>NC_068912.1:87807081-88110111 GCF_023091745.1 Budorcas taxicolor | reverse complement strand
CCATGAAAGGTAGATCAAAGAGAAAGAACATCACTCCGTGATATTGGTGAGCCAACCTCGAATCTTCCCATATCTGCGGACTTCCCACATACATAAGCCAATAAATCTCACTATTATTTAAATCTCTTTGAATTGGGTCTTCTATTACTTGCATCCAAATGCACTCTAAATATTTTACTGTGCAGCTGATTTCAGTGGATGTGAGGGAGAGTACAACATGAAGAATAATATGAGCCAAAGAAAAAAGTGGGGACAAGCAACACATAGTGGGAGATATTACTGAAATTGCCCCTGAACTTCATTCTGTGGTTACTGGAGACCCACTGACGGTTTTAGACAAAGGAGTCAGTTTCAAACTCTATATTAGAGATATAACCTTACATCACTAGGCTTCAACTACTTTTCTATAGCTACATCTCATTTTGTCTTTAGTTTTATAGGTTACTATTGATAAGGAAAGAATAGTAATATCCCCAAATTTCCACTAATAAGTAAAAAAGTAAAACTCTGAAGTTAAGTGGAAAATTATATTCTCAGGGAAGATTCTGGGGGAAAAAAATGTTTTGAGAAACAGATGGTATCTCAGAGCCTCAATTCTGTTGGCTGATAACACCAAGGCAACGAACTTTATGCCAACAATTAAACTAGTCTTCCCAGTAAAATGGCAAACCCTTCAATCACATGGCTCCCGATGATACTGTCAGTATGAAGTGTTTAGATTCCCCAGGGGAAAATAAGAGGAAAATTTTCCAGCAGCAGTAACTAAAAAGAGGAGATCCTTGTGTAAGGAGATAAGGGAAGACGAGTAACATTTTCCACGACAGCTAGTCAGTGTCATGTGATATTTTAGGTGCTTGCTATTTGTCAGCTTACTCTGTCCCTAAAGAGCAGGGATACAGACTCCATGCTGCATGACCCCCAAGGTTCACCACATCATGTATGATTTAAAGGTTTTGAAGAATGAGTCATGACAGTGCTAAGCAAATACTCCCCTCTCCAAAGCCCAGCTCAGATATCACACCTTTTATCCAGGCTCCATAACTCTTTCTTCCCTTTGGTTTGCTCCTTCTCTGGGGTCCAAAAGCACTGATTGCTTGTCCCAGACAAATCAACATCTAACCATCTAGGGAACAGATAATTTCTTTTTTTTATCATTTCTGTTAGGATATATTATTTGTTATTTAATAGAAAGCAATTCAAGGTGAATTGAGAAGAAAAGAGGGTTTGGTAGCTATCAGAGGATGTTCCGAAATAGTCTGGGTACCATTTACTGCCACATGTTTAAGTTTTCTTCATTCCTTTAACAGCGAGTATAGCCATGCGACTTGTGTGGCCAATGAAACTGTGAGCAGAAGCAATCTGTGTCACTAGTAAGAGAAGGCTTTAGAGCCAGCGCACATTTGCCACATTTGTTTCCTACTAAAGCGACTGAACTGACCTGAACTGAAAGCTATCGTGGAAGCATGTCAGGGTGGAGACTGCATCCCTGAGTGAGGATGATAAGAAATAGCTTCCTGGTAGAATATATAGGTTGGCACATGGAAAGAGCAAAACCTATGAGGCAGGAAACCACTGTGATTCGGGGTATGTTTGTTACAGCAGCATAAATTAGCCTATCCTGACGGATTCAGAGGTATTTGGTATGATGTAGGAGTGTCCTCTGGAACCCAAGGTTAGACATGCTGCTGGGCTTCAAGGAGGCACTAGAACCATGGTCTATGTGGCTGCCGGACTCTCTCTCTCTCATCTGTTTTCCACTCTGCATGTGTGTGTCAGCCTCTTTTGCTCCCTTCATCTCGGCCTACTTCTCTCTGCCACTGTGTTTCTGCCTCTCTTTGTGGGTCTCTCTGTGTCTCTTCGTATACCTCTAGTCTGCCTGGTGGGAATTAGGGAGAAGATGTTTATCATAAATCCCTTATCCTCTGTCTTTCTGTCATACACACATCAATATTTGCTGTTTTCTCCCAAATTACCAGGGAAGGAATTCTGAACCCTCAAGACCAGGACCTACTCCCTAGTGCAATTGAATATGGCCGGGGGTGAAGAAAGAAAATGGCTACTTATGAAAGAGGCATTTAAGGTGAATAATTGTGAGTTAGACATATAACAATAGCAGCTAACACTGAGACAAAGACTCCTCTGTGATAGTTATGGTTCTAAGAGCTTTATGTCTGTTAACTCCCCAAATCCTCAGAAAACCTCTATGAGTTAGGGACTAATATCACAAGCCCCATTTTGCAGATGGGAAAATGGAGATGCACAGAAGGAGGTTAACTTGTCCAAGGTCACAGCTGATAAGTAGATGAGAGATGTGAATCCTGGCAGTCTCACACTCACAGAGTCCCTGTCCTTAGCCCCAGTGCCATGGTGCCTTTTATACTGTAATTGACAACTGCTATAAACACTTGGTCTCTCCAAGCAGAGTAGAAATCCATGACAAATATCCCTCATACCAATAAGACTGTTTTAATAAAGGAAGGAGCTAGCGTTACTAACCACTGTGTAGATGTATCCGTATTAAATGACTGCTGTCACTGAATGGTAGGGAATGTCTCTCTGGAAGTTAAATGACTTGCTCAGGTTTTTGCAATTACTCAATGACAGCACCATGACTCAGAAAAAGTCTTCTGGTCCCATATCCAGTGCTCTTTCAGAAATACCAGGATATATCTGTTGATGCCAAGAATCATGAATAAATCCTGTTCTCCCCCTGCTTAATGCCTTCATATGGCACTATCGCTGATGGCTCTGAAGGCAGTGACAGAGGGCTCTTTCCTGCAGTGGTGCTGTGGAAGCAGAGACACCAACCTCTAGGCCTTCCCCAGCAACACCCTTCAGCACCACGCTTCCGTAGTATCATCTGTACTCCAAGCCAAAGTAGAAGAATCACTGACCTCTGGCATGCAGAGCTGGTAGGAACCTGAAATCTCACCAGGCTAGGGGTTCTGGGCTGGGTTCCATCCCAGCAGGAAACTGGAGGGGGAACCAAGAACTCGGGAACTGTTCAGGTGGTCAGGGTGGACACACGTGGAGAAGTCAGATGGGGAAGCTGTGGCCCAAGGAAAATGGGGGATTTCTTCATCTTTAGCCCGGGTAACCACACACATGACTTATCTAGACTCTTTTTCTGAGAAAAAAAGTGAAAGTG
This sequence comes from Budorcas taxicolor, assembly GCF_023091745.1. Classification (NCBI taxonomy): domain Eukaryota; kingdom Metazoa; phylum Chordata; class Mammalia; order Artiodactyla; family Bovidae; genus Budorcas; species Budorcas taxicolor. Next base: position 88,106,963 of record NC_068912.1, on the reverse strand, counting down.
TTAGTTGCTCAGTCATGTCCAACTTTTTGAGACCCCGTGGACTGTAGCCCGCCAGGCTCCTCTGTCCATGGAATTCTACAGGTCAAGAATACTGGAGTGGGTTGTCACGTTCTTCTCCAGGGGATCTTCCTGACCCAGGGATTGAATCCAGGTCTCCCACATTGCAGACTGTCTGAGCCACCAGGGAAGCCAGTTCCTAATATTCCATATTGGTTATTATTCCATAATATTCCATATTCCTGAGAAGTCAGAGCCTTAAAGGACAATGATTGTTGCTGAGATCTGGTGCAGCTGGCACAGGGTAACACTACCCACATCCCTTCTCTATAGGGAATAATAATTGTTAATCATGATGATGAAGATCACAGTCTGAATCACTTGTCGTGGGCCAATCATGAGCACACTCATATGCGGATACAGTCCATATTCCAAGAAGAGATGCTTAAAGATAAATGATTTGTCCATGGTCACAAAGCAAATAAGCCAAAAAACCAGGATTTAAGTTCCCATCTGTCTGATTCCTCAAGCATTCATCTGCACCATGCAGTTACCCCAGTAGACACATGATCTGCAGCAAGTCAGGGAATGGCCTTGAAGTTGACCAAATGGGCTCTCATTACTCCCTAGATGAGTAGCAAAGAGAAAGAAAAAGCGGATGTCGGGAAAATAATGAGACTGAAGAAGACAGAGAAAGCAATGGGTAGGAAGAGAGAAATAGCAGGAGGGAGAGACGTGTCAGGAGAACAAAGCTTGCATTGACAATTGTATGTAATTCCAACAGGTCCAGAGGAGAGAAAGGTAGATAAGGATTACAGACTGAGTAATTGTTCTTCTGACCTTAACTCCCCAAAGATCAATGGGTGTGCCAGCAGTCTAATTGACTAAGTATGCCCGCTATTCCTCAAAGCCAGGTATTTTTCCAGAAGAAAAAAAAGATAAAGGAAAGATCAGCAGTTTCCAAAGGTTGGGGACCAAGTTCCCCTCTTGCTGCTTCTCTGCCTGGGAATCCACACTCTGCCTCTCAGTGCCTGGGGGGTGCCTCAGTTCTCAGAGGGCAGGGTGTAGGGAGCTGGCAATGATCAGTCCCAGAGTTCTGAAACAAACAGCGCTGAGCTCCAAGCACTGTGCTGCTCCAGAGTCTGAGAGTTCAAAGACAGGAGGCTTTATTTTTCTTCTCTTTAATGATTCGCTTTGTCTTTCCTCAGTGCCTTTGACAAAGATCAGCAATTTACAACTGTCTGTGGACAAGCCTGCCTGCCCCAAGGAAGGAGAGGAGGATCAGAGAAGGCAAGGCAAGCAGAACGCAAGTGACAGGAGAAATCCCCCTGCCACATGCCTTTCAGCAAGGAGTGCCTCCCAGTCGGGCTTCAGGCTCCCTCTGCACCTCCTCTGCTACTTTCAGGTTTTGGAGAGACAATACTCGGAAGCCTTCCACCGATTTCTTAATTCCTTGAAGAGCTACTGCTCCGAGTCCTTAAATTCTTTCTTGTTTAGGGGGCTTGAGCTAAAGAGTTCCTTACAAATTAGCTCAGTGACCTTGGAGAATTTACTTACTATACCTATCAGTGCCCATAGCTATAAAATGGGATATATATATTTATATATATAGTTGAAGAAAAGGTTTCCCCAGTCTCGTGGGAGGAGCTGTTAGGATAACCACTGACTGAAACCACCCAGGCACCATTGTAACCACTTGCATGAGTTATCTTACAACAGGAGGTCCTGGTAAGAAAGGTGGAACTGACAAGCTACCACCATGTGGAAGAATTCAGGAAAGGTCAACAAGGGAGAGGAGGCTCTAGCCCATATATCCTGCCACTCTCCCAGAATCCTCACTGGAAACCATCTTGGCTGAGTGATGTGTGCACCAGCGGGAAGGACCCTGAGTCAGAGTGACTGCCCAGAGGCAACGTGAAATTAATCTTATCGCCATAAAACCAGACAGCAAGCCACAGGGCAGAGCAGTGCTTCTGGGTTCCCTCACCCTGCTGCTCTCTGCCTCGGTGCCCCCCTCCCAACAGCCTTCTTCTTTGTCAGCACATGTGTCATCTCAGACGATTCATCCAAATATTAGACAGGAGCCCACTCTTGGGCTCTGGAAGGGGTCCCCCTTCCTGCAACAAAATCCGTTCATTTACATGTAGAATGGTTAGAACAGAGCCTGGGGTTCTATTGATGTGAGATGAAAGTTTCCAAGAAAAAGGAAATTAAGGTTTCTCTACTTTGTTCTTTTCCTTGAGCCTAACCTTAGATGCCAGCTCTCTGCAACCTCAGCCCTGGATCAAACAGAACCAAGGGGAAGGGTGTGGCATCACTGGAGGGAGGGTGGAAAAGCAGAGAAAGAGAAGGGTAAGGCAATGATGTTCACTACAGATTGATGACATGCCAGTCATACGTGAAGCGGCCACATGCGTCACTGTTACTTTAGTATCAATAAATAAAATGACACTGACATTATTTCGGTGAACCCAGTGTCAAAGTCCTTTGTGCAGGGCAAGTCCTGTTAGAGGGCATGAAATGCATAAGCTCACTTGGTCCTGACAATAACTGGAAAGCACAAGTTCTGTTCATTATCCCCATTGTACAGATGAGGGAATCAAGCTCAGGGAATTTGGGAGACCTGCTTTTTGGTGGCAGGATTCAGAGCAGAGGCTGTAGCTTTCCATCAGCACCACTGAAGCTGGGAGGCTGGGGAAACCCTTCCTGCAACTATATATATGTATATATATATATATATATATATATACACTCCATTTTATAGCTATGGGCACTGATAGGTATAGTAAGTAAATTCTCCAAGGTCACTGAGCTAATTTGTATGAGTCTGGGCCTTCTGCAGAAATGGCTGCAGAGAGTAATTCACAGGTCCAAGTAGGGAGGGCAAGGAGGCTCCTTCAAGAACAGCTTCTCTTTTTATTTCCACCATCTGAGGAGGGGAGCGGGCAGAACATTAAAGGTAGGAAGAGACAAAAAGCTCATAAAAGTCACTCAACTCAACCAGTCACAAGTGGACACAGATTAGATAACCTCCCCCACGCCCCATGGGACACATTGCTTCTGGTGTTACGGCTCTGTACCGTTGCTGGGCGCCCCTCTATCAGCATCTCCTTGGAGAACCCTTCCCAGATCACCCGGGCTGGAACAGCACCCTCCATCACACTCTCCCCACTTGCTGCACCGTATTTCCCCTCGTGATGCTCATCATTACCACTGCACTGCCCACTTACCTACTTTACTGTCTGCCTACATTATCTGAACGTAAGCTTCATGAAGGCAGAGACGTCTGTCTGTTTTGCTTACCCTCTATTCCCAGCATTAAAACAGTGCTTGGCATAGAATAGTGTTCAATATTGTTAAACAAATTATGTGTTAATTACTAACGAGTTAATCACACCATATTGTAATTGCTTTGTCATTTTTCAAATCTCTATGACATAAAACAGTGAAGTCAGGGATTGGATTACTGGGGTTTGCTCAGTGCCTAGTACAGTGCCTGGCACATTGTAGGTGCTCCGTAATTGTTCTAACATGAATGAATGAATGAATGAATGAGGCAGAACTGAGTTTCAAACTTTGACCCTGGTCTTTGTTTCTCTTCCCCAGGTACTGGAAAGTTCACTGCAGAGGTTGAGATGGAGGCAGCCGTATGTAAATGTTGCTCAGGGAACAGAAAGAGGAGAGGGGAATGTGTTATGAGGCAGGTATCTGGGAAGCGTAGGGTCTTTCTGCTATGCATTGAAACCACGAAAATCTGCCCACACTTCAGTGATCAGAAGAGACCCCAAAATCATCTCCAGTGACTTTGGCATCCCAGAACTGAAGGGCTCTGGGACACAGGTGTGCTCTTATCTTTCTACTAAAACTTTATGACTCAATCAATATTCTGAGGGGTTCTATTTTTAAATACACAAAGGGTCTGTGGCTTCAGAGGGTGTGAAAACTCTTCCTCATATCTTGACAGACTATTTCTCCATCCAAGAAAGAAAACATAAGCCTAGCCAGGTAAGCACCAGGACTAACAGATGTGGTTTTCCAAGATTATGCCCAAGGGAGAAAAAATAAAGATTTTGCTTGATGCAGATGTCCTAAAAGCAGCAAGTTTATCCTGTAACCTTGCCAAGGCAATGCCTGCTGTTCTCAATGCTAAGCTGGAGTAAGAGAAAGGAGAGATATATTCAAAGAATAAATCAACTTGAAGCTCCAAGACAAACACAAACAGAATGAGAAGGCTCTTCGTGCTGAAGTTAATCATCACAATCAGGCTATGCCTCTCTTTCCTCACAGATGTAGAGTTTTAGCAGAGCTAGTTTCCTCTCAGAGGCAGTGAGACAAATTGAGGGGAATAACAGAGGTCTAGATTGGGACTGAGGCTATGCTGTATGATCTCAGGCAAGTCACTCAGCCTCTCTGATTTAAGGATGCTGGGAGGAAGCCCCCACACCGAAATATCTACCCTTCTGCCACCGACGCTTGATATTGTACCATTAGCAATAAGTATTCCCTACTATTAAGCATTTCCACCTGCTTCAGTCTTCACTGAGCCAGAAGACGTATTAGACCACATTCTAGCAACATGCCAAGGACTAGCTAATAATTGGCAGAAGCAGGGCTCAAGCTCATATTTGCTTAACTCTAAAACCTGTGATCTTGACTCTCTCCTATTTTATCCTCCAAAGATTGATAAAACCAGGACTCACAGTCAATTCAGTCACTCAGTTGTGTCCAACTCTTTGCAACCCCATGGACTGCAGCACACCAGGCTTCCCTGTCCATCACCAGCTCCTGGAGCTTACTCAAACTCATGTCCATCAAGTCGGTGATGCCATCCAAGCTCTCCCCTTCCCCTCCCACCTTCAATCTTTCCCAGCATCAGGGTCTTTTCCAAACAGTCAATTCTTCACATCAGGTGGCCAAAGTATTGGAGTTTCAGCTTCACCATCAGTCCCTCCAATGAACATTCAAGATTGATTTCCTTTAGGATGGACTGGTTGGATCTCCTTGCAGTCCAAGGGACTCTCAAGAGTCTTCTCCAACACCACAGTTAGAAAGCATCAATTCTTCGGTGCTCAGCTTTCTTTATAGTTTAACTCTCACATCCATACATGACTAATGGAAAACCAAAGCTTTGAGTAGATGGACCTTTGTTGGCAAAGTAATGTCTCTGTTTTTTAATATGCTATCTAGATTGGTCATAGTTTTTCTTCCAAGGAGTAAGTATCTTTTAATTTCATGGCTGCAATCACCATCTGCAGTGATTTTGGAGCCCCAAAATAAAGTGTCTCACTGTTTCCATTATTTCCTCATCTATTTGTCATGAAGTGATGGAACCAGATGCCATGATCTTAGTTTTCTGAATGTTGAGTTTTAAGCCAACTTTTTCACTGTCCTCTTTCACTTTCATCAAGAGGCTCTTTAGTTCTTCACTTTCTGCCATAAGGGTGGTATCATCTGCATATCTGCGGTTATTGATATTTCTCCTGGCAATCTTGATTCCAGCTTGTGCTTCATCCAGCCTGGCACTTCACATGATGTACTCTGCATAGAAGTTAAATAAGCAGGGTGACAATATACAGCCTTGATGTACTCCTTTCCCAGTTTGGAACCAGTCTGCTGTTCCATGTCACAGGGTGAGCGTAAATGAACCCAAGCCTAATACTTAATGCTAATTAAAGTGGTAGTGCGGTATAGGGAAAATAGCAACAATGTACAGTCAGAAGACCCGAGCTCAGATCCCAGGCTTGCGCATTTATGAGGTTTTGATGACACTGAGAAAGTCTGATATTGTTTTATTAATTCTTCACTGAATTTCAGTTTCTTCATGTGAAAAATGGGGCTAATGCCTGTGTCCGTCAAGATATGCTAAGTTGGGGTGCAGTAACAAATAGCACTGACTTGTCAGTGACTTAAAACAGCAAAGATTATTTTGCTTATATATCCTTCCCAGTTCATTTGGAGACTTCTCTCTGTGTTAGCCTCATTCCAGGACCTAGGCTGATGGAACAGTCACTGACTGGAATATTAATGGCCATCCTGGCAGAGGAAACAGAAAACCCATGAAGGCCTCATATTTTTACTTAAATGCTCAGCTTGAGTTTGACAAACATTATTTCTGGAAGCTCAACGTCCTCTGGATAGAACTGGTTGTATGATTCCCCCAAGCACTGCAGGCCAGGAATCATTCCCCTGCTATGCGCTCTCAGAGGAGTGGGGAACTAGAACCTCCTGGTGAATGGCATTAATGGCTACCTCGTTCCCCACGCTGGCACCCTGAGAGGGATGCTGGTAAAATTAGCTGAGAAAACATGTAGCAAATGAGACATTATGTAGAGAAATGCAGTATGAAGAATAAATTCTACATTTTTGAGCCTTAAAAACCAGTGAATAAATAATTCCCTATCTCTTCCTCCCTCCCCCATTTAAATTCACTTTCTTCTGAGAAATGTGACTGATAGGAACTTCTAAATTTATCTGCTGAGGTCAGAAGCCTGTATTTCCTGGTCTCATAGTTCAGGATGCAATAAAGGAGCATACCTTTCACTACCATACGACACTAAAACGGTAATGCTAACTTTGAGCTCATGAAAAAAGTGTAATCCATGAGAAGTATCACAGAATAGTAGGATTTTTAGATCATGAGGATCCCAGCCTACGTGAAGATTTCAGCCTACATGCACATTTTTTTCAGAGAAGAAAAGAGAACCCCAGAGAAGGGCTACAACTTGTTCATGGGCATACCCATGAAGGGCTGTACCCACAGTCACACAGCAAGATAGTGGCTGGGCCGAGACCAGGGTCCAGGTCTCCTGCCTCTCAGGCACACCATGCTGTCAGTTTCTTTTCTCTGCTTTTTCATTCTGATGTGGAATGTTTATACCAAATCCAGCTTGGCCTGCAGTTAATCTATTTATCCTTTAAGCTCTCTGAGTTATACCCCCAAACCATTCCTTAGCAATCAAGTAGGGAAGTAAGTAAAGGGTCATCTCTAAGTCTTTAACCAGCCTGCTGCTGCTGCTGCTAAGCCGCTTCAGTTGTGTTCGACTCTGTGCAACCCCATAGACGGCAGCCTACCAGGCTCCCCCGTCCCTGGGATTCTCCAGGCAAGAACACTGGAGTGGGTTGCCATTTCCTTCTCCAATGCATGAAAGTGAAAAGTGAAAGTGAAGTCACTCAGTCATGTCTGACTCTTAGCGACCCCATGGACTGCAGCCTACCAGGCTCCTCCATCCATGGGATTTTGGCATAATTCAGTATGAAATACCTGTTCCTCAAGGAAGATTATATAAACAGTGACTTTTTAAAAGGGGAATTTTGGGGAGAATGGATACAAGTATATGAATGGCTGAGTCTTCACTGTTCACTGGAAACTATCACAATATCCTTAACCAGCTATACCACAATAGAAACGTTTAAATTATTTTAAAAGTAACTAAAAAATGACAAAAATAAAAATCCTATCCTCAAAGAGCTTCCTGTCTGGTGAGGGAGGTGATGTGAGTATAGACACAAATTAGAGCGTCAAGATGGCTAAGTTAAAGGTACTCTGAGGGGAATCTGGAAGAAGGGATATATGCAGGAGAAGGGGTGGGATGGGAAGCAGTCAGGGAAAGCTTCCTGGAGGAGGTGTCACTTGAGCTAAATCCTTAAAGGATGATGAGGTGAGATGGGGGAGGTAAGCAAAGGAAGAGGGGCATTCCAGGCAGAAGGAGGAGCCCAGATAGATAACTGAACAGGATAAACAACACAGCACAGCTCATTGAGGGGTCTGCTGGGTCCAGACGTCTGTGCAGAAAGGACAGGCCATAAGAGAGTGACAGGCAGGGGCCAGTTCTCCAGGCCTTGGTAAGCCTGAGTGAGCAGCATGGACGTCCATCAGCTGAAATCTTGAAGGAGCAGAGATTATGGTTATTATCGTGGCTAGTCTGTAGGCTGTGGGAAGATGGGCTGCTAAGGGGTTTGAAATTTACTCCTCGCTGGCAAAAACCAGTCAAGTGGTTTAGAGGAGAAAATGAACCCACTTCAAGAGAGCTTGAAGTTGTGATTATTGATAAGTGGCATTCTTAGATGTCAGTAAAACAGCACAAGACCCTGCCTAGTTCTCCTCAGCTCCGAGAGTAGAGGCATACACTTCTTTTCTTTTTTTCCACATTTTTTTTCTCTTCCAGCCCCCAGGTGAGGGATATTTCTGGTGGGAAACAACAACAACTCTCATCTGATCATTTCTTTTTTCTGATTCTTCTAATCACAGAATAAGCAGGCTCATGCTTAAGGACAAACAAATTGATTTCACCGACTCAATAGAAGACTTTGGGCACAGAGGCCATATTTTCCTCCTTGGGCAGGAGTCCCCATCACCCTGTGCCACTCCCTCCAACCACATCACAGCATTTTCATCTTTTTATTGACCTTTCTCTTCCACGTACTCTGTCTACGCCTCACAAAGCCTAGAGTCAAGAGGGTACAAGGGAGCTCAGGAAGTGCTAAATAATAGAAAGGATGGCTGAGTCCACGTGGCAAACTGAAGTCTGTATTTTGTGACTTTAGTTATGCAGAAGTTCTCACAGTGAAATCAACCTAAGATAACGATTAGTTGTACATTTAACAAATCATTCATTCCTCAGATATGTGAATGTTCACTATTGGGTAGGCATTGTTCTAGGCTTTTGGGGAGCATCAGTAAATAAAACAGACAAAATCTTTGGTTATGATGTTTACGTCCTAGAGAGAGAGGTCAATGAACAGTCTACAATGACAGGTAGGATAATGACTGAGAAGAAGAAAAACTGAGCAACATTAAAGAAGTAGTTGGTGGTGATCAGGGAAGCCTTCCTGAGGTGGTGACATTTGAAAGAAGACCAGAATGCAGTGAGAAGTAAATGGTGAAAATATGTTCAAACAGAACTGTCCAGGGTGGAGGGTACAGTAAGAACAGGCTCACTCTGCCCTGGGAAGAGCAAAAAGTTCACTATGGTCAGAGAAAGGGGAGTGGGGAAAAAATGAGGTCAGAGACATCCTGGGGTCATAGGCATGGCCTCCAAATCACTACTGAAACACTACACATTTTACTTCAGTCTGGTTACTAGACCTTTCAAGGAGATCAGTTCATCGTGCATATATATATATATATATATATATATACACACACTAATATATTGGTTTCAAGGGTATGACACAGTGTTCAACATTTATATATGTGTGTATATATTATATATGTGTGGGTATATTTATATATGTGTATACATTATATTTATGTGTATATATACACATATATATAAATGTTGAATCACTATGTTATACACCTGAAACTAACATATGTCAATTATACTTTAATAAAAAATGTTACAATTTTTAAAACTCTATATGTGTAAAGTCTTTAAATAGCTTTTTAAAAATCTTGAGTTTTTAAGCCTTGATGTTCTCATCTGTAAAATGAGAATAATTGTACCTCATAGGATTGTTGAGAGGATCAGATGAGATATTCCTGACATAAGATGAACTTCAGTAAATGTTACAGAATAGGTGAGCAGTTATTATTATTGTCATTACTTTTGCTGACTCTCTGTTTTAGAATTGGAGTAGAGAGGTTTATATGAAGCTCAGGGCTTTCCTCCTCCTTCGCGTCTGCTTTGCCTGTAACATCACTGGGTACCACCAACTCCTTTGTGTGTCTCTGCTTTCCTTTTTGCTATAGGGAGGGAAGGAGAGTGGCCAGGGGTATTCACAGTCAATCCTGTTTTAAAAGGTGACTCACTGATGAAACACATCCAGGGGTAAAGGAATGCTGTACTTCTAGCTGCAGTAAGAGCTGGGTAGTTCCAATCTCAAAACACAAATAGGGAACTGGAAGCAGACCTCCACCTGATGCTGGTGGTAGCATATTACAGTGGAAAAGCCTATCTTTTGCTTGTCATGGGTTCAAGCCTGAGTCTCATTAGTTACTGGTCGGTCAGTGGGTCCCTGAGCTAGTCTGTCCTACTTTCCTGAGCTTAAGTTCCTTTCTCTGTAAAATGGAAAAATAAATACTTATCTCTGAGAAAGAGAGAGAGAGAAAATAGATATGTAATATTTAAGTTGCATAAACATGCAATTTTCACAGGAACTGTAGAATAAATAATGACTATGTCAGGTAAAATATGTTCCAAAAATTGCATGCCTACCCAGACCGGCATCTCACAAGCGGGTTAATAGCATAGGTGCATTTTGTTACATGATGATGAGATTGCCTTAGAAAGCAGATGGGTAGAATACAAGGGATTTTATATTAAGCATTTAATGAGGGCTAGTGAAACGAAAGAATGGTATTTGATTGTGAGGAAGAAAATGAATCCTCTTTTATAGAGAATGCTGGCTTAGGAAATTGCCTGTTACCCAAGAGCAATGGGACAGGACAATTGGGACTATATCTGTCTCTCCTAGGTGATCTGCTCTAGAAGCCTCTGTCTGGGTTGAATGTTTCTTCTCAAAAAATAAGAAAAACACCATGAAGGTGCTGCTCTCTGGGTAGGCAAGTGATCCAGTGGCTTGAAGTCACTTGATATTTTACTTTCTCTTAGTTTGAAATGCTATATAAAACCTCATATGTTAAATATAATCAGTCTCCCTTTAAAAGTGCTAAAAATCTCCCAGCAAAATAAAATTATTTTCTCCTAAAGGCTCCAATCCTCCTCCCACTTTTCATATTGGGGTGTTAGTACATATTCCACTAAAGTATTTAAATGTTTTTAATTAGACGATGATAAGGCACTGTTTCCCAAGTCTGCCCTGCATGGGGCAGAATCATCAGTCTCATTATGCTTCATTTCAAACAGGGGGCCTGGAAAAGGAATTCATTAGCAGAGCTGCTGCATACGGTGGGCCAGCCTCCCTTGGTGATGCCGCTGCCTGGAAAAGTTTCCGCTCAACACCGCTAATTGAAGCTTGTCACGACATGTGAACATGTATATGTATACACACATACACATAGATGTCTAAAGAATATTTCTTGGTTTGACATCTCCAACATATAGACGTGATGGGAGTGATTTAAAGGATCCCTTAGAGGTTTGCCCAACTCACACGCTTTCTCTTGTCCATCTGTCACTACGTGCACAGCTCTTCTACTAGGATCAGGCCCTGGGGAGAAGGAATTGTCCAGTCACTTGATCTGATGTTTAGAAGTCTTTTCTGTAGTCTCATTAACCACAGATTAAAGTTCTGAGCTTCTAAGGCTCTATCCTACTTCTCCAGTCCCAGCTCGGGCCACTGGCCCCCACCTCTACCCCCACTGCCTCGCCACATTTCTTGCCCCATAGGACTGCTCAGCATTCCTGATTACGGCATGCATGTATTGCCATACCTGTGTGCTCTCGCCCCCACTGTTCCTTCTACTCGGCATTCCCTCCCCTTTGATCTCTGGCCAGCAAAGCCCAATTCACTCCTCCAAGCCCAGTAAGATGTCTTCCATTCACTCTTCTGCCTCTTTGCTTCAGTGACCCCTGGCATCTGGTACTTCCCCCCAGACAGCACCATTATACACTGTGCGGTCTTTGTGGAATGCCTGTACATTAGGCTGCGAAGGGACTTCCCTGGTGGCTCAGATGGTAAAGTGTCTGTCTACAATGCGGGAGACCCGGGTTCGATCCCTGGGTCAGGAAGATCCGCTGGAGAAGGAAATGGCAATCCACTCCAGTACTATTGCCTGGAAAATCCCATGGACAGAGGAGCCTGGTAGGCTACAGTCCATGGGGTCGCAAAGAGTCGGACACAACTGAGCAACTTCACTTACTTCACTTAGGGTGCAAAGAGCAGGAGCTTTGGAATCAGACTCACTGGTTCCAATTCTACTCACTCACCTCCTGGCCCTGGACCTTACACAAAACGTGTAACGTCCAAGACCCAGGTTCCTCAAATATACTATGGGAACAACTGTGTGGAAACGTGATTAAACCTGCATGGTGTGTTTTAAGTGAGACCTGAATATCATAACATATGTAAGGTGATTAGTAGGTAGAAGGTATCAGATGTCATAGCTATAAGTGTATCCCCAGATCTGTAATGGGGACTCAAGAGCTATGTTCTGAGCCTTATGACTCTCTAGGTATGACAGTTCAGAGGCATTTAACACTTAACAGAGTAGCATTTTAAGAAGGAAAACTTACTACAAATAAATTAATCATCAAAAATAAAAGATTACCATCCTGTTATTGCCCACATTATCAATTCTCATTATATGTCTGTTAGGTCATACTGACAAATACAGGCCTCTTCAAGAAGGCTCCAAAAATGGAAGGATCTCAGATTGGAGAACCTTGACCTGATACTGGGGCTCAGTGAATGCTGATAACATTGGCTGAGTCAATAGCTGTGAATTAAATATGATCCTCAGACAGGAAACTAGAACTGAGTGGGAGGAGTTTGAGGGTAGGTGGACAGAGAGGAGGATTTCAACCCAGGGCAGGACAGGAAATTTGCTCTGCCAGGAAGTAGAAGGACAATTGCCACTTGGAAACAGGGAGCCGAGAAGAAGAAAATGGAGCAAAAGAGAAAGGAAGAAAGAAAGAGAAATTTTCACAAATCTGTCAAGGCCTAGGTGACATCTGGGATTCTCCAGTGGCTCAGCAGGTAAAGAATCCACCTGGAATACAGGAGATGCAGGAGACCCAGGTTCGATCCATGGGGTCGGGAGGATCCCCCAGAGGATATGGCAACCCACTCAAGTATTCTTGCCTCAAAAATTCCATGGACAGGAGCCTGGCAGGCTACAGTCCATAGGGTCACAAAGAGTTGGACATGGCTGAGCAACTAAGCACACACGACCTAAGTGATAAAATCTAAGTGATATTAAGGCCTAGTCAAGCTCTTCAGTGTTTGATTTATTCATTCCTTTCTACATTCACGTATTTATTCGTCCACGTATTTATCCAACACCCACTGTATTGCAGATGAATTTCAGATAAATGGGAATTAAGTATGGTTCCTGTCTTCTTAGAGCTCACATTCTACTGGGGAAGGCAAACGTGTTCTCACTCTGCTTCTATCAATCATTTCCTCTATTGTTCTCCAATTGTGCAAAGTTCCTTTTGTAAATGTCAGCCTGGCATTACTATGCTAAGGCGATCTAGGGAGAAAGCTAGGTTCTTCCCACACTTGAACCAGAGTTTAAAACAGAGAACGCACAGATGAAAACAGAGGATTCCAAATCTCTCGCCATGCAGAGGTTCCTGTTTTAGAGCAACAGTCCCTAACCTTAGAAGATTAAGGTCTTGTCTGAACAACAACTCTGCTTTAATAATTTTAGAGAGAGTATTTTGAAAGACAGTAAAAAAATGAGACATTGAAGAACGATGTTTTGCTGAGAGGAATCCAAGTGACAGAGATCTGCATTCACCCAGCATCTGCTGTGGGCTATGATGCAGGTGTTTGAAAGTGAAAGTGAAAGTGAAGTCGCTCAGTTCAGTTCAGTTCAGTCGCTCAGTCGTGTCCAACTCTTTGTGATCCCATGAATCGCAGCACGCCAGGCCTCCCTGTTCATCACCAACTCCCGGACTTCACTCGGAATCACGCCCATCGAGTCAGTGATGCCATCCAGCCATCTCATCCTCTGTCGTCCCCTTCTCCCACTGCCCCCAATCCCTCGTAGCATCAGTCATGTCCAACTCTGTGACCCCGTGGACTGTAGCCCACCAGGCTCCTCCATCCATGGGATTCTCCAGGCAAGAACACTGGAGTGGGTTGCCATTTCCTTCTCCAGGGGATCTTCCCGACCCAGGGGTCGAACCCAGGTCTCCCGCATTGCAGGCAGATGCTTTAACCTCTGAGCCACCAGGGAAGCCTAATGTAGGCATTTGTCCACCTATAAAAACACATCTTCTGATTAATGAAGGAAGTCCTTTGGAGGCACTGTTCATATCTTCTTTAACAAAACTGTTTAGGAAACAGCTATCAGGGAGAAATACTGAGTGTCCTCTTGACACCAACACAGTAGAGCAAATAGGAAAGCCAGACATATCTACACTAGACATTAAGTCTGATTCTAAAGTACACTCAACCAGAAATAATGGAAAATAATATTAACTATTTCAAAACTGAGACAATAGATTGCTCACCTATTTGTTCATTTACTCACTTCATTTATTCATTGAATGTTTCTTGAGTACCATCCATGTGGCATGCACAGTGTCAGGTACTTGGATACAACATCGAATAAGACATGATCTCCGCCCTCAAGAAGCTCACTCTGGTGGAAGAGCCAATCACCAAGGTTACAGTACAACGTGGCAGTGCCATGAGAGAGGTTAGCAAAAGTAGCCACAGCGCAGCATGGAAGGGACTATTTATGAGATGGGGAAGCGCCCCAGCAATGGAACCCGAAGCACAGAGGGGAGGACATTGCAGGCAGAGAGATCAGAATTCCTGATAACTTAGCAGTAATCACTTTATAAGCCACAGCTCAGTAAAATCGGGCACAGGCCCCTTGCGCTGCTACCCGATACACGTCATTGCTTCTGATTTGATTGTAGCTTATGGACTTGGTGAAAATTTATTTCATATTTTAGGAAAAACACAGTCCCAAAGCATATAGACAAATGATGGCTCCAATAATTTGCCTCTGTCTTACTGTGCTAAGAGGGAAGCATCTTAGCATCCTCTTCTGCAAAACAGAGCTAAAATAGCTGCCTAGCAGGGTTATCATAAGGGTACCATGAGACACTGTGCATGCAGCGCCTAGCACTGGGACTGTTCAGTGTTTACAAGTACCTGGTATTTTTCTGCCACTATTGTCACTGCTACTATCACTACTATTATTATCATGAACAAAGATTAAGGTTTTAAGTTAATGCCTTTGACTGCAACTGTTTCTGGAAGGAGAGATATATTAGAAGAAAAATTGCCCCTCGATAAAAAGATTTTCAATGTTCTCTATTAGGAATCATGAGCAATTTGACCTTGTAAAAAGTAACATGGTCTGAATTCTTTACATCCTGGCTTGGTTCCTAAAGGCAGCTAAAGGGATATTAGAGACAAAGAGAAACATGGCAGGGAAGGCAGCAGCCTTAATTTCCAAGGTGAATCAGATGGATAGCCCCAGTGCCCAGCGGTAAACCTCTTAGTATTTATGAAACTGAAATTACACTATTCCAATAAAAAGGAAAGTTAAAGAAGGGTACCCTCTACATAATGGCCTCTTGTTAGGCCTTCTTGATTACCTGGGCTCTGTTTTCCTGAAAACCCCCAGCCCTGTTGTGTTTCAGGGCCACCATCCGCTGGGGGCAGACAGGAACTCTTTATTTAGCCAAATGAAAATTTACACTTAAATAAAAAATAGTAGTGGCGTTTGGTTTGGAGAAACAATTACCTAGACTCCACACCGCAGCTGCAAATTGCATCAGCAGTAAAAGCAAGTCGGGGGCACAGATTACAGCACTGCTGCCTGACATCAAAGGCAGCCAGGCTTGCTTCTTCATCTGCAGTTTGAACATTATTTCTCTTTGATCTTGGACACCGAGAAGCAGTGTGGGGAGGCAGGGAGGAGACGAGGTGCTGTGTTGATGTGTAACAACGTGCGGCCCACTGATGTTGCATGGTTGAAATGCCAAGCGGGGTCAGAAAAACATCACTGAAACAAGAGGCTGAAATTCAGAAAAGGAATCAAGATGACAAGGTTTCATCCAATCACTCCATCAACAAGTCTTTTTGGAAAGGCATGCCCATTCCTGTGCAGGCCCTCGGAGGGAAAGGGAAGGGAAAGATGAGAGGGAGCAAGAGGGTCCCATGCTTTAGTCAGAGACCTGACTTCAAGGCCACATTTGGTCCTACTTCCTGCAGGATCTGGGACATCTTACTTAACTCTTTGCATCTTGGTTCAGAGGGTAAAGAATCTGCCTGCAATGCAGGAGACCTGGATTCGATCCCTGGGTTGGGAAGATCCCCTGGAGGAGGGCATGGCAGCCCACTCCACTATTCTTGCCTGGAGAATCCCCACAGACAGAGGAGCCTGGTGGCTACAGTCCTCGGGGTTGCAGAGTTGGACACACTGAGTGACCGAGCACAGCACGCAGCCCTTCCTATCTGGCCCCTCTTCCCATTTGTTTACATCTAGGCTCCTGTACCTTGAAGGTTAAACTTAGCCTTCAGAATCTGGGCTCTATTCCATCCTCATCTCTGTCTCATCCTTAACCCAAGCCACAACCTTCTTAGGGTGGGCATCCTGTATTACCCTTAGCCCATAGGCCCCCCAATTCCTACCTCCAAATCCTACCTCAATTATTCCTCCCACTACTCATTTAGAGAAACAATTCAGACAACTGCAAAGTACTTAGCTATGCACTATAGGGGCTACAGAGATAAAACAGACATAGCCCAGCTCAGAGTCAGAGGTGGGGTGACGTGGGGGGACTTCCATCTGAGCTGGGAAGAAAGTGATTTCTCTGGCAGAGGGTTCACAGAGAAAAGATATCTGAGTGCTGATCAAGGAAGCCTTCCTGGAGGAGGCAGCATTTGTGCTATATTCTGAAGGATGAGCAGGAGTTCTCTAGGTAAGGGAATTTTCAGTTGAATGAGTTGATTCAGTGTTACACATATTTATTACCCTATGCTCCCTCAAAGGCACTCCCCCTGAATATCTCGCACTCTCACACCCTCTCCACAGCCATTGTTGTCTAGACCAACAACTTCCAACCTGCTTCCCACGGGGATCCACAGACTCCTGGGGATCTCTTTGAGGAGTTACTGAGGTAAGCACAGGAGGGCAAATTGTTCTGGGCCCCTCTTTCCCTGCTTCTTCTAATAAAGCAGGTCTGTTTGTTTTATATATTTCCATTTTGGAATAAGCTTTCTTTCCAACAACAGGCTCAAGGCCTATGGGATGTGTGCCAGCTGCAGGTCTAGACCCCAGTAGAGACTGTTGGCTTGAGCTTTCTGTCACCTGCCACGCTCTTCTAACCATGAGACAGCTCTCCTGTCAGCTGAAATCCAGTGCAGCCTTCAGCATATCACCACCCAGAGCTCCCCTTACGTGTCCCATGAAATAATAACTATTATGTTTGGTTTATGTATATTTGGCATTTCATCCTTACAATGATTACCCTATGAGTTAGGCAGTGTTAGCCTTATTTCATTGATTGAAAGTGACAGTGTTAGTCGTGTCCTACTCTGTGACCCCATGGACTGTAATCCACCAGGTTCCTCTGTCCTTTGGATTTCCCGGGCAAGAATACTAGAGTCGGTTGCTATTTCCTTCTCCAGAGATCTTCCCAACTCAGTTATCAAATCCAGGTCTCATGTATTGCAGGCAGATTCTTTACTCCCTGAGCCATCAGGGAAGCCCATTTTATTGATTAAGAAATGGAAACTCAGAAAAGTTAAGCAACATGCCCAGGGTCACAGAGATGGTAACTTCTGTCCTAGGCATCCACCCATGTCGCGTCAGTATAGACCAAAACATATGGACACCATTGTCCTTCCCACTCTCAGCTCACCGTGATCCCCCATACATATCCTATAAACCAACACACTTTTGCTTTTTCAAAAGATGAATGTTCTTATACTATTCTGATAAAGCCAACTCCTAGGCTTTTCATCTCAGTATTAATAACTAGTACTATCTTCTACCTAATGAGCCAAGCTCAAAAAGTCTCTTCCCTTCCACCCACAGCCAAAAAACCCACCAAGTCCCATGGGTTGCTAATTTTTGCCATATCTGTTAAGATGCTTTTGACTGCAAGTTGTTTCTCAAAAAGGACTGAAAAAAACTTTAAGTGGCTCATTGTCATATGGCACAGACGATTCTGGAGTTGGGTAATTAAGAGATTCAGTTGAACTTTCAGGGTAAGTTCTTAGGTCCCCAGGGGGCTGGCTTGACTCCTTCAGTTTACCACCTCCTAGACCTAGGATGGACAGCAGGATGCCTATGCTGGGGTCTTTCCTCAGTTACAACTAGAGACTAAAAAGATGAATTTCTCCTTTTAATCAGGAGTAAGAAACTGCTTCCCTGAAGCACCTTCTGCTCCCTGACCCAAGTCTCCAGAAAAATTCCAGTTCCGTTCATTAGCCAGAATTGTATCACACATCCTTATTAGCCCAGACCCCAGTAGAGGGAGGAGACAGGCCATCATGAGTTACTTCATGATCTGGGGAGGGTCCCTTGTTAGGGCAATGGCTAAATGAAGAGTCAGCAGCCAAGCAAAAGCAGGTCTCCATCAGCAGGGAAGTAGCAGGGAAGGGGAGAGAATTGGGGGCATAGCCAGCTCCACCCGCTGTAAACCCTCTCACATATCCCATCCTCTTCCACCCCAAAGTTCCATAGCTCAGCCAATGCTGTGCCTTTATACCTTACCCCAAATTCTTGTAACAAGTTTCTAAGTGGGCTCTCTACTCTCAAATGGATTTTTTTCTAACCCAACAACCATTTTACAGCCAGAGTGAAGTTCACATAACACGAATACAATTATATCTCATTCTACTGCAATATTCCAGTGGCTCCCTACCACCACTTTAGGGCATCATACAAACTCTCCCCTAAACCTTAAGCTTATTATTCTTATTTTTAATGTCATTTTAACCATGTTTACTAAACTAAGATTATGGTATCTGGCCTCATCACTTCACGGCAAATAGATGGGGGGGAAATGGGAACAGAGATAGACTTTATTTTCTCAGGCTCCAGAATCACTGTGGACTGCAGTCATGAAAGTAAAAGATACTTGCCTCTTGAAAGAAAAGCAATGACAAACCTAGACAGTGTATTAAAAGGCGGAGATGTTACTTGGCAACAAAGGTCTATAAAGTCAAAGCTGTGATTTTTCCAGTCGTCATGTATGGATGTGAGAGCTAGACAGTAGAAAACACTGAGCACTGAAGAACTGGCGCCTTTGCACTGTGGTGCTGGAGGAGACTCTTGAGGGGCCCTTGGACTGCAAGGGGATCCAACCAGTCAATAAGAAAGGAAATCAGCCCTGAATACTCATTGGAAGGACTGATGCTAAAGCTGAAGCTCCAATCCTTTGGCCACCTGATGCGAAAGCTAACTCATTAGCAAAAAGACCCTGATGCTCGGAAAGACTGAAGGCAGGAGGAGAAGGGGATGACGGAGGATGAGATGGTTGGATGGCATCACCGACTCAATGCACATGAATTTGCGCAAGCTCTGGAAGATGGTGAAGGACAAGGAAACCTGGCGTGCTGCAGTCCACAGGGTCACAAAAAGGCAGACATGACCGAGCGACTGAACAACAGCAACAATAACCATATTTAAGTGTACAATTTGGTGGCATTACATTCACACCGTTGGGCAATCATCACCACTGTTTCCAAATGAAAACCTCATATAGAAACTGCAACTATTAAGCAGTAACGCTCCATTACCCCCTTACCCCAGTCCCTGGCAAGCACTGTTCTACTCTCTCTGTTGGTTTTTGTCTTGTTTTGTTGGCATGTAGAATCTTAGTTCCCCTCCCAGGGATTAAACCTGTGCTCCCTGCATTGAAAGCATGGATTCTTAACCACTTCCACCAGGGAAGTCCCACCGGCTTGAGCTTTATCTGCCTCCCATTTCCTGCTATCTCATAGCACTGGGAATACCAGATCACCCAGAAGAACCCTGCTCACCATCACTCAAGACCCCATTAAAGAGTTTCTGTTCCAGGTTCTAGATAAACAGGGGCCCAAAGCACTGAATCCAGTTTACTGGGCATGCAGGTATGGTGAAATTGACCCAAGGCAGCAGAGTATGTAATGAGGAAAGCTGGGGACAGGAGGGGATTTGGGAACATGACGGTTAAATAAGGGTGCATCCAAGGGGATAAAAGAAAAGAAAACAAGGGACAAAGCCCAAGAACAGCAATATGGGACGTGAGAAGAGTTCTGAGAGACTGCCTGAGACTCTGGAGGGGCTTTATGACAGCCCTGGGGACTTCTGCTGGCACGGGGAGGAGACGACAAGGTCCCAGCAGGTCCTCCCCTGGGCCTTTTGCTCTTGCATCTGTTGTTTGTCCTTGGCTAGCTCTGTTCTCTACTGTAGAATCCTGATCCCTGCAGGCCACATTTTTCTAGGCTCCTACCTTAGCTGTCTACTAGCAAGTGGAGAGAAGCTCCTTATTCCTCATGGGCTCTGCCTTGAGCAGCACCATGTCGCTGTGGCCAGACCCCCTGCTGGAGAGGCCCACCAGGGTTCAGGTGTCCCCTGGTGACTTTGGCTGCCTGGCTCCAGTGACATCATCCAGTCGCTGTGTCCCTCCAAGCCTAAGGTGTGTGGGTTGGGGGGCGGGGGTGGCAGCTGCTTCCTGCTGCTATGGCTAATCACAGAATTCCTCCCAGTCTCTGGATGGTTTTTCAGCTCCTCCATTGCCGTGTAACCAAATCTCTGAATTAAATATCCTCTGTTTTACATTCTTTGAATGGATTTTGTTTTCCTGATTGGACACTGACGGATGTAGGCACTAAGCCAACTCCTTAAGATTTCTCTGTGAAATCCCTCCTTACGCTTTCTTTTGTGTTGCTTTCAGAAAACAGAGCAACATGATGAGGAGCAAATGTTTAGCACTGTGGGAGGCCAGAATTCAAACTCCAGCTCAGCCATTCACTAACTGAAAGCCTGGCTTAAAATCCTCTAATCTAAGTCTGGGTTTTTTCAACTGAGGTTAAAAGTAGTATCTTCTTTTTAACCATCATTAGAACTAAATAAGGTATTATATGTGTAGTCACTCAGTCATGTCAGGCTCTTTGGAACCCCATGAACTGTAGCGTGCCGGGCTCCTCTGTTCATGGGATTCTCCAGGCAAGAATACTAGAGTGGGTTGCCATTTTCTTCTCCAGGGAATCTTCCGGACCCAGGGATCGAACCCAGGTCTCCTGAACTGCAGGCAGACACTTTAACCTCTGAGCCACCACCGTTATTAAACTGTCCTTTATACCTATCTTTGTCATGATGCTTTCCCACTGTGCCTCTCCATTCGTATTGCACTTCACGGCTTACTCACCAGGTAAGTTATTTAAGTGTCTTTGACTTCCCCTAGAGCAGTGCTTGTTGACTTGACTGTGCATTCAAAGAACTCTGTGATTGCTTTAAAAGCAGATTCTGATTCAGAAGGTCTGGGGTGGGACCCGAGATTCTGCATTCCTATTGTTATAGGGAAGAACAAATCTGACTCCATAGTAGATATGTTTCTTTTACTTTAACCTTTGTATGCTATTGCTTTTGCTTTGAGTTAAGAATGTTGCCTGTAGCCTGAAATATACAGGATAGCCTATTCTCAAGTCTCTGACCTTTAAGGGTGTAATACTTTTCCATTCAGGGAATAACATTTGTCTTTTTGGAGGTTTACAGGAATATTGTGACCTGACCTACATGGACAACTGCAAGAACAAATAATTCTAAAACCAAGAAATTTGCAATAGCCAACCGAACCCCTCCCTCACCTTGCCTTTAAAAAGGCTTTGCTGAATCTTTGGGGAGTTGAGGTTATTTGGGGGCACAATCCACATGTCTCTTTGCATGACCCTGCAATAAACCTTTCTATGCTCCAAAGTCCAACGTTTCAGTTTGTTTGGCCTCACTGTGTATAGTCAGGCACGTGGACTTGCATTGGATAACATTCACTTCCTGCAGCTGGTCCAAGAATCATACCAAGAGTAGCAAGTCTCTAGACTAAAGCTTGGCACATTTTTTTCTATACAGAACTATGTGGTAATTATTTCAGGCTTTGGGAGCCACACAGACTTTGTTACAACTGTTCAACTCTGCCAGGAGAACTTTATTTATAGAATCAGGCCCTGAGTAAGATTGGCCGCAGGGCTAGAGTCTGCCCCCTCCTGCTCATCAAATTGTCTCAGGACAGTAGCATAGAGAAGGCACTCAATAGATGTCTGATGTGTGATTGTATATACTCTATGTATATTCAGTCCCTGTACAACTAGAAACTCTGAAGCTAACATTTATTGTTTACTGTGTCCCAGGTAGGGTACTAAGTACATTACATTCCTTAATGCTCACAACCCTCTTAAGTGGTAGGCATTATTCCTATTATCCACATTTTGCAGATAAGGCATACATGTTAGAGATGAGTCCATAGGTCACAGGAAAGCCAGCAAGTTTCCAGCCAGGGCAGATTTCCAAGTCTAGGCTCTGTATTTCTAAGCAGCGAGCTTGCACGGAGGTCCCTTCCCATGATTTTCCTGGTGCTGTTATACTTTCCTGGAAAGCTGGAATCAGAGCAGTCCTTTTGCTTTTCCCTGTCACTCTAAATTCCCATAGTAGTGCTGGGTACATGGTAAGTACTTGTCAAAATATTCCCGATTGATATTTTAAAATATCCCACCCATAACACTTATTGCTGTGAATCTGGTCACAGGGAAAATATCCTGACAGTCTCTGTGTCCTCAGCATATACAAAGTAGAAGTTGAGCCTGAAGGGACCAATTATTATATCTAAAAATGCCTTTAAAAACTATTAATAATTTAGCAGTTGCATTCATGCGAACAAACATTCCTGACAGTGTCTAAGTCCCTGGAGGTCAGAGGCTCTGTGTCCAGGAGAGACCTGGGCATTTAATGTACATGTGTGGGCCAATGACAGGAGGAGCACAGTAGTACGGTGAGAAGACAAGGGGATTGGCAGGTCTTATGCTGACTCAGCTGCAGGCTAGTTTTGCGTTTTTATAACCTTAAATTTCTCACCAGAAAGTAAGGACCTAGGGGCAGAGCATCATTTGGGTGCTTTAGGTTTTAAAACGCTATTGCTTTTTAAAAAAATGATATCATCAAAGAGATTTTGAAGAGTATTTGCCTTTAATGATTATGATCCCAAACTACTGGGATTTAAAAATTAACATCACTTCTGGGCTGTGACTGGGTTCCTGTTTATGGCAGTATCATCCCTTTTGTATTGCATCCTTTTGGTCCATCATGCCTATCAATTTCTAATTTGTTTCAAACCAAGAAAACAGATCACAAGGATTATTATAATTGCTTGTAAAGAAGGTGTAAATTGATCATAATATGGCAGTCTTTGAGATTTCTCTAAACAATGAAGATGAGTTTTAATGCACGGGCTTTGTGATAGCTATTGTGGTGAGGATATGCACGTGTGTGTGTGCGCACGCATGTGCACGCACATGCACGCTTACACATTTATTTACATTATCTGTTAATGAGGTCACTTGACCCTGGATAAAAGTAATCAATAAGACAGTGATACTGTGTTATTGTCCCTACTTAATGAACTAGGAAACCACAAATTAAGATGGTTGAGCAACTTCTGCCAGGATACACACCCAGAAACTAGGACTCCTGATTTCTAGTCCCTACGTGAAGGCACAATCAAAATAAACAAACAAAAAAAGAATCTGTGGTTTCCAAACATTCCCCAAGCTACCAACATCTTGAAGGCAAATCCCCCAAACATCTCTGTTACCTTCTCTTCAAGGCTACCTTGTACCAGACATGGAGAAGTCCAGGGCTGCATTAACAACCAAGTTAATGGCCTAGTCTCCTGACATCTACCTGAAATTCTAGTAGGAGGAACAGGCTAGTCTACGCACCCCTGAGACCCCATTGTTTACCAGATGGTCAAGGGCATATTCCCTACCATAATATTGTTGCCAAGAAGCCTCGCTTGTCCTGCAAGTCTGAGGCTATTTGTCAAACCACTGAGATCACCCCAAAGGGAGAGGGCAGGCCCCACCTTAGTCTTGTCCCAAATTCCCTCTTAACCTCTTCTCATTCTACAGGTATCTGGGTGTGACCAGCTGAGAATTCAGCAGCAATTGCTAACATTTATGTGGCAGGCTCTGTCATGAACACTTTACATTTACAAACACATTTCATATTCACAATGACCCTGTGAGATTGGCACTGTTCATATGCCCATTTTACAAATGAGGAAACTGAGTCACAGAGAATAACACGCTCACATGGTTGTCAAATGATGGAGCTGAACAGACACCCAGACAGTCTGCTCTCATCAGTTACCACAGCTGTCAGAAGAAAGACAACCCCTGCCCTCATGGAGCTTCTCCATGATGGGAGAC
Organism: Budorcas taxicolor; assembly: GCF_023091745.1. Lineage (NCBI taxonomy): Eukaryota > Metazoa > Chordata > Mammalia > Artiodactyla > Bovidae > Budorcas > Budorcas taxicolor. The sequence continues at coordinate 88,082,963 of NC_068912.1, read as the reverse complement.
ACAGAGATAAAACATCAATTTTACTAATAATGATATGAAGGAGATGTTCCTGGAGTTCTGAGAACACATACTGGGGAGTTGATTCTTGTGGAGAAGAAGAGGAGTATCTCAGAGATTTCCCTGGGAAAAAACTATTAGCATTGAGTTCCCCAGGATAAGCAGAAGATCATCAGGTTGAGAGAGATATGGGTCTCCTAAGCAGAAGGAGGGAGAAGGCAATGACACCCCACTCCAGTACTCTTGCCTGGAAAATCCCATGGGCAGAGCCTGGTAGGCTGCAATCCATGGGGTCGCTAAGAGTCGGACACGACTGAGAGACTTCACTTTCGCTTTTCACTTTCATGCATTGGAGAAGGAAATGGCAACCCACTCCAGTGTTTTTGCGTGGAGAATCCCAGGGACGGGGGAGCCTGGTGGGCTGCCGTCTATGGGGTCGCACAGAGTCAGACACGACTGATGCGACTTAGCAGCAGCAGCAGCAAGCAGAAGGAAGATGAAGGTAGAGGCCTCAAGGCAAAGAAGAGCGTGAAGCATGTAAGAAACTATAAGAAGCCAGTGTGGTGTTCAGAGGGGCTGGAGAGAGGCAACAGATGAGGCCAGAGGGAGAGCCATGTTTGCACCCCACTGGCCCTAGTGGGAGGGGAGCAGGAAGCTACCACTGTCTCTATTGTACACACGGGGGAACAGGGTGGGGAACAGAGGAGAGTGGAAAGCCAGTGCCCTCTAAGTGACCCATAGGGTCCCCCACACCTGACTCTGGCTCTCTCTGCTTGCTGTCTCTGCTCAGTTAGGATTCCCACAGGTGTTTCCAAATTGAAATTATATTAAGGAAAGAAGATGAAACATTTACTGAACATTTGCTCTCTCATTTACTGTAATATAATCAAGCCCTCACAGCAAAATGTTTGAGGCTTTCATTACAGTCTACAGTTCTGGAAATGAAAGGGTCAGACAGATAAAGTGCCCTGCCCACCACCATACCACGGGGGTAAAAGGCACTCCTTTCAGTAGACCCCTGCCACTCACACTCATCTGCCCCTTCCACCGCTCCCTGCTGCCTCCAGTTTAAGTGGGCAGAGCAAGCAGTCGAAGATGGCCCAGAAGCCAGTGAAAAATCAAGTGAAAAATCAAGGTCTACAGGACTACATAGGGCTATCTCCTTTGTTAGCCAAGTTCATCATAAACAATAGCATGAAATTCCTCCTCCCTGTGCTCCCCCCATCACCGCCACCCCCCTCCCCCCCGCCACTCAGAGCCTCAGTTGGAAATGATGAGATGACACACTCAAAGTGAGCAACTGGAGGAGAGTTTAATAAAAGGCCTGCTTATACAGGTGTAGGGTGGGTAAAGGGAAATCATGGGGATAGTAATTCCAGCCCTATCATCATCCTTGTTCTGAAGGAGCAGGAGATAGAGTGGCCACCTTCCCTGGAGTGAGAGAGGGGAGCTGCGAGGAAAGGTCTGCCAGATGGGATCTAGGAGGTTTGCCTTTGGGGACAGTACAGGGCAACACCTAGGAGAATAAACACCCCAACTCACCTCCACCCCTAACTTCCTGCTAATGCTCCTCATTGGCCAAACTCAACCAAAGGTCAAAGGGTGTTACCGGCTGAACTGGGTTCCCTAAAAATTCACACGTGGAAGTCTTACCTCTAGTATTTCATAATATGTCTATATATGGATATTGAGTCTTTAAAGAGGCAATTAAATTAAAATAAGATGAATAGGGTGCACCCTAATCCAATATGACTGCTGCCGCTGCTGCTGCTGCCGCCGCTGCTGCTGCTGCTGCTGCTAAGTCGCTTCAGTTGTGTCTGACTCTTGCGACCCCATAGACGTCAGCCCACCAGGCTCCCCCATCCCTGGGATTCTCCATGCAAGAACACTGGAGTGGGTTGCCATTTCCTTCTCCAATGCATGAAAGTGAAAGGTGAAAGTGAAGTCACTCAGTTGTGTCTGACTCCTAGGACCCCATGGACTAGTATCTTTATAAAAACAGGACATTTGGATACAGACATATACAGAGAGAAGACCACATGAAGACGTGGAAAAGATGGCCATCTACAAGCCAGGGACAGAAGGGCCTCAGAAGAAACCAGTACTGCCAACACCTTGATCTTGGACTTCTGGTCTCCAGAACTGTGAGAAAATAAATTTCTGTTACTGAAGGCATCCAATCTCTGGTGCTTTGCTAAGGCATCCCTAGAAAACTAATACGGTAGGTAGGGAAGTAGGTTGATGTGGTCCATACAGGACAGCCCTCCAAGGCAAAGAGCAGGTGGGAAAGGAAGGAAAGAGTCCACAGAGGGGCAATTGGAAGAGACCCAACACTGGTCCTATCAGGGCCTCAGAAACAGGTATTTTGTGATATGCCAGAACAGCATCTCTAAGGCTGATAAAATTCCACCTGAGCAATGCTGGACCACAGGTGAGCTATGCTCACCCTTTCTGATCAAGGAGCATCGTCCCACCATTGTACCTGTGCTTTCTTCCTCCCTCGATCACTTACCCAATCCCAGCCAGGCTGGGAGGCTCAGCTCGAGTCCCATTCTCTGACAGGTCTTCCTGTGCACTCTAGGCCACATCTCCTCTCTACCCGGATCCCCTGGGATGATTTTACTCGATTTCCAGACAGTAAAATAATGAGCATCTTGAGAACAGCAACTGTGTCTTATTTATTTCTGATAAATGAAAGAATGACCAATGGACTGCATGAAGAAAACTAACATTTATTGATTACCCTCAATGTGGCAAAGACTACTGTAAATGCTTTTTAGCATTTTAACACTGCCTGAATCAAAATGTGCCAGGCAGGGGTGATAGCAACTTACTTAACAATCCATATAGCACAGGCACCAGCAAACATGTCAGGGCAGATGCTGCCATCAACTGAGGAATGGCGGGGCTCACGTGGCTGCTAAATACCAGCCGGTACTAGGCTTACTGCTGCAGGATCTGGTCTGTACTATTTCACTGGCTGAGGTTGGTATTATCATCCCCATGATAAACCCCAGAATCTTGAGGCACACAAACAACCTAAGATTGTTGTATAAAGTCAGGCAGAAAATAAGTATGTGACTAGGATTCACACCGGGGATCTCACCCCCGCATGCTGGTTAGTCTCATGACACTGCCCTTGCATGGTGGTGGGGGCGGGGGTGGGGGAGGCAGCAGGGCACGGGTCCCTCACCTGGGGACATGCTCCCCTCAGACAGTCACATGGCTTGCTTCTTCCAGTCTTTGCTTAAAGACTCAGCAACTCCTCCCTTCTAAAATTAACCTCACCCCAATACTACTTTTCTTTCAAGCTGTATTTTCCTATGTAGCACTCTTTTATTGTGGTAAAATATACTTCACGCGAAATTTACCATGTCAACCTCTTTTAAGTATACAATTCAGTGGCTTTGAATACATTACAATGTTGAGAAACCATTGCCAGTATCCATTTCCAGAACTTTTCTATCAATTCAAACAGAAAGTCTGTACCCCTTAGATAGTAACTCCGCACTCACTCCCTAACCCCCCATCCCCCTCACCCTGACAACAACCACTCTATTTGTCTCTAAGAACCTGCCTATTCTAGCTCTCTCATACAAGTGGAATCATACAATATTTGTCCTTTGGCGTGTGGCTTATTTTACCTAGCATAACATCTTCAAGGTTCAACCACACTGCAGCACATGTCAGAATCTCACCCCTTGTTAAGGTTGAAAAATACTCGAGCGTGTAAATATAAACCACATTTTCTTTAACCATTCATCTTTTAATGGACATTTGCCTTGTTTCAATCTTTTGGCTGTTGTGAAGAATGCTGCTATGAACAAGTATGTTCTTTATCTGTCAGTCCAGCTTTCAGTTCTTTTGGGTATATTATCTAGAATTGAAATTGCTGGATCAAATGGTTATTCTAAGCTTTTTGAGGAACCACCAAACTGTGTTACACCTCACCAGCATAACTATCTATCATACTGTATATTTTACCAATTCATTATTTATTTATCTCTGCTTTGTTAGCTTTGCAAATAACTAGTTTACGCTTCCAAACAACTTTATGGGGGTAGGAACTATTGTGATATTGATTTCACATATGAGGAAACTGATGGAGAGAGAACTTACAGCAAGTTTTGATTCCTGAAAGTCACTACTCATGAGGATGTAAGCTCTTGTGAAGGCAGGGATTTCTTATTGTTCGGTTCACTGCTATATCCCACATATCTAGAATATGCCTGGCAAAAAGCAGGTGTGTTACCAAGTCCAAGCTCATTCTGGTTGATGCATGACAGGCCAATAAATCCAAGAGATGAGTTGTAGAGGCAAGGAAAGCTGCCTGACCGAGGTGATGGCAGAATAATGCCTCAACCATCTTATGGGTCTGGATGCCAGGTTCTCTCATAGATCAGAGATAGTAGGAGTAAAAAGTAAACTAAAAAGTAAAGTAAAAAGCCCATCAATCTTGCAAATATCTCCTAGAATGGCAAACCTCAGGCAGGGGGTATTTTAATTTCTTCCTACCTGCCATCTACAGGTGGACAGGGTTCTGAACAAGGGCACTTTAGTTGAACAGTCAGGTAGAGGGGCAGGATTCTCTGCAGCAGGGAATTACGTACGACTATAGTAACAAAAGCAACGAAAAGCAAGTCAAAGAAACTGTTTCAACATGGAGTCAGAATTTGCTTTTCCCTGCAACAGGTGCACAAGAAGAGGCAGGGGGAGAGGCATCCAGGATGAAGTGAGATGCAAGGATAAGACCAGAGAGTGAGAACCCTATGGGCATGACAGGAGAGGAGCTTACAGTGGGGCTGGCCACATAGTGGATAAGGCGGATGCTGGGTATGAGAAACCACGGAAGATCCTACACAACGCTTTGTGAAATTAAGGCCCAGGATGGTAATTGGCACACACAAAGTGTTAACAAATACTTGTCAATTGATTGGTTTCTAATCTCAGCCTTTCAGTAACTTGACATAAAGCTAAAGGCAAATCACTTCCCTTCCGTGCAATTTATTTTCTTTATTTGTAAATACAGTGGATATAAGGAAATCAATGAACTAAACATTTTTTTAAAATTATAGAAACATTTTCTTCCCTACAGAACCCCAAACAGAAGAGTAAACACAAAGGCCATTCAAAGCGGGAGCTGGAAGTCTAACGCGTCATCCCTCAGCTGCCCACTACACAGCGGCTGAAAACTGACTTCTCTGTGCTCCGGACATCTGACCCCTGAGTCTCATACCAGCTCTGACTTATATCTGCATTATTCCTACCAAAGGTCCTTCCAAAGATACTTGCTCCCTACCTACTGGCTGCTAAGTCGCTTCAGTCATGTCCAACTCTGTGCAACCCCATAGATGGCAGCCCACCAGGCTCCCCCGTCCCTGGGATTCTCCAGGCAAGAATACTGGAGTGGGTTGCCATTTCCTTCTCCAGTGCATGAAGGTGAAAAGAGAAAGTGAAGTCACTCAGTTGTGTCTGACTCTTAGCGACCCCATGGACTGCAGCCTACCAGGCTCCTCCACCCATGGGATTTTCCAGGCAAGAGTACTGGAGTGGGTTGCCATTGCCTTCTCCACCTACTGGCTGACAAATGCTTTTCTGAGTGCTTTTCATGTATTGATTCCCAATTTAGGGGTGAGGATATTGAGGCACAGGAAGGTTAAATCACTTCTCCAAAGCTACACAGCTAATTGATTGTGGAGCTACAATCAAACCCAGCTCTTGGTCTTCATTTTTACCCACAACTCTGTCTGCCTCCCACAGTGGTACACAGAAAGCGCCATTGAATGGGACCAAGGAAAGGATGATTTGATGAAGAGAGGAAAGAGAGAGGAAGGAGAATATAAAGAAGGAGGAAGAAGACAGTGTGACCAAGCTGAACCTCAGAAAGCACTTGACTCTCTACAGCAGAGGTGACTTCAGAGTGATACTGTCTGCCAGCGTAGGGGCACCAGGAATCAGACTGTTGCCTTTCCCAAAGTCCTAGAACTATTGATAAAATGCCATCTTCTTGCTCCGTATTTTCTAAGCCAGAGATGGTCAAATCCTATTTTTAAAACAAAATCTTAGAGAAGGACATTCTTTAAGAGGACTTTTCCAGAAAAACAGGAGATGTCAATTTACCAAAATGAGGTCCCCCCCACCCCCACTCACTGGAACAAGAAAAATCTATGCTTTGTGCACAATAATAGTAAATAGCAAGCTGTGCATATTCCCAAAGACTTTTTTTTCCCTTAATGAATTTAATGAATTAGAATACATAGAACTCCATAAGAAATAACTGAAAAGCCTGGTAAGCATCATTCAAAGCCTTTCAATCAGTCATTTTCATATTCCCTGAAACCAGCATTTCCATTAAAGTGGTAAAACATTACACACAAAAAACAGATTTTTAGCTTAACAGCAGGAAAAAATTAGAAAATTGACAATAGATGGAGGCAAAGGACAAGGCTTACCTGCAGGAACAGAGGGTTTTTCAGAGGCTCTACTGCCATCTGGGGAGGGACAATTTTTCTTGCTGGGATGAAACATTCTGCATATTATGGGGTGTTCAGCATCCCACCCCTAACCACTCTACTCTAGTAGCAACTTGAAGCCACTCTAAACACCACTAAAACCACCTTTCCAGTGCCTCCTAGAGGGACTGAGAACCACTGGTAATCAATCTGGCAAATTTTGGAAACACTGATTTAATGCCCTCATGGATCTTCAAGCAGCTCATAATCTAATGAGAGGAAAAGGGAGACAGGATGAATACAACAAGCTATCACCCAAGACCTTGTGTGATACACTGTAAGCTGTCTGTTAAAGGTTCTTTAACATAATACAAAATGTAATGTCTACAAAGCATAAAAAATATTCTCAAAGGCTAGGGCCTATCTTGCATCAAAAGTGACTAGTTGAATCAACTGAAAATACAGTCTGCAAATATCAGAACCAGAAGGGAGCCCAGTGATCAACTAGTCTAGGAAGTGGCAGACCTTTCTGGATATTCTAGGTTTTGTGAGCCATGTAGTTTCTGCTGCAACTACACAAACTATATTGTGACTCAAAGGTAGCCACAGAGAGCATATCTGTGGGTGGGTGTGGCTGTGCTAATAAAATCAATTACAAAATAATTTAAATAAATGTCAAACTATTGACATATTTAAAGACAGGCTCAGTATGCTCGATGTTTTTCCTTTGCCCCAGGCTCCGGTATAGCTCCACAACACCCCTGCTACTGATCTTGTCACCATTTCAACTTTTGATAATGTGCTCATTATGGAACTTCTGACATTTGTTGTGATTTTTTGTTTTTCAAATACAGCACTCAAATATGATTTTTCCTGATGACCTGAGTTCTTGGCGCTTTCTTAAACTTTGTCCTGGGGGCTAGTGCCTCGCTCACCAAACCCTAGTTGGGGGTCCTGATTCAGGCTTCCCAACCTACACCTCTGCCCCTGGTCTTCCTTGAACCAGCCCCTTGGTCCGTTTCCTCAATGGCCCCACTCATCGTCAAATGGAGTCCTAGTGACGTGGCTGTGTATTTTCATGCTGGGGCTCACATCTCGGCTCCTTCTCCCTCTCACTTATACTCCCACTTGAGAGCAACAACAAATCCCCTCCCTCTTCCCAGATCTGACAGGTCTCACCTTCAGACCCTTTGAAAGATCAGCTTCTGCTTCAAGAAGTCTTATCTAGATGTACTCCCAATGCTGCAGACCTCTTCCTAAGAAATCTCCAGTGATCGCCAAGAAAACAGTGTCTACCTCATCACATTCGAACATCAGTGAGCCAGGCACAGAAAGGGAAACAGTATAGAAGTCTCCCTCACCAGACTGTCATCCCTCAGAGAAAGGACCAATAGTGAGCACACAGTGGGCCCTCAATATACATTTGCCAAATTAAAGTGAACAAGCCCTATCGTTTAGATTTTCAGGGTTTAAATGATGAGGGCAGAAACAAGGAAGCTTGGAAAAGATTGATTTTATGCTTTTAAAATGAAAGAAAGGCAATGTTATTTTGTGGATTTTATTAGTTGAAATGAAATCACTGGGAAAATTGCCAGAGTGGGCAAGGTGGATAGCACTAGACTCAGAAAATAGGCATCATCACTTGTGCCCTAACTAGCTGGTCTATGGAAGAAATATATCCATGTGCTTCATCCATTTTTGTTTTCCAGTAGGCTCCTATTCCATGGAAAGTGAGAGAGCCAATTCAGAAATAAATTACCGCTCTCAGCTAAACCCCTGTTTCCCAAATCCCAAGCCTTCCTTTAACCCACTATTTAATTTCTCTTAACAAATTTAAATTCGTTGAAGGGAATTATGAGGGAGACAGACGAGACAGGTCACAAACATTGGTATGCACATTAAAATAAAGAAAATTAAACGAAAGAGTAATAGGGCAGACGGGTAACCACGTAGCGTGATTTCACTTTGAAGCAATTTATTTCCATTCAAACTGTGATAAATAACTGCCAAGTGATATAATAATTACCCATTTCTTGGTGTCGAACAAGATGTGGAAATTATTCTCTGAAGTGAAAACATCCCATGGACTTTCAAAAGAGAATGTCACACATTCAATAAAGCTACAAACCATGACCCCAAAAGAAATTGAATTGGCCTGTTTGTATTCCCATCGCTATGTCTGGAAAGTCTGTTCTCAACCTCCTAGGCAAGCTTCTCTTTTTGTTTGATAAAGTCTTGTGATTTGTGACCACAGAAACTCAGAGGACTTCATAAATTTCGTGCTTTGGCACTCCCGCATGAGATCAAGCCCTGGAAAAGATGGCTGCTGTGGAGGGCAGGGTCTCAATGTCATAGACTGGGTGATTAGCAATGGTCATTTCTAAATGCCCCTTAGGCTTATTACAATGGTCATTTCTAAATGCCCCTTAGGCTTATTACAATGGTCATTTCTAAATGCCCCTTAGGCTTAACAGTAATTGAATGTATTTTAAAAACTAGGTCTCCTTCCCTTCAAAGCAAAGATGTCATCTGTAAACATTCATCAACACCCATCAGAAGACTCTTCTTTGCTGGGGTTCTTTCCTGCCCATTAACATAGGGCTATCATTGCTTTAGGGCCCACCAAGCGCTTGCTGCATGCTGGGCGTGTGCATGCATGTTTCTTTCCGAAAACACTGCCAAGAGACAAGAAGACAAACTCTCCGGTGGAAAAAAAAGCACTGGATTAAGAATGAGACTTGGATTCTAGTCCTGGATTGGTCCCTTGCCAGTCATGCAAACTTGGACAGTTCATGTAAACATCTCTGACTCTCAGTTTCTTCATCTATAAAATGGGGATGTTGTTATACATCTGCCTCAAACTATTGGAAAATTGTAATGTGGTCAACAAATTCACGTTAAGCTCCAAACTGTTTTTTTAAGCCCTGACTCCAGTGCGCAAGGCATTATGTCAGAAGTTGCAGGGACAGTTAGGGAACAGCCCCTACCTCAAAGAAGTTTCTGTGGAGGAGGGAAAAAGCAACAGATATGCAATTCAATCCAGCAAGGTTATTCTGAGCCTCTGTGTCATTTCCTGCTTAGGTTGCTTAGGCAACCTAGCAGTTGGACTTTCCTATCCATTCATTCAGTCAGTCAGTGAGTGATCCTTTGATTCCTTTGTTTATCTATTTAACAAAACTTAATCTAGTACCTTTTTCCATGACAATAAACTGTGGAAAATTCTGAAAGAGATGGGAATACCAGGCCACCTGACCTGCCTCTTGAGAAATCTGTATGCAGGTCAGGAAGCAACAGTTAGAACTGGACTTGGAACAACAGACTGGTTCCAAATAGGAAAAGGAGTACGTCCAGGATGTATATTGTCACCCTGCTTATTTAACTTATATGCAGAGTACATCATGAGAAACACTGGACTGGAAGAAACACAAGCTGGAATCAAGATTGCTGGGAGAAATCTCAAGAACCTCAGATATGCAGATGACACCACCCTTATGGCAGAAAGTGAAGAGGAACTAAAAAGCCTCTTGATGAAAGTGAAAGAGGAGAGTGAAAAAGGTGGCTTAAAGCTCAACATTCAGAAAACGAAGATCATGGCATCCGGTCCCATCACTTCATGGGAAATAGAGTCAGTGGAAACAGTGTCAGACTTTTTTGGGGGGGCTCCAAAATCACTGCAGATGGTGATTGCAGCCATAAAATTAAAAGACGCTTACTCCTTGGAAGGAAAGTTATGACCAACCTAGATAGCATATTCAAAAGCAGAGACATTACTTTGCCAACAAAGGTCCGTCTAGTCAAGGCTATGGTTTTTCCTGTGGTCATGTATGGATGTGAGAGTTGGACTGTGAAGAAGGCTGAGCGCCGAATAATTGATGGTTTTGAACTGTGGTGTTGGAGAAGACTCTTGAGAGTCCCTTGGACTGCAAGGAGATCCAACCAGTCCATTCTGAAGGAGATCAGCCCTGGGATTTCTTTGGAAGGAATGATGCTAAAGCTGAAACTCCAGTACTTTGGCCACCTCACGCGAAGAGTTGACTCATTGGAAAAGACTCTGATGCTGGGAGGGATTGGGGGCAGGAGGAGAAGGGGACGACAGAGGATGAGATGGCTGGATGGCATCACGGACTCAATGGACGTGAGTCTGGGTGGACTCCGGGAGTTGGTGATGGACAGGGAGGCCTGGCGTGCTGCGATTCATGGGGTCCACAAACAGTCGGACACGACTGAGCGACTGAACTGAACTGAACTGAATCTAGTACTTTCCATGTGTCTGACCCTGGGGCACAGATATGTGTCTCATCAAAGCCCCTGCCCTCAAGCAGCTCACAGCCTAGCAGAGAAGACCACAGCTTCACAGTGTGCAAAGTACTTTAAATAAATAGTTTATTGTTTCATCTCAAAACAACTATTTGGAGTAGCTACTCTGGTTGTTGTTAGCTACTGTAGTTGTTGATACTACTGTTGTTATTAGCTCCATTTTAAAGTTTAGGACTCTGAGGATGCAGAAGAAATGAAGTGACTTAACTGTGGAGCTTTGAGTGACAGGCCAACAGTGAAACTGTGGCTTTACTGCTTGAACCCAGTGCTCCTTCTCTTACACCCAGAGTGTCTTCTAGGAGAGAGGACCTGCCGTGACGTAAGGCATCTTGCTGAGACCGTGACTCCGTGAACCTCTCGTAAGTTCTTTCTCTGTAGAACTGGATCCTGCTCTTTGTGTCTTCCAGCACTCTCTATGGTCCAGTTGAAATAAATTTCCTTCCTTTCTTCTTTCCCAAGCATTTACTGAGCACCTGAATCCACTATGTGCTATTCATCCTGCTGGGACTTGAAGACTAAAAGGTGTTAAAGACACAGTCCCTGCCTCCTGCAGCTCAGTATCTAGTGGGGGACAGAAAAAAAAGACCCAGATAACCTCAAAACTGTGTGATAAGTGCGATGACAGTAGATACAGAGGATCCAGTAACAGCACGTAAAAAGGAATCCAACCCAGCCTTTGCAGAGCAGGGAGGGTTTAACAGAAGAGGATCAGCCGAAAGAAAACCTAAAGGACCTTTGGCCAGGCCAGAGGGAAACCAGTGTGTTTCAGGCAGAGGGAACCAAATGAGCAAAGCCTGCAAGAAGAGTGAGTGTGAGACGTTGGGGGACCCACAGTTTGTTTAGGGTGGCTGACTACAGACAGCGAGAGATGCAACAGGAAGTTGCAGTTAGAGAGGAACTCCTGAATCGATCTGTGAAGATTGCAGGTGAGAAGTTTAGATTTCATTCTGTAAGCGATGGGCATCATGGAGGGATTGTCAGTAGAAAGGAATGCAACCAAATTTGATTTTTAGTAAAATAACTCTCACTGTGTATTTGAGAATACATTCAAACAGGCAGACTGAAATCAAGGAAATCTGCTATGGGAAGTGCTGTGATAATGCAACAGGTGTGGGATGATAGTGATGGTGATACACATACGCATCAACATGCACGTGTGTGTGCGCGTGCATCTATAACTGGAGTGTGTATGCACAGTCATGTTCAACTCTTTGCAACACCGTGGACTGTAGCCTGCCAGGCTCCTCTGTCCATGGAATTGTTCAGGCAAGAATACTGGAGTGTATTGCCACTTCCTACTCCAGGGGAATCTTCCCAACCCAAGGATCGAACATGTGTCTCTTGCGTCTCCTGCATTGGCAGGTGGGTGCTTTACCACTTGCACCACCTAGGAAGACCAAACTAATATAATAGAAGCAGAGAGTAGACTGAATTGAGGGATACCACCCTAACAGCTGCTTAAATCCAACAAAAGTACTAGATTTACTCACTGGATACTGTATCACAAACAAAACTAACAATAATAATGTTTTTACTTATCAAGTCCTTATGATAAAGTCAGGCACTAAGCTAAGTTCTCTAAATAAAGTACTGCATTTAAGAATGAAAACAAATCAATAATGTTCTCATAGTTCTTCCCTTATCTTACAAATGTAGATTCCTAGGACCCACTGGTGCCATAAGGAATCCAAATCTTCAGGGCTGGTGCCCAAAACTCTGCATTGAGAGCCTATGTTCTTGCTGTGTGCTGAGTCTTCAGAGCCACTGCTGTGAATCCCAAAGACTGTAACAATTTTATTCTGGGGAATGGCTACAATTAATGAAAAAATAATAATTTCCAATTCCAAAAATAATAATTTCAATTAACCTGGACAGCCTTGTGCTTAATGACATATAAATTCTCCAAATAGCATGAAATACCCCAGGGACAAGTACATAAAACATTTAGCTGAGAGTGAAACTGATAGGCACTTTGAAGCAGAGATACTACTCTAGAGAAAGATGTCCCAAATGGAACAGGCTTCAACCCAAGTAGCCTAGCCTCTCTTTTAACTGTTTTCCATCAGGTGTTTGATCTACAATTATGTTTGAAGGAAGATATGTAAAGAAATAAAAGGAGCAGTTTTCCACAGTCAACAAGTCTACCACGTGTTTTCTGAGCACTTGTGTAGCAGTGAAACCAGTAGGAACATGAAGGATATTAACACAAATAATGTTCAGCCTCTGCCTGCATCTATTAAGGATCTTCAGTTGCAAGTAACAGAAATCAACTCCAGCTCACTTTGATGAGTAGTTGAATTTCCTAGAAGATCACTGAGGGTAGCTTTAAAGTGGATCAGAGAACTAAACAATCAGACTTCATGAAGGTAGAGAGTTATGAAGCTTTAGGGATCAAAGTAAGGAGAGCTCACTGGCAGACTTTCTAAGATTGTGAACAGAATGATTCTGCTCTAATCCGTGAGTCATTCTTCCCAAGAACCAACACTCAGGGAAAAAACTAGAGTCTGGTTGGCCTAATTTGCATGATACGCACCTGGACTAAAAACATGAGCCTATGGAAAGGCTGATGGCTGAGTGGACTTGAGGAAGGACAGATAACACTCCCAGCCAAAGCACATGGGAAGAGGTGGGGGAGTTCTCCAGTGCCAAAGAGGGTATGGTTGACCACAGAAGGTAGAAGAGAAACTGAACAAGCAAAAAAAAAAAAAAAAAAGAGGCAGCTATCCATTAGATTTTCCACAATGACCTTAGTTTCAAAGGGGAGGTTTTGCTGATTTTTGGTTCTCCCCATCAGCTCCCATTCCTGAAGTTCTCGCCCATGTAATCCTTCTCTTTCACTCTGTGATACAAGTAGATGCTGGTATTGTATGTTTCCATAGGCTCATTTACCCTGCCCATAGTTGATTGGTCCTAGGGAAACCACCTGACTCATTCTAGGCCAATCAGGGACTCTCCCTGGGATATTTAAATTTTAAATGGAGTCCTCAAGGACCTTGACAGCAATTTCCCTCCACACTCAGGAAGCTGATCTCAGGGAATGAAGACAGTTGAGAGACAGGGAGAAGTGTGGCTTTATTTGAGCCTCAGTCGCTAGTTGTCCCTGGAGTCAACATACACTCTTCTTACCACTATGACATAAGGTAACCTAATATTGTCAGCGACAAATATTAAAACTCAACACTTTCTCTTTAGTCTGTGTTTGGTCAAAGTGAGATTCTATCATTTTGAAGATCAAAAGTATCCTTAGCAATTTAAGTGCATAAATAGCTACTATCAAGGCCATTCAGGACAACTGCCTTCAGAATGACCTGGTGTTTAAAAGAGGAGGAAACCACCCACATAATTTGAATAGCTCTCATTTACCAAGCATCTGGTGAGGCAGGCATGCAAGGTACCTCACAAACATGATTCGATTACTTTTTTCATTAGTCCTACAAGGACATATTATCTCCGTTTCATAGGTAAGAGAAGTTAAGCAACTCATATACAATTGCCCAGATAGGAGATGGCAAAATCTGGATGAAAATCTGATGCAGAAACACCCTTTCTTTGCCCTGCAGCCAAAAGCACAGTGGCACCCATTTCTGTCTCTAACAACAGACAGATCTCCTGGGAGCTCATCTAGAATTATAATCAAGTTGCATCTCTACCCCCTAAAATATAAAATTGTTTATTTTTGCTGAATCCAGATTCAATGTTAATTATCACCTCTTTATAGCCCATTGTTATTCAGGTTGTTGCTGAGGAGTGGAGTTTGCAAACATATTTCAATAGGACTCGACCCCTCAGGCCACCAAGACTGTTGCATTTCTCTCTGTGTGCACGTTTTTACAACTCTCTGTTGTTCATTATGGTAAGAATTTATAAGCCTGACACCTTGGCCAGGGAATGGTGCTTCACTATTTCTGAATTAGGGCCCTTCTGGGAGGGTGGAGTGTAGGGCAGAGTGCTTCGTTCATGCAGCCAGCAAGGATGCGTGTTATTTGTAGTCAGGATTCTATCAGTACAGCATCACAAGTCTTCTCTGCAGATGTAGATGGTACCCTGGGGTGGAAGCAGAGTGTGTCTTAAGTCAGAGAAGATATGCCTTCTGCCAGGCTTTGCTTTGCCGCTAGTCAGTTGTGTGATCTTGGGCAAGTCACCTGCCCTCTCTTGGCCACCAGCTTGCCATGAGTAAACTAAGAACGCTGTTCCAGATCATCCAGTCCCATCAGACACTCTGGGTAGAATGCTGGCCAAGCACAAGAAGTGCTGTGTAAAAGGAGTGGTAGGATCAAAGGGACTTGAGAAAAGCCACATTAAAGTTAAGCTGACTTCATTACTAATGAGCTTCCAAGGGCCTTGACTGTGCTATTGTTTTTGATCACCTACAGCCTGCAGCACAGGAGGCAGCACTGTCCAGACATTTTCTTTTAACTTGAAAGAATTTGATCTTTTTTCCAAGAACAAGTTTTAACAGCCCACAGGACATGGTGTTTTCTTGGAACACAGTTTGGGAGACCCTGGATCAGAGGATCTGTGCTTTCTTGTGTGCCCCAGAAAACCCTGTTCATCACCTCCGTGTCTGCTCTTCTTTCACTAAGCTCTCTTTCTCTGGTACCTATTCGCCTCTCTCTCAAGCTGTCCACTTCTCTTCATTTCTCAACTGTGGCTTCCCCTATTCCAGCACCCACCACTCATTCATTCATTCATTCTCTCTCCCTCTCTCTTTTCTTCCTCTCTTGGCCATCCCTCCTAACTACTTCCACATTTCCCCTCTTGAAACTATAATCTTTTCTCTGCAAAGCAGTCAGAGATCTTTAGGAAGTTAAACTGGGTCCTGCTGGCTTAAAACACTGCAGCAAAGTCCCACGGCTCTTGGTATAAGTCCAAAGGCCTTATAATGGCCCACCAGGTCACATACAAATTTGGCACACCCTACCCCTGACCCCCTCAGGCCACTTGCACACTTTCTCCATATCCGGCAGGCACAGTGCCTCGGCACCTGTGGTTTCCTCTGGCACATACTTCCTTGGATTCTCACATCAGTTATCCTCTTGAAGGTCTCAGGTCAAGCACCGTCTCCTTAGGGAGGTTGACCTTGTCTCTTTAACTGGAATGTCCCCATATTCCTCAGTCACTCCTTCACATGTTCTTGTGTTTTCCACACATGTTGACTTATTTGTTGATGGCTTCCTCTTTAAAGAAGTGAAAATTCCTTATGAACAAGACTCTAGTCAGCCTTGTTCACAGCTGTATCTGAAGAATCTGTAGTGGTGCTGAGCATAAACCAGGCACTCAATAAATACTTTCTGAATGAATGAGTGAATGAATGATTGAAAATGAATCAAAGAATGTTTTTCCAGTAGACGACGAGTTCCTTGATAACAGAAGTGATGTTTTATACTCTTTGAAGTCCCAGCTGTATGATCATAAAACTTTCTGTGACTCTTTTCTATTCTATAAAATAGAGATGGCAGTAGGTACTTCATGGATGAAGATGAAACAGAAGCTTTGATGTGTTCCTAGCAAGAGTGTCTGGCAAATGTGGCTTATGGGTGACAGGTTCGTTTCCATGTCATTGTTTATGAAATCCACACTTCTTAATGCAGAGTTCAGCCCAAAGTAGACTGGCAACAATAATTTGCCAAATGAATAAATGAATGGAATGAATGAGTTTTCTAAAGATTCCCGTCAATCAGATACAGGGAGCATCACGCACATGTTCCTGAAGTCTGCTGTGATTCCGGATGGTGTGATCTAAATCTGATGCCCTAAAGAGAGAAGGAGTGCCTCTGAAAATCTGTAAATTCCTCCTTCCTGAAGCCCTTAAAAATAAGGAGAAGCCATTGCTCTGAGATACACTCTTACCTGCTAGAGAAGGAATGGATAAAAGGGTGACTGATTTCCAGTGAAATACCAGCCACCATGCCGGACATAAAAGATAAGTCAAGCATGACATGTTCTTTGAACTCACAGACCCATAGCCCAGTGAAGGAAACAGACAAACATGCAATTACAGCATTGTAGGATGAGAGCTATAGGAGATGCTTCCTAGTACAAAGGAGGGGTGACCAAAACAAGTTTAAGAAGTCAGAAAATGCTTTCTGGAAGAAGTGATGCCCAGATTAAGAGTGGCGAATGAACAAAGAAGTTGTAGAGAACAAACTAGTGGTTATGGGGAGGGGGTGCAATATAGGGGTGGGAGACTAGGAAGAACAAAGTATTCATTTAAGATAGGCTCAAGGACATACTGTTCAACACTGGGAATATAGCCAATATTTTATAATACCTGTACATTGAAAATAACCTATAAAAATTGTACAAAATTTAAAAAAAAAAATTTTAAAAAGAACAAACAAGGAAGACTCAGCAAGGACAAAAGGAGGCAAGTAGGACTCTGGCCAGAAAGGACCAAGCTCTTGATTGGTTGGAAGGCACACGGGAAAGGGATGTGTTAGCGATGATGGTAAGGATTCTGGTTTGGGCAGTCCTGTGATTCTTCATACCCAGAGGGATGACACGCCTTCTAAACTCCTCCACATGATGGGCTACAGTGTGACTGGCATCCAAACTGCATAATTTGCCTTTTTCAGGCATCTGATCCTTAAAAGTTCCAGTTTTTCCTCTGCATCATTCACCGAGCCATCATAAAGCGTCTACGGTTGAAGGCTAAGGCAGGGATGGCAAAAACTTCTAATCAGAGTGTATGAGTGTGGGTATGTGTTTGTGTACCGGAGTCCCTTGAGGGGGGAGAGGTTCTTGTAGATGAAGAGCTCACTTCAATGACTCTATCGTGGTAATTAATATACTCCCAAGGCAGACTATGCTGCTGAAGGAAAGATAAGCTGCTCTCAAATTGGGGCAGATGTGATGCCAGGAAATGTGAATACTCTGGAAAGTATAGAAGGTCCTTGCAGCATGGGGAGCATCGGCAGATACGAAGGCTGTTCTAAGTAGTAATATCCATACACTGCATTTGAGTTGACAAAGCACTTTCATAATCATGATTTTATTGAATCTCCCAAGTATGATGACCACTCAATATAAAAATATTTGAGTAATACTAAAAGGTGCCCCCCTTTAAAGTCAAAGACATAGACTGAATTTCCATGTCACCATTCAGAGTAGGTATATGACAGAGGGATGTAGAGCCTGAAGGAGAAAGAAATGGCTTCTATCCAGTAGGGCAGGAGGCAGGATTACCTAGTCCAGAATGCAATGCCCATTTGGATACCACTCAGAGAGAGACAGCTACAGGTAACCAACTTCTGCTATTCCAGTCTCATTGCCAGGACATCCCTAACATGGAAATGGATGCAGAACAGGGACCATCACACTTCAGCCCACAGGCCAAATATGGCTTCTTGCCTATTTCTGTAAATAAAGTTTTATTGGAATGCAGCCATGACTGTTCGTTTATGTACTGTCTATGGCTGTTTGCAAACAATGATGGCAGAGTTGAGTAACTGCAAGAGAGATCATACAACCTAAAATATTTACTATTGACCCTTTGTTGACCCTGATGTAGAACACTGCACAGCATCAAACACTGCTGAAACATAAACATCCGTTCTTAACACTCTTCTCCCTGGTCACCGTGTATAATAAGCAAAGCTAATGTTTATGTATTGTTACAACTGTTCTAGTTGCTCGTTAGGCATCCGTTGCATTGGTCTACGGCTGTGCCCCACTGACGGTTAATTTTTAAAAATATCATTCCAGTGATAGAGGCTAGAAAGGTAAATACTCAGTTTCCCAACCTCCCTTGAAGTGAGATGTGGCCAGGTGACGCAGTTCTACACAATTAAGTGGAGGTGGAAATCTGCTCAAAGCATCCTGGGAAAGTTTTACCTTTAGTCTTTTCCTTCCTCTTCCTTCTTGGATAGTGATATGATGCCTGGCGCAAAGGCAGCCATCTTATGAACAGTATATAGGAAGAACTAAATCTAGAGGCATCTTCAAACAACTGCAGTAATGCTAACAACTGCCTATATGAAGACTTCTCCCCAGGTGAGGAATATTAAATTCTGCTTATGTAGACAGCTACTGTTTGGGAGCCATAACTTGGCGCTACACATTCACATCCTAACTAACTCAGCACCCACAGGCTTCAGGTATTTCAGGTCCCATTAACAAGGCCTTTCCTACAGGGAGATGGCTACACCATGCTCTCCCAATATACATTAGACTCGTCTAAATCCTTTTGCTTCAAGCTCACCACACAACTCTTCATTAGAACTTGCCTGATGAATGGGCTGTGAGTCACCAATTCCAGTCTTACTCTGCCAATGATTGACCCTCAGTCTCCACACATCCTCCTTGCTCTCTCTAGAGTTTCAATTACTGTATCTATAAAATTTAAAAAGCTAGACTTCAGTGTCTACTGTTTCCTCTTGTTCTCTCACAATGTAATTAAATTCTTTAATTCTAAAACTGCAGAATAAGTGACTAACATTTTCCAGGGCATCTTCCCAACCCAGGGATCGAACTCTGGTCTCCTGCATGCATGCTGATTCTTTACTGTCTGAACCACAAGGGAAGTCCAACATGACTATAAATTAGCATTAAAATAACTACAAACTTCCTGGTGGTTGGTAGATGAGTGGCGATGGGGCTGATGATGGTATAACTCATGGTTAAAAGAAAATCAGAATCTTATAAGATGACAGTTGTTACTAATGTAAAATCCAAAATATAAAGTTCAGAACTTATAAAGAAGACAAAAGACCACTTAAAGGATAGTGCTTTAAACAGCAGACCCTAAAAGAACAGTGCCAACACTAGCATAATCCTTTACTTCTCAAATATGCTTCACTCACCTTTCAATTAACCCTCTTTCAACAACACAAGAGAAGACTCTACACATGGACATCACCAAATGGTCAACACCGAAATCAGATTGATTACATTCTTTGCAGCCAAAGATGGAGATGCTCTATACAGTCAACAAAAACAAGACCAGGAGCTGACTGTGGCTCAGATCATGAACTCCTTACTGCCAAATTCAGACTCAAATTGAAGAAAGTAGGGAAAACCGCTAGACCATTCAGGTATGACCTAAATCAAATCCCTTATGATTATACAGTGGAAGTGAGAAATAGATTTAAGGACCTAGATCTGATAGATAGAGTGCCTGATGAACTATGGAATGAGGTTCGTGACATTGTACAGGAGACAGGGATCAAGACTATCCCCATGGAAAAGACATGCAAAATAGCAAAATGGCTGTCTGGGGAGGCCTTACAAATAGCTGTGAAAAGAAGAGAGGCGAAAAGCAAAGGAGAAAAGGAAAGATATAAGCATCTGAATGCAGACTTTCAAAGTATAGCAAGAAGAGATAAGAAAGCCTTCTTCAGCAATCAATGCAAAGCAATAGAGGAAAACAACAGAATGGGAAAGACTAGAGATCTCTTCAAGAAAATTAGAGATACCAAGGGAACATTTCATGCAAAGAGGGGCTTGATAAAGGACAGAAATGGTATGGAACTAACAGAAGCTGAAGATATTAAGAAGAGGTGGCAAGAATACATGGAAGAACTGTACAAAAAAGATCTTCACGACCCAGATAATCATGATGATGTGATCACTCATCTAGAGCCAGACATCTTGGAAAGTGAAGTCAAGTGGGCCTTAGAAAGCATCACTACGAACAAAGCTAGTGGAGGTGATGGAATTCCAGTTGAGCTGTTTCAAATCCTGAAAGATGATGCTGTGAAAGTGCTGCACTCAATATCCTAGCAAAATTGGAAAACTCAGCAGTGGCCACAGGACTGGAAAAGGTCAATTTTCATTCCAATTCCAAAGAAAGGAAATGCAAAAGAATGCTCAAACTACCGCACAATTGCACTCATCTCACATGCTAGTAAAGTAATGCTCAAAATTCTCCAAGCCAGGCTTCAGCAATACGTGAACCTTGAACTCCCTGATGTTCAAGCTGGTTTTAGAAAAGGCAGAAGAACCAGAGATCAAATTGCCAACATCCGCTGGATCATCGAAAAAGCAAGAGAGTTCCAGAAAAACATCTATTCCTGCTTTATTGACTATGCTAAAGCCTTTGACTGTGTGGATAACAATAAACTCTGAAAGAGATAGGAATACCATACCACCTGACCTGCCTCTTGAGAAATCTGTATGCAGGTCAGGAAGCAACAGTTAGAACTGGACATGGAACAACAGACTGGTTCCAAATAGGAAAAGGAGTACATCAAGGCTGTACATTGTCACCCTGCTTATTTAACTTCTATGCAGAGTACATCATGAGAAACGCTGGAATGGAAGAAACACAAGCTGGAATCAAGATTGCCAGGAGAAATATCAGTAACCTCAGATATGCAGATGACACCACCCATATGGCAGAAAGTGAAGAGGAGCTAAAAGCCTCTTGATGAAAGTGAAAGAGGAGAGTGAAAAAGTTGGCTTCAAGCTCAACTTTCAGAAAACAAAGATCATGGCATCCAGTCCCATCACTTCATGTGAAATAGATGGAGAAACAGTGGAAACAGTGTCAGACTTTATTTTTTGGGGGTCCAAAATCACTGGAGATGGTGACTGCAGCCATGAAATTAAAAGACGCTTACTCCTTGGAAGAAAAGTTATGACCAACCTAGATAGTATATTCAAAAGCAGAGATTACTTTGCCAACTACGGTCTGTCTAGTCAAGGCTATGGTTTTTCCTGTGGTCATGTATGGATGTGAGAGTTGGACTGTGAAGAAGGCTGAGCGCCGAAGAATGGATGCTTTTGAACTGTGGTGTTGGAGAAGACTCTTGAGAGTCCCTTGGAATGCAAGGAGATCCAACCAGTCCATTCTGAAGAAGATCAGCCCTGGGATTTCTTTGGAAAGAATGATGTTGAAGCTGAAACTCCAGTACTTTGGCCACCTCATGTGAAGAGTTGACTCACTGGAAAAGACTCTGATGCTGGGAGGGATTGGGGGCAGGAGGAGAAGGGGATGACCGAGGATGAGATGGCTGGATGGCATCACGGACTCGATGGACGTGAGTCTGAGTGAACTCCGGGAGATGGTGATGAACAGGGAGGCCTGGTGTGTTGTGATTCATGGGGTCGCAAAGAGTCGGACACGACTGAGCGGCTGAACTGAATTGAACTGAACCTTTCAATTGATATTAATAACATGTTTATTACAACATTCTTTTTCCACTAAGACAAAAATGATGACTACGAACAAAGCTAGGGGAGGTGATGGAATTCCAATTGAGCTTTCAAATCCTGGAAGATGATGCTGTGAAAGTGCTGCACTCAATATGCCAGCAAATTTGGAAAACTCAGCAGAGGCCACAGGACTGCAAAAGGTCAGTTTTCATTCCAATCCCGAAGAAAGGCAATGCCAAAGTATGCTCAAACTACCACACAATTACGCTCATCTCACATGCTAGTAAAATAATGCTCAAAACTCTCCAAGCCAGGCTTCAGCAATACGTGAACCATGAACTTTCAGATGTTCAAGCTGATTTTAGAAAAGGCAGAGGAACCAGAGATCAAATTGCCAACATCCGCTGGATTGTGCAAAAAGCAAGCGAGTTCCAGAAAAACATCTATTTCTGCTTTATTGACTATGCCAAAGCCTTTGACTGTGTGGATCACAACAAACTGTGGAAAATTCTGAAAGAGATGGGAATACCAGACCACCTGACCTGCCTCTTGAGAAACTTGTATGGAGGTCAGGAAGCAATAGTCAGAACTGAACATAGAACAACAGACTGGTTCCAAACAGGAAACGGAGTACATCAAGGCTGTATATTGTCACTCTGTTTATTTAACTTCTATGCAGAGTACATCATGAGAAACACTGGACTGGAAGAAGCATAAGCTGGAATCAAGATTGCCAGGAGAAATATCAATAATCTCAAATATGCAGATGATACCACCTTTATGGCAAAAAGTGAAGAAGAATTAAAGAGCTTCTTGATGAAAGTCAAAGAGGAGAGTGAAAAAGTTCGCTTAAAGCTCACCATTCAGAAAACTAGTCCCATCACTTCATGGCAAATAGATGGGGAAACAGTGTCAGACTTTATTTTGGGGGCTCCAAAATCACTGCAGATGGTGATTGCAGCCATGAAATATTAAGATGCTTACTCCTTGGAAGGAACATTATGACCAACCTTGACAGCATATTAAAAAGCAGAGACATTGCTTTGTCCACAAAGGTCCATCTAGTCAAGGCTATGGTTTTTCCAGTGGTCATGTATTGGTGTGAAAGTTGGACTATAAAGAAAGCTGAGCACCAAAGAATTGATGCTTTTGAACTGTGGTGTTGGAGAAGACTCTTGACAGTCCCTTGGACTGCAAGGAGATCCAACTAATCCCTCCTAAAAGAGATCAGTCCTGGGTGTTCATTGGAAGGACTGATGTTGAAGCTGAAACTCCAATACTCTGGCCACCTTATGCGAAGAGTTGACTCATTTGAAAAGACCCTGATGCTGGGAAACATTGAGGGCAGGAGGAGAAGGGGACGACAGAGGATGAGATGGTTGGATGGCATCACTGACTCAATGGACATGGGTTTGGGTGAACTCCGGGAGTTGGTGATAGACAGGGAGGCCTGGTGTGCTGCGGTTCTGCTGCTGCTGCTGCTGCTACGTCTCTTCAGTTGTGTCCAACTCTGTGCGTTCCCATAGATGGCAGCCCACCAGGCTCCCCCGTCCCTGGGATTCTCCAGGCAAGAATACTGGAGTGGGTTGCCACTTCCTTCTCCAATGCATGAAAGTGAAAAGTGAAAGTGAAGTCACTCAGCCATGCCCAAGTCTTAGCGACTCCATGGACTGCAGCCCACCAGGCTCCTCCATCCATGGGATTCTCCAGGCAAGAGTACTGGAGCGGGTTGCCATTGCCTTCTCCATGCTGTGGTTCATGGGGTCGCAGAGTCAGACATGACTTAGTGACTAAACTTAACTGACTGAAAAATGATGACTAAGACTTAATAAACAATGCCAGTTACTAATGCACACTAAATATCTATGTTTGTCTCTGCCTAAGCTCAGAGGCTTATCTTCCTACCAGAAGAAAAGTGTTGCCTGTACTAGTATATAACTTAAGTGTGCTCAGTACTTTATAACTAACAAAGTGTTTTAATCTATTTTGCATTTGATCTTCATGACAATATGTGAAGGAGACAGAATCACAATAATTACCCCTTGTTGCAAATGATGAAACTGAGGCTCAAAAAGCTAAAGCAATATGAGAAGGTCCCCAGGTTTAGTTCAGGACTGAAACCAAACTGCATCCCATTTAACTCCATACTTGGGGTTCCTGCAGCAAACAAAACACCTCTTTTCATATCAGGCATTGCTCACAGCTATATGCAGGCACCATCTGGCAGGTTCCTCTCAAGAGCGTGATCCAGGGCCTCTCTGGATAACTTCCAGGCAGCAGCCCCACTCTATTTCTATTTCGACCGCTGTCAAACAGAATCAATGAAGATTCAACATATTATCTCAAATATATAGTCCTGACAGCAGATTCGATGCCTTACAATAGCCTAGTTATAGCTGATTTTTAAAAATTAAGATTAGAAACAGGAAAATGGTACAAAGTGGAAATAAAAGATATGAACTGAGTCTTGGTCTAGTGAATCAATAACCATGGTTCACTGTCGGTCTCTTCATCTGAGCCTGACTCTAAAGACCAGGCTATCACCCAGCTATTCCTTGCTCTGGGCATCCAGGTCACCACTCCCAGACTCTCTCATTTATTTACACAATCATTCATTCAGCAATAGAGGACAAGAGATGAATGGGACATGTTGTCTGGAGAGGCTATAGAATATGCAACTTAAGAGCCAGGACTTGAGGACCGAGTTTACAACATCTTTCTACGCCTTGATTTCCTCAGGTTTAATAATAATCATAATAGGCAGAACTATTAGGAGATAACTTCAAGCCAGGCACTGTTCTAGTTTTTTACATATATGAATGCATTCATACCTCACAGCAAATGAAGCGGATAAGATCTTCACGCCCATTTTACAGATGTGAATACTGAGATGCCAAGAGGTAAAGCAGTTTGGACAAAGCCATGTAACTAGGGAATGATGGTGCTGAGCAGTACAGCTCCAGAATCCATGCTCATAACCACCATCCTATATGACATGTAGGCCAAGGTTATCCAATAGAACTTTCCATTGTGAAGGAAATATTCTGTGCTGCCCAGGATGGTTTAGGTACCAGGTATATGCAGCTACTCCAATATTAGCCATTAGCCACATGTGGCTATCGAGCTCTTGACAGTACAACCAAGGAACTGAATTTTTAATTTCATTTGATTTAAATTAGTTTAAATTAATTTAATTAATTTAAATGGAAATAGCTGTACGTGACTAGTGGCTATTGATTGCACAGCACAGCTCTACACTGCTGTACACAGATAGTAACACTATATTCATCATCAGCTCTGGAGCTCTTGTGCAGTAAATGTCTGTAAACGGTTCAGTCCAGTGCTGAGCATGTAACAGGTGCTCGATCCGTGTGAGCTACTATTTTTGCAGTAACAGGCATTGAACAAATATTTACCTGCATCTCTTATCTGAATTACAAAACCCAAAAAGCTCCGAAAACCCGATTTTGTGTGTGCATGTGTGTGTCTGTGTGTGTATAACTCATTTTGAATTTTATCAAATGCTTTTTCTGTACCTATTGAGATGATCATGCAGTTTTTGTCTTTCCTTTTGTTGATACAGTATATCACATTGATTGATTTGTGTATGTTGAACCATCCTATGACCCTGAAATAGATACAACTTGATCGTGGTTCAGTGATCTTTTTCATGTGTTGTTATATTCAGTTTGCTAATATTTTGTTGAGAATTTTTGCATCTATAGGCAACTCATTTTGGCAGCATATCTAAGCTGATCTGAAATTCATCTGAGGCTACAAACTGACCTGTACTGACGGGATACTACTTACAGCATCTATTCATGCTACATTTATTTATTACACATTTTACTGCAGAAATATTAATGTGTTTGATGGTGGGTGCTGCCCCAAGCTTGGCAGAGGTGTTGTATAATATGTAATATACATATCACATGGCCTTTTTCAGATCTGAAATATTCTAAATTTCTGATGTACAACTGGCCCCTAAGGTCCCAAATTAGAGATCATAGACCTGTATTTGCATTTTTATACTAGGTTAGCTGTGATGAACAGGGCAGAGAAAACCAGGCCTGACCTGGAAACCTCAGTCTGCACTAGTGTTGCTGTCAGAGAGGAAGTACTGGTTCTCCAGAAAAGCTGGAGCAGAGGTGGGGCTGAAGCCCCACTGTGTCTGAGCAGACAGACCCAGCCATGGGACAAGGGAGCATCTGCAGCTGTGTTCATCCTGGGGTAGCCACATTTCCAGTCATTGCATTATGAGTCTGCTCAGTAAGTTTACTGAAATAGTCCTGCAAGGAAAAGGACAAGATGCTCTTATTTCTTTAGTGAGTGTGTCATTCTAGGAGGTCTTCTGCTCCAGGCTGATGCTGCCCAAAGCTCCTGCTCCCTTGTACAGAGCCAGCCTCTGACCTCTTCCCCTCATCTTTCTCTTGGACCTACCCCTATATTCCAGAATGCCAGGGTTTCATAAAAATGGACCTGCTTTACATATACCTCTCTCATACCGTGAGCTGGCCCCGGTACCAGAAACATCCCTTCCTGGCTTCATCCTTTGAGAGGAGGCATTTTATCCTGTAGAGATCTCAACTTGAAGGCAGTGTAGTGAGGTGGAGTCTGTACTTCCTAACTGAGTGATTTGGGATAAATCATTTAGACCCGCTGAGTCATGATTATTAGCTCATTCAGAAAAAGGAGCAAATAATATCCTACAAAGAGTTCTTGTAGGAATAAGAAAAGCACCACAGAGTGTACTAGCAAAATGAATGGGATGCTGGAAGGCATAGAATGGTGGCTGATGGACTGAAGCCTCCTCTACAGGAACCCTCTTTGCCTCCACGTGTAGTCATCATCTTTATCTCAGTGGAGAGGGAAAGGACCAGGTTCAGAATAAGCCTGGTGGATCTTATTATAAAGGGCCTGCAATTCCTGTGAGCCTCAGTTTCCACATCTGTATAAATGGGAAATAAGGCTTCCCTCTCATGGTTGCACCCTGAAAGAATCAGAGGGGCCCTATATATCCAAAAAGCCCCACCCAATGTCTGGCCCATGGGGCATGCTTCTCTTCCCTTCTACTAATAAGCCAACAACACTAAAAAGACTGACATTTTCCTTTCAACTTCAGCTGCTTAATAATTCCTAACTAAGAATGATGGAATTCGATACTGAAATCAATGAAGAGGAGCCACGTGGCCCTTTTTAATCGAAATCTAAATCGGCAGTGTCATCACCTGCAGCCACATCAGGGGAAGCATCATCGGGGAAGAAGCCAAGGAAGAGAATGCTTTTCAGAGTTCCCGTCTTCAAAGAAACAAGAGACAGGCAGAGTTGGCCTCCGTCTTTAATGATAGGATATAATTCCAATTTCACAACTTAATTATGAGCGGATGAAAAGGACAGCGTGAAAAACTAGGTGTAGGGTAGGGAGTTTCATCTCGTTAGGTTCACTGACACCTCATTAGGGACTTTGAAAAACATTCTGCTTCCAGGCAATTTTGCTACTATCTCGACTTTTTTCTACGTTTATCTGGCTCCATTTATTTGACTTGACACAAGTAGGAAAATGGGATCTTTGATTTTTTTTTTTTTTTCAGCTCATCAACCAACACTTCTCATCCCCGACTTGGAACTGCAGGTTCTTCGTCAGGTTATGATCATCAATGCCATAGAATCAGAGCTGCCAGACTCATCTTCCAAAAACATGAGCTGGATCACGCCAGGCCCCTGCTCCAAAATCTTTAATGGCGCCCCATTGTGTACAGGACCACGTCCAAACACAAGAGCATGATGTTCAAGTACTAGCTACTTCTCAGATCTCATTTCCTACTTCCTTTTTTCTAAATGTCCATTCAGATTATAACAGGCCTACTTAGCATTTCCTCAGGTCCACCCAGCAGAAGGTATCATGATATTCACGATGTTTCCATCTTCTTTCTCAATTTCCCCTACTACCTGTGAAAACACAACTCATTCCCAAAGATTCAATTCAAACATTCAGATTTGGGGGACTTCCCTGGTGACTCAGTGGTAAAGAATCTGCCTGTCAATACAGGAGACACAAGAGACACGGGTTCAATCCCTGGGTCAGGAAACTCTCCTGGAGGAGGCAATGGCAAACTACTCCAGTATTCTTGCCTGGAGAATCCCAGGAACAGAGGATCCTGGTAGGCTACAGTCCATAGGGTTGCACAGAGTTGGACATGGCTGAAGCAATTTAGTACACATGCATGTATAATATATACATATGTATATTTATTTATATATATGGACGGAGGAGCCTGGTGGGCTGCAGTCCATGGGGTCGCTAAGAGTTGGACATGACTGAGCGACTTCACTTTCACTTTTCACTTTCATGCATTGGAGAAGGAAATGGCAACCCACTCCAGTGTTCTTGCCTGGAGAATCCCAGGGACGGGGGAGCCTGGTGGGCTGCCATCTATGGGGTTGCACAGGGTTGGACATGACTGAAGTGACTCAGCAGCAGCATCACTGATTCACTTTGCTGTATACTTGAAACACACAAAATTGTACATCAATTATACTTCAATTAAAAAATGAAGGGAAAAAAATTCAGTTTTCTATCAAAGTGTGTTTGTTTTCCATAATCCAATACTTCCTATTCCTTTGCACCGCTAGTACAAAGATTCTTAATACCTGTCTTGAATGCTAGTCAGTGGCCCAGGTCTGCCTGCCCACCCAACTGTGAGGTCCTTGAGGACAGACTCCTGCTATAGTTAACTGTCTACACTTACTACTGGAGCACATCACACAGGTACATCCCAGTGAGTTGTGAGATGTGTCGGAAGCTTCCTCTAAGATACGAAACTTCGTAAAAAAAAAAAAATTAGTATTCAGAATAAATGAAAGATAAATAGTTTTTTCTCCTAACAATGTCCTTGTCACTCCTTTCCTTACTCTCTTGAGCAGAAAAGGGTCAAGTTACAGTTAGAACACGAGGAATGATCCATATCCTTGAGGTCTCCCACAGGTGTGTGTCTTGTGTGTGTTTAAAGAAAAATAAAAGCTTTGAGACATGCTACTCTGTAACATCAAATTGTGTAATGATAGGACAAATATATGGAAGACTAATCACTGTCCTTGATCACATTCTGAGGGCTGGGATTCATTCACTTGACAGGAACATACCACCAGTAGATGGTACCATCCACCGGACCACACCATTGCCCAAAGAGGAAAAGTCTTGATGATATGTGGAACCAAAGAGAACGTCTTAGTCTCCTAAGGACAATCCACCATTTATTTATTTGGAGATTCTGCCTTTACTGCATGTTGAGCCAACTAAGAACCTGAATTAATTGCTGCAATATGGCAAAGGGATTTGAAGTTAGGAGATGTGGGTTTAATTTCCTGCAAACTGCTAACTGTTAGAAAATAGCGGGATGGCTTTTGGCAAATCCCTTCTCTGGGCCTCCATTCCTCAATTGTAAAGCCATAAACTAAAATTGTTGTGAAATCACCACCTTGCAGCTTCGTTAGATGGATCTAATGAGATGATGCATATGGAAAAATGCAGTGTAAATCATAAAGTATTCTATCAATGGGAGTTAGTTATTGGTATTAGGAATCAGCTAAGGGTGGAAATGACAACCCACCAGTATTCTTGCCTGGAAAGTCCCATGGACACAGAAACCTGGTGGGCTATGGTCCACGGGGTCACAAAGAGTCAGACGCGACTTGGCAACTGAGCACAGGGGTAAAATGCATTCTCACTTCTGGATCCTTTGTTATTAAAAAGGCAGCCTCAGACCATAGCAGAGACAATGGGCTTTGGAGTCTGACATCCTGTGCTCAAGAATTGATCCCATCACATACTGGCTGTGTGATTTAGAATAAGTTATATAGCCTCTCTGAGCTTTGTATCCTTATCTATAAAATGGGGATGACAAGATTTTTGTGACAGTATTAAAAGGAATGTATTTCTGAAAGATAAAGGCAGCAAAACTGCTCAAGTATCATCCACAGAAACTTCAGTGAGGGCACCAAAGAGGAACTGAGTTTCATCAAGGAACTGGCTTTGCGGAGTGAGTAGGAGTTTTCTGGGGAAAGTAACATTCCAGGAAAAAAGACAGTGCAATGAAGGGCAGAAGTGAGAATATCTAGAAATCTCTTGATTTCTCTTCCTTCTGCTTTCCTATATACAAAATAAGATTAGGAAGCTCTGCCTTTCTCCTATCTTTCTGAGATATTCTGAAGGGGAATCAGACCAGGAACTTCTAACACATTTCAGTCCCCAGAGAAATAAATATACACAGTCAATATGGTCATTATCTCTCTCTAGAGGACTATGCTTCCACTGCAGGGGGGTGGGTTCAATCCCTAATCAGGTCAGGGAACTAAGATCCTGCATGCCACTTGAAGCAGCAAAAAAACCCAAGAGCCTATGACATCAGTAGGCCCACGGATGGAGAAAGGACTCTATAAGGAAGGGAAAGTGCCTGTCATTCCCCTATTGTTTTCAGTTGCATTTTCCCAAGTTCAAGACATTTGAAGAAGTAAAGTACAGGTACAGTCTGTACAAAATGTCTCTTAGAATCTTCCTGGGGAATATTTTCTTAAGTTCCTGCTCCACCTGAGATAGTCCTTAAAATAAGAGCCACAGATAGAATGATAAATTATAATAGACTTTTCCAAGCAGGAGCAATTGGTGATGGGGGCGGGGGCAGGAAGGAGATGAATAATAGCAAAGTAGGTGAAAAGAAAAGTATTTCGGGAGCTCTCCTGTTCTTCAGCAAAATGGAAATGCTTTACCTTGACAAAGCTCCCGGGTTTTAGGGCACCTTGCAATTTATCCTTTATAGAAGACACAGTTTCCCTTTGTTCTATGAAATCACAGAGAGCCCAATGACAAGACTGGCTTAGAGAACAGGTGGGCCCTTATTAGCCAGGTGGTCTCAGGTAAGACACATAGCATCCCTGGTTCCCAAATTTCCCATCTGGAAGATGAAAGTATTTAACTCACAGA
The DNA here is from genome assembly GCF_023091745.1 of Budorcas taxicolor. Taxonomy (NCBI): domain Eukaryota; kingdom Metazoa; phylum Chordata; class Mammalia; order Artiodactyla; family Bovidae; genus Budorcas; species Budorcas taxicolor. Next base: position 88,052,123 of record NC_068912.1, on the reverse strand, counting down.
TTGGTCAAGACTCTTCTGGCTCTTAAAAGTCTTACTCAGTTCATATCTGAAACCATGTGCTAATTAAGCACTAGGGGAGGGGAAGGAGAGGACCACTTGGAAGATACAGTCTGGGTCGTGTTTGGTTTACAGTCAGACATTGGAGGGAAATCTGATGGCCACCAAACAACTACCATGTGTAAAACACCATGCTAGATTCTTAATACCCTTACTCTTGCTTTAACCATGGCCTCAGTCCTGTGAAGTGCTAGAAGGTAATGACCACTCCCTGGCAGAGTTCCAAGCCCAGAACCAGCTGAAGGATCCATACAAAAGTCAGACAGAGAGAGATCAAATGCTCAGATTTACTGCTGATGCAGCTAGATTGGAGAAAACACTAGTGTGTGACCAGAATCAAGCTTCCTGTAACTATCCCCCTTCCCTAACTCCTTTGCAAGGTACCTTCTGCAAGAAGGCAGGTAAGGAACACATGTGTCCTTTACATAAGCAGATGCCAAAGTGAACTTCCGGACAAGGCTGGACCTCTGGGACAGCCCTTCACTCACACTCAGCAAGCAGGTAAGTCACTCCCGGTCCTCTGGGTAACACAAAGGAGTGAGCACAGAAAGAGCGGGAGGTTTCTGCTCCTACCTTCCTTTCCTGAAGGTGGTATGGAAGCTTTTTGTCTGTGAAAATGGAGGTCGTCATGCGGGATAAGTAGCCCCTTCAAAACAATGATTATCCAGGTTCACAGGAGCTTAGCGGGCTCACACTAGCTGCTCAAGGTGACCCAGCTAGGAAGGGGCAGGGCCAGAGTCAGCACTCAAGTGTGCCAAATTCTTTCTCTTTCCATTCTACTATGTCTTATGCAAACACACACATACAACTTTGCTGAGTGACAGTGTCATGGGTATCATGTGAATAGTAGAAATGCCACAGACTATTTTAAAATAAGCAGTGTAAACATCTAGGTTTTCAGAGTAACTTGTCATCTCAGTATCTCAGTTACTGTGAAGTTACATATATATATAGATGTGTGGGTATGTGTGTGTATGCATATATATACACACACAAATACATATATCTTTCTCTGTGTATGTTTATGTAGCATCATCTTGTAGCCCTGTAGCAATAAGCTTCGGGAGGCACATAAACAGCAATAGGGAATAAAATGGTTGCTATGCTATGGATTATATATATCATCTTAGATTTCTATATATAAACCACACAAGACCTTATTTATCCAAACTCATGAATTCATAGAGATATGAGCGATTGTAGATTTAAGACCAGTGCCTTAAAAAGTTACCTTTAAAAAAATAACGTTCTTTCTATCATATCTTATTCTCATCCCTGCTTCCTTAAATAGGGGTTAAGAAGTCAAGTCAGCATTATCCACATCAACTACAGGGCTACGTTTCCATAATGATTCAGAGTGAGCTGTGTTCAGGAGAGGATGTGCTACCTGTATTTTCTTGACTATCCTTTGCAAAGATGCACGTCTACCTGCATAACATCGGGATATCTGTTCTTCGGAACTTGCATGCTTTTGATCAGTTACAGGTAATAAGCTAGACATTAAGAACCATCAGATAAATGATTAAACACTTGACACAAGATTCTCTTTGGTGTCTCCCCATGGAAATGATCTAGTATAGTAGCTTAAGACTGTGTACCATGGAGTCAGATGCCACCTGCCACAGTGTGTGTTTAGGCAAGTGTCTTTGCCTCTCTGAGCCTTATTTTTCCTTTCTATAAAATAGGAGCACAGTGGCACCTTCATCATAGAGAGCATTCTGAAGGTCAAGTGAACTCATTCAAATAAAGTAATGAGCAATAAACCCAGCACATACTAAGCATTAGAAAGAACATGGTCATCACAATTGTATAAGGCAGATTATATAATAATAACAGATATGGTTATAGATCTAATCTGTCATGATTATTATTACTCCTATTATTACTATTACTATTATATTTATAGTATTACTATATTTATATAATTATTATATTCTCTGGAGAAGGGAATGACCACCCACTCCAGTATTCTTGCCTGGAGAATTCCAAGGACAGAGGCCCTGGTGACCCATGGGTTCACAAAGAGTTGGACATGACTGAGTGACTAACACTCCCCATGACATGATGTTACCTTATTTGAACTGAGGGAAATTTAAGATCTGGTTTTCTCATATTTCTTATGCACCTATGAGGTAACAAAAGATAGAAATTATAAATAGTACACACTGAAGTATTTTATTGGGGACTTGTGTTGAATCAAATGCTAAAGCAGTTAAGGGACATTGAGGGGAAAATCCAGTGGTCTTGAAACAAACAGCACAAAGGTGCAGGACTATGAGGCATGGGTTCACCAAGTTGAATGGATTTTGCTTATTTGTTTGTCTGATTTTTAATTAGTACAATCTTAAAAACATGAATTTTGATTAGGTCCGTTTGAAATTCAACACTTTTATCCTGGGCTCGATTCAGTTTCTAGTTTATGAAAGCTCCTTTCATTCTTTTAAGAAATATCTATGAGTAGAGTATAAATGATAATGCTAGAAATAAAATATTATTTATATATCATTTTTTACTTTTTTTTTTTTGGCTCTGCCACATGGCTTATGGGATCTTAGCTCCCTGGACCAGGGATCAGTCCCTGTAGTGGAAGCACAGAGTCCTAATCATTGAGACTCTGGGGAATTCCTATCATTTTAAACTTTTCAATAGGACTTTAAGTATATTCTCTCCTGCTGAAATTCATTAGGTTCATGGATCTGGGATACTCAACTCATTATATAGATGGGAACACTCAGAGGTGAAGAAATGCAGAGAAGTGAGGCTGGATTATGATACTATTGATCTAAGCTGTGGGGGAGGCCAGAAAATGATCTAAAAATCTCTATTGCAGGCTCCAAGAGAAGAAGGGGACAGGCCATCACCATGAAGAAGCCAGAGGAAGGGAATGGGGCTACTGATGAAACACTGGACTTGATTATTAAGACCCCCTTCTATCTATTCTATCTCTCTATGAAAAAGCACTTTCAAGCATCACACCAATTTGGTCCTGGAATGTGGTCAATCTGGTCTTTTCCATCAGAATATGCTCTACAGAAGGAAAAAGCCTCAAAGGGCCCTCCTGGCATGAATGCCCTGCTGCTCCCCTTCACTAGACCAGGGCCAAGATTCCTATCGAGGTAACTAGAGATGAAGAAGGGAACACACCAGGCCCTTGATATTTCTGAGCCTCCGGAAAAGCCAATCCCCCAGGACTCCCTGCAGGCGAGGGGAAAAAGAAACCCTTTGAGGCTCAGCTTGAATCCGCAAGCCTTTCAGAACACTGAGAAAGCTAAACACAGCAGTTCCATGACTACTCATTTGGAAAGAGCCCATCTCTTTCAAAACGTGGGTCTTAAAAGTGGATCATCTATTTTTGCTTTTGTCGCTTTTGCTTTTGGTGTCAAATCCAAAAAGTCATTGCCAAGTCTGATGTCAAGGAGCTTAACCCTTATGTTTTCTCCCAGGAGTTTTCTGATTTCAGGTTTTACATTCAAGTCTATCCATTTTGAGTCAATTTTTTGTATGGTGTAAGATAGGGATCTGGTTTCATTCTTTTGTGTGTGGCTGTCTGCAAACAGGATATGGAAGAGATATCTGTACTCCAATGTTCACTCAGTATTACTCACCGTAGCTAAGATGCGGAAAAGTCCTACATGTCTACAAACAGATGAATGAATAAAAATGTGAGATATATACTAGGCTTTCTTCTGTACATTCCTATGAGCTTATACTCTCTTGGGTATATCCCTGTTTTCTGCTTATACACAAACTGACAGACCAGTATCTGATATTATAGATGTTATGGGGAGGGAGGTGGGAGGGGGGTTCATGTTTGGGAACACATGTAAGAATTAAAGATTTTAAAATTAAAAAAAAAAGAGAGAAAAAAAAATTAAATGTGTCTTTGTCCTTTTCTTCCATCTCCAACTTTTGGGCATCTAAGCTGCTACAAGCCTCTGTCTGGTGTAGGTGCATGACTACGTTTTAGTCTCAATACTTCCTTTTTCCCTACTCTGCACCTTGCACCCCTGCTTGCTAATGGTGCTGCTAAGTCGCTTCAGTCATGTCCGACTCTGTGCGACCCCATAGACGGCAGCCCACCAGGCTCTGCCGTCCCTGGGATTCTGCAGGCAAGAACACTGGAGTGGGTTGCCATTTCCTTCTCCTGCTGCTGCTGCTGCTGCTGCTGCTGCTGCTGCTGCTAAGTCGCTTCAGTCATGTCCAACTCTGTGCGACCTCATAGACGGCAGCCCACCAGGCTCCCCCGTCCCTGGGATTCTCCAGGCAAGAACACTGGAGTGGGTTGCCATTTCCTTCTCCTTGCACTCCTGCTTAACACTTTGCTATTTGGTCTCTGTGGTTTTCTGCAAAGGTTACATTTCCTTCACTTACTCTCTTTGTCTCCTGGCAAACTCCTATTCACCTCTCAAAATTACACTAAAAGATTTGCAGGCACCAGTCTCCAAAATAGCCCTCTTCCATTACACATCTAGCAGGCAGCCTCAGCTAATGCCAGAGCCCCTTTAAAGATGTCCCCTGCCAGAGCAGTGTGAAGAGGCGAGAGAGACCCCTGGACTGACTAAAGCCGCATGCCACAGCATCCCTGTGTCCAGCACCTACGTCCCACTGCTGGAGCCACCATACCCAAGAGAAAAGCTGAAGGGAATGCTAAAGGAGATGAGGCCGAGGTGAAGGACGAACCACAAAGAAGATCTGCAAGGTTATCTGCTAAACCTGCTCCTCCAAATTCAGAGCCCAGGACTAAAAAGGCCCCTGCAAAGAAGGCACCCAAAGGGAAAAAGGGGGAAGCTGGTGCTAGCAAGGGTGGGAATAACCCTGCAGAAAATAGAGATGCAAAACAGACCAGGCACAGAAAGCTGAAGGTGCTGGAGATGCTAAGTGAAGGGTGTGCATTTCTGATAATTGTGTGCTTCTGGTGACTGTACAGTTTGAAATACTATTTTTTATCAAGCTTTATAAAAATGCATAATTTTGTTTTACTTTTTTTTAAGCTATGTTGTTAGCACACAGAATACTTCATTGCTGTTTTTTTGGGGGGGGAGAAAGGCACATGTCTCTAACAGAATGTCTCAGAAGCTGAATTGACGTGGGAGAAAAACACCTTTCCCATCTAGTTTTGACAGACTTCCTTTGGTTCCCAGGAAGGAGGGATTCCTTGATGTTGACACACATTAGCTGCCTTGGCACAAACACCTTGTGATGTGGACAAACTAAAATTTAGTTTTTATGTCCTCTTCTCCTTCTCCACCTCAGCATAGAAATTACTCCCCTAAACCCAGAGACCTGTGGAACCTGACCCCCAAAATTGATGATCAGTATGTCAAGCAGTCTGGACTTTCCAGTGTCACCATTGAGATGGTATCCTTCAAAAGAGGAGCAGTTCATTTTTTTAGACTATGGCTCCTCAGAGTGATATTTCTACCATCTCCATTTCCATTTCCTGAAAGTCAGGGTCAGCTTGTGAAAAGTTGTTAAACAACATGCAAAATATGAAATGTCAACCCTCAGTCTAAACTTTCCCTGTTCAGAACATCACATGAAGATTTCACTGGGTTTCATAGCGGCTTTCTGATTTTGGTAGTCCATTTGAAAAAGGGAGTTTGAAGTTGTATACAGTTAACGACTGCCTGCCCATATCCTGCCTGAAATACCATGATTGTTTATTTTTTTAAAAGCTGGATACAGTTTGGCTTGAAAAAAATAAAAAGATGTTCCCTGTCCACCTTACCTGGCAAGCAGCCTCTGCCAGGACTGGCATTCCCCCTAAATGTCTCCTGGGTGGCTGGTCCCATCTACCAGAAAGCCTGCAACAGTCATGGCCACACCAGAATGCCTGCAGCAGTTGTGGACCAGCCGTAATAAGAGGGCACACCCACCCCACACAAGTGGGTCCTCCTGGAACACCTGGCTCTGGTGACAAGCGGAGACCATGCTATTGGGCCCCCAGGATACCTTCCACATGAAACCACTCCTTCCAAACGGGGAAGCATAGCTAATCTACTTAATATGTAAAAACAGAGAGCTAAACAAAATAAGGAGACAAAGCAATCTATTCCAGATGAAAAAATACACAAAACCTCAGCAACAGAACTAAATGAAACAGAGATAAGCAATCTATCAGAAAAAGTTCAAAATAATGGTCATAAAGATACTAACTGAACTTGAAAGAATAATGGAGGAATACAGTGAGAACTTCAAAAAGACAAAAAATGAAAAAGAACCAAAGAGAGCTGAAGAATATCATAACTAATGCAAAAATACACTAGAGAGAGTTGAGAGCAAATTAGAGGATGTAGAAGAATGGATCAGTGATCTAGAAGAGAGAGTAGTGGAAATCACCTAATAATAACAACAATAATAATAATTTTTTAAAAGAGAAGAATTTAGAAGACTTCTGGAACAACATCAAACATACTAACATTCACATTATTTGTTCCACATAAGAAGAGAGACAAAGGGGCAGAAAATCTATTTGAAAAAAAAAAAAAAACAGAATAATGGCTGAAAATTTCTCTAAATTGCTGAAGGAAACAGATATCCAAGTTCAGGAAGCAGAGTCCCAACCAAGATGAACCCAAAGAAACCCACACCAAGACAAATTATAGTTAAAATGTCAAAGAGATAAAGAGAATCTTAAAAGCAGCAAGAGAAAAACAGCTAGTCACAAAACAGCTATCATAATACCAGTGCCATTTGTCACAGAATCAGAAAAAATAATCCTAAATTTGGTATGGACCTATAAAGCAATCTTGAGAAAGAAGAAAGAAGCTGGAAGTACCAGGCTCTCCAATTTCAAACTATACTACAAAGTTCTAGCAATCAAAACAGTATGATACTGGCACATGCGTGCACGCACACACGCACACACACACACGCACACACACACACAAAGATCAATAGAACAGAATAAAGAGTAAAGAAATAAACCCACACTTCTGCAGTCAACTAATCTATGATAAAGAATATACAGTGGGGGAAAGACAGCTTCTTCAATATGTGGTGTTGGAAAAACTGGGCAGCTGGATGCAAAAGGATGAACCTGAACCATTTTCTTATACCATGTTCAAAAATAAACTCAAAGAAGATTAAAGACTTTTGCGTAAGACCTAAACCCATCAAACTCCTAAATAAAAATGTGGGCAGTAAAATCTTTTGTATATATCTTGGTATTTTTTGGATCTGCCTTCTTAGGTAAGGGCAACAAATGCAAAAATAAATGCAAATTATTACATCAAACTAAAATGAAAAGCTTCTGCACAGAAAAAAAGAAACAACAGAAAAAAAGCAAGCAACAGAAAAAATATATCATAAAGGGTTAAATTCAAAATATATAAAGAATTCATAGGATACAATTTCAAAAAGAAACAATCCAATTAAAAAACTAACAGAAAATATGAATAATCATTTTCCACAGAAGACATAACACAGCCAGTAGATACATGAAAAAATGCTCAATATCACTAATCATCAGGGAAATGCAAATGCAAATGAAAACTACAATGAGACACCAACTCACATCTGTCAGAGTGACTATTATCAAAAGACAACAAATAACAAGTGTAGGCAAGGAGACAGAGCAAAAGGAAACCTTTGTGCACTGTTGGCAGGGATATAAATTGGTGCAGCCACTATGAAAAACAGTGCTGAGCTTTGTAAAAAAATAAAATAAATAAATAAAATAGAGCTGCCATATAATCCACCAATTTCACTTCTGAACATTTACATGATGAAAATAAAAACACAAATTTGAAACAATATATTCACTGCAGCTTTACTTGCAATGTAAGACATGGAATCAACCTAAGTGCCCATCAATAGAGGAAAGGATAAAGAAGATGTGGTGTACACAAACAACAGAATATTACTAAGCCATTAAAAAAGAACAAAACCTTACCATTTACAACACAGATGGACCTAGAGGGCATTGCGTTACGTGAAATAAGTCACACAGAGAAAGACAAATAAGATGTGATTCTACTGATGTGTGGAATCTTTAAAACAAAATGATAAAAGAAAACAAAACAGAGACAGACTCATAGATACAGAGAACGAACTGTTGGTTGCCGGAGGAGAGAGGTGGAGCGTTGGGCAAAATAGATACAGGGGATTAAGAGGTACAACCTCTCAGTTATAAAGTAAATAAGTCATGGGGATATAATATACAGCATAAGGAATACAGTTGATAATACTGTAATAACCTAAATGGGGACAGATGGTTATTAGACTTCCCATGGTGATCACTTTACAATGTATTTAAATGTTGAATAGCTATGTAGTATACCTGACATTAACATTAGTGTACACCTGAAATTAACGTATTGTTGTACATCAGCTACACTTCAATAAGAAAAAAACGGAGGCTCGGAGGCTCGGAGACTCCCTTCCCAGTGCCAGTCTGACCTGTCTGATTTGGATGCACTCTTAATTTTCTTTCATAACCTCTGTCACAGGATCTTTTCCTATTTGCCTACATGTCTGGCTCCCATCCTTGGCTCGATGCTTGCAGAGAATGGGCACACTGTCTTACTTCTATCTCGAGTGGGTTATTAGGGCTTGTGTAGAGTATGTGTTCATACATTTTTTCTTTTGCTGTTTCATTTATTTAGTAACTGAGAAATTAGTTGATAGATCTCTTTTGGTCACTCAGAGATCTTTTATCCTCATTCAAGGCTCTCAATTATTTTCTGAATAGATAAAGTTGGTGGAAAATTCAAGTACCTTCAAGTAAGTGGAGGTCACTTCATCAAGTTTCCAAGTATTATACTTTGATCCATCCACACTTGGCAGCCAGGTATTGCGGAAGAATAGATGGCTTGGATGTCTTCAGCAAATGCAATCATTCTTCACGGGGATGGTAATAAGCAACATTACCAATTTCAACCTTCAGTTCAGTTCAGTTCAGTTGCTCAGTCGTGTCCGACTCTTTGCAACCCCATGAATCACAGCACGCCAGGCCTCCCTGTCCATCACCAACTCCCGGAGTCCACCCAGACTCACGTCCATCGAGTCAGTGATGCCATCCAGCCATCTCATCCTCTGTCGTCCCCTTCTCCTCCTGCCCCCAATCCCTCCCAGCATCAAAGTTTAGGTCCTTCCAATTTCTCCCTTTTTCAAGCTCTGCACTTCGTGCAAGGTTTAATTCTCCATCCCCAATTCATATAAGGCGCTCATCTTCAACTGCTTTCTCTTTACCCTGGTGTTCTGCTTCTCGCTGTGTGAACTTGGGCACATTACTTCCCCTCTCTGCCTCATTTGCCTTCACTGTCAAATGAGGTAGGATGGGAAATGACTGTCTACCAGCCCGTTTGATTCAACAAGTGCTTTCTGAACCTCTACTTGGCAACTGGTAGCTTCTCTGCACAGGAGACAGTACCAGGTAGAAACTGGCTTAATGCAGAGTAGAGACCTGGAAGAACTGGGGCGGAGAGGGTACAGACTATGCCATCTGCAATCCATATTCCAATCTCCCCTCCTATCTTTAGTTCTGTCAGTCATCTAAGTCTCTGGGTTTTTTGGTCAAGGAAAAGGCATTATCTTTCTGAGAAGACCATTGTAAATCAAAAGAGTTAATGAGTGCGAAGGATATCTGGCAACTGTAAAGTTCTGGAGTCATTACGATTTCTCTAAAGTAAACTGTAGGTGTCAGTGGGGGTGTCTCTTGACTTAAATCACTGTTTACCAAAATGCATGTCATGAACCTGGTTCTGTGAAGTGTTTACAGGAGTTACAGGGTGAAGGGGTAGGAAAAGTGAGGTTCTGTGGTCAAATCATTTCAAGGAACAATGCGATGACAAAGTTAAAAGAGGGTTCCTTACTGATGAGGGCCCTGTACCAGCCACCAAGCACTGTGAATCTAAAAAGGGGAACATGTTTTTGCAAAGTTTCTCAATCCCTTTTGGCCACAGACCTCTTTTTCTGGATGGAGCATCAGATGAGCATATTTTGGAAAATGCTGAACCAACAGAATAATGTTTCCATAGAAATATTGGATGCTTTTAATGGATTTAGGAGAGGTATCTTGGGCAGGTAAGAGGGGCTTTCTGTATGTTTAACTTCCTAACCCTGGGGGAAGATAATCATAAGCTGCCGAATGCTGGAGGGTGTGGAGGTTGTAACTTGGAGTAAGGACCCCTGGGTTGCAATCCCAGCTCTACCACCAACCCCCTGTGTGACCCTGGACCATTCTCTGAGGCTCAGTTTGCTCATGTATAAAACATAGGGCCAGATGGTGGGAGCATCAGGACCACCAGAGACCAGTCTGAGATGCCCAGATCACTTCCACAAAGTGCTTGCTGTGGGAAAAGAGGAGGAAAAACAAGGCAGCCTGCATATTTGATATCATAGGAAAACACAGCCGCTTTCAGCTCTCAGATCATCAATTCAGGAGCAGGTCACCTGTAATCCAAGGTTCGCTAGCAACAAGGCTCTAGATGGTGGAAACTGAGGTTAGCATATGTGCAACCTATTCGAGAAGACTCTGCTGGGGAGATGCCCTCACCACTGGCTGCCCATTTTACCTCCTAGCACTTCAGAAGTGACTTAGATAACACCACTTATTCTGAGGCTGGGGTCGTTTTCTGCGCTACCTCAGTGTTTTCATACGTTCCCCTATACGCCACACCCACCACTCAAATGGACACAAAGGTCAAGTGTCTGATGGCCTCCTAACACTCAGGACTGCATTAATCTTGGACCCATGGTGAAAAAAAAGAAGCTGACCTCAATATTCATAGCCATGCTCTTGAAACCCCAGATTTATGATGTGTGGAAGGCATTTGCAAAGTTTCACATTTGCATTTTCTACTCCACTGGTGATAGATTGAAAGCATTAGCTGCAAAGCAAGTAAAACCCAGAAGCTGGAAGGAATTCAAATCCATTTGATTCAACAAGTGCTTTCTGAACATCTACTAGGCAACTGGTAGCTTCTCTGCACAGAGCAGAGGGTAAGGAGGAGACTTCCACTTACCAGAGTTATCAAGACTTATTGCCTTCCTGACACAGCTGTTCTCTTTAATCCTCACTGTGAGGCATTTGGTGACATCAATTGACAGGTAAAAAGGTCTAAGAAGTAACTAACTTGCCAAATATCACAAATATATAGGGAATCCAGATTTTGATTCTAATATCTGTCTGATTCTAAAGTCTGAGTTATTTCCACTAAAATACACTTTCTTACTAGTTATGGATGGGATAAAGAATTGTAACCCTCCGGAGGCGATGAGGGTTTGGAGAGATAACACAGGAAAAAATGGACAGCATGGTGGGAGGTACACAGAACGAAGAATCAGGAACTACGTGTTTTTTCTGCTTTGATTTCTGAGAAAACAATAAAACTACATGCTTGTATATCAATATCTGTTTTTTAAGATCAGTTAAAAACTACAAATACTGATTTATGTTCTACTTCACAGAGCTACAATTTCAGAATATGATTTTACAATTATCATATAGATCATCTTAAGTCCATTGTTTTGCAGATAAGAAAAAGAATTCTCAGACACCTTAAATAAATTGCCTGGGGTCATATAGTAAGGTCATCCAGCCCTCTGTACTCTATCCACCCATGCATCTCTACAACTTCTATCCATCTACCCTCCATCCAACCTCTACCCATCCAACCATCCATCCTTCCATTTTTTATATATATATATACTCGTCCCCCTGTCCTCTATCTATCCATCCTGCATCCATCCGGCTCCCACCCATCTACCCATCAAGCCATCCTTCCTTCTAGCCAACATTGGGCAAGCACCTATTCTAAACCAGGTCCCAAACCAGACCCCAAAGAACTCCAGGCTTCCTGCCTGTTCCAGTAACATGTTTTTACTGTAAGAGTGAATCTGGACCAAAGTTCTACTCCATGATAGAAGGCTACATATCGAAGTGTCACAAATAAAGAATGTATGAGGTGAGAGGAAAGTTCTCCAGGGCTTGGACCTGCTATCATATTTCAGCCTGGATGCCTCTGGAGCTTCAGCAGAAGGCACATGCATGCATCTGAGCCAGAGATTATGGGAACGTGATGGTCTGACATTTGGAAATTGAATCAAGACCTGTAGCTCTAGCCTAGACTGGGCCTGAAAAAATATTTCCTTGTAAAAACAATATTATAAGTTCATTAAAAATAGTGAATATTGGCATAATTTTTGACTGATTATATTTATCCATTCACAAATACTTGTTGAGTACCAATGATGCATTTCATATGCTTTTCATTTAATGCTCACAATAAGTTTATAAGGTTGATATTAATATTTCCTCCACTTTCATATTATGGGTGCAGAAACTGAACTCAGAGAAGTCTGTACCTTTCCCATAATCAAATAGATAGTAAGTAAAAGAGCCAATATTTTAACCCAGGATTCTTGGACTTCAAAGTTTATCCTAAACTAAGCTATCTCCAAAAAGCTTGTGCTTCAAAGGGAGAAGGAATAACTCCTTGCTATGGGGTTCAGAGAAAGACTCACAGAATAGAATTCTAATCAGAAAAAAACAAGGTAGTATTCTGGACAGGGCCAAAAAGGGTGGCTCCAGGAAGAGAAACAGCTTGAGCAAAGGGATAGGAACCAGGGAGCTGAGTTCAGGGAAAAGCAGGTGGGCTGTGGTGACAGAGCCATGAGTTGGGAAGATGTAGGTGGGGTCCTGTTGTACTTGATCTTAATCCTTTGAAAAATAAGGAGCCACTGAAGGCTAGTAAAGTAATGCTCAAAACTCTGCAAGCCAGGCTTCAGCAATACATGAACCGTGAACTCCCAGATGTTCAAGCTGGTTTTAGAAAAGGCAGAGGAACCAGAGATCAAATTGCCAACATCCACTGGATCATCGAAAAAGCAAGAAAGTTCCAGAAAAATATCTATTTCTGCTTTATTGACTATGCCAAAGCCTTTGACTGTGTGGATCACAATAAACTGTGGAAAATTCTGAAGGAGATGGGAATACCAGACCACCTGACCTGCCTCTTGAGAAACCTATATGCAGGTCAGGAAGCAACGGTTAGAATTGGACATGGAACAACAGACTGGTTCCAAATAGGAAAAGGAGTATGTCAAGGCTGTATATTGTCACCTTGCTTATTTAACTTCTATGCAGAGTACATCATGAGAAACGCTGGGCTGGAAAAAGCACAAGCTGGAATCAAGATTGCTGGGAGAAATATCAATAACCTCAGATATGCAGATGACACCACCCTTATGGCAGAAAGTGAAGAGGAACTAAAAAGTCTCTTGATGAAAGTGAAAGAGGAGAGTGAAAAAGTTGGCTTAAAGCTCAACATTCAGAAATGAAGATCATGGCATCCAGTTCCATCACTTCATGGGAAATAGATGGAGAAACAGTGGAAACAGTGTCAGACTTTATCTTTTTGGGCTCCAAAATCACTGCAGATGGTGACTGCAGCCATGAAAAGACGCTTTCTCCTTGGAAGGAGAGTTATAACCAACATAGATAGCATATTGAAAAGCAGAGACATCACTTTGCCAACAAAGGTCCGTTTAGTCAAGGCTGTGGTTTTTCCAGTGGTCATGTATGGATGCGAGAGTTGGACTGTGAAGAAAGCTGAGCGCCGAAGAATTGATGCTTTTGAACTGTGGTGTTGGAGAAGACTCTTGAGAGTCCCTTGGGCTGCAAGGAGATCCAACCAGTCCATTCTGAAGGAGATCAGCCCTGGGTGTTCATTGGAAGGAATGATGCTGAAGCTGAAACTCCAGTACTTTGGCCACCTCATGCGAAGAGTTGACTCACTGGAAAAGACTCTGATGTTGGGAGGGATTGGGGGCAGGAGAAGAAGGGAACGACAGAGGATGAGATGGCTGGATGGCATCACTGACTCAATAGACGTGAGTCTGAGTGAACTACGGGAGATGGTGATGGACAGGGAGGTCTGGCGTGCTGCGATTCATGGGGTCACAAAGAGTCGGACACGACTGAGCAACTGAACTGAACTGAACCAAAGGCTTTTGAGCAGGAAGGTGATGCAATAAAATCCATGCTATTAAGATATTGATCTAGAGGTTGTGAAAGCATGAAGGAAGAAGATCCTTTAAGAGGACAATGTTTAAGAGACTTCTCTAGAAAAGAAGGAATAAAAATGTAAACACGGTGGCAATGACAAGAAAGAAAAAGGAAGAGAAGAATACAAAGATGCTAAACAGGTTGAATAGATAGATGAGCGAATGGATAAATGACTGGTTAGATGGATGGATAGCTAGATGGCTGTCTGGCTGGCTAGGTAGATGGATAGATAAGTGATTGGGTGGATGGATGGATGGATGGATGGGTGGATAGGTAGATAAAGGGATGGTTATTTGTGCTTGTGTAAGAACTTCTCTATTAGGAAAATATTTCCTTTCCTTTGAGCTCTACCAACAGTGTGTGTAATTTTTGGCTTTCCCCCTAGTGAGACCTCAGTAACAACCAGAACTGCATATCTGGCAGCCTCCACTTCATTCTATTTTCTGGGGAGAAAGGCCAAAACATGGAAGCCTCTCCATTCATCCACTCTGCACATCATCTTGAGATTCTTCTGCCAAACCATGATTTCATCATGTCTCCACATGTTGTCAACGAAATTAAAAAATGTAACAAATGTTATTTATGCTGTCAACATGACACGTACTAAACACTGTATTAAGTGTACGATATAAGCCTGTGAAAAGCCTAAGTTTTCCTATTAGGCTTAATTTGATTTTATCCTGACCAGACCATTGGAAAAGACCCTGATGCTGGGAAAGATTGAAGGCAAGAGGAGAGGGGGACGACAGAGGATGAAATGGTTGGCATCTCCAACTTGATGCACATGAGTTTGTGCAAGCTCCAGGAGTTGGTGATGGACAGGGAAGCCTGGCATGGTGCAGTCCATGAGGACGCAAAGAGTCAGACATGACTGAGTGACTGAACTGAACTGAAACCACTTACTAGATATGTGACCTTGGACAAATGATTCAATTGTACTCAAGCACACCTATAAAATGGTGATATCACCAATTTATAGGGCTGTTACAGGAATTAAATAAGCTAATATATGAAGTGATCAGTGTAAAATATATGCTCAATAAATGGAAACTATATCTTTAAATTAAATAAGGTCTTCTAATTCACTTTGGCCACCTCATGCGAAGAGTTGACTCATTGGAAAAGACTCTGATGCTGGGAGGGATTGGGGGCAGGAGAAGAGGGGGATGACAGAGGATGAGATGGCTGGATGGCATCACTGACTCAATGGACGTGAGTCTGAGTGAACTTCAGGAGTTGGTGATGGACAGGGAGGCCTCGCGTGCTGCGATTCATGGGGTTGCAAAGAGTCGGACACGACTGAGTGACTGAACTGAACTGAATTCCTATAATGGAGTTCTTTTTAATATCTTCCTGTTTCTCAAGGATCATTGGATGCCTGGGTTCCCCTAAACAGGGATCCTTGTGTAATGGCATATTTTTGGCATTTGGAAGATAGGCCCTCTCACCACCATCACTCTTTTTTTTTTTTTTTAATTTTAATTTTTACTTTATTTTACTTTACAATACTGTATTGGTTTTGCCATACATTGACATGAATCCACCACGGGTGTACATGAGTTCCCAAACATGAACCCCCCTTCCACCTCCCTCCCCATAACATCTCTCTGGGTCATCCCCGTGCACCAGCCCCAAGCATGCTGTATCCTGCGTCAGACATAGACTGGCGATTCGATTCTTACATGATAGTATACGTGTTACAATGCCATTCTCCCAAATCATCCCACCCTCTCCCTCTCCCTCTGAGTCCAAAATTCCGTTATACACCTCTATGTCTTTTTTGCTGTCTTGCATACTGGGTCGTCACTGCCATCTTTCTAAATTCCATATATATGTGTTAGTATACTGTATTGGTGTTTTTCTTTCTGGCTCACTTCACTCTGTATAATCGGCTCCAGTTTCATCCATCTCATCAGAACTGATTCAAATGAATTCTTTTTAACGGCTGAGTAATACTCCATTGTGTATATGTACCACAGCTTTCTTATCCATTCATCTGCTGACGGACATCTAGGTTGTTTCCATGTCCTGGCTATTATAAACAGTGCTGCAGTGAACATTGGGGTACATGTGTCTCTTTCAATTCTGGTTTCCTCAGTGTGTATGCCCAGCAGTGGGATTGCTGGGTCATAAGGTAGTTCTATTTGCAATTTTTTAAGGAATCTCCACACTGTTCTCCATAGTGGCTGTACTAGTTTGCATTCCCACCAATAGTGTAGGAGGGTTCCCTTTTCTCCACACCCTCTCCAGCATTTATTGCTTGCAGATTTTTGGATCGCAGCCATTCTGACCGGTGTGGAGTGGTACCTCATTGTGGTTTTGATTTGCATTTCTCTAATAATGAGTGATGTTGAGCATCTTTTCATGTGTTTGTTAGCCATCCGTATGTCTTCTTTGGAGAAATGTCTATTTAGTTCTTTGGCCCATTTTTTGATTGGGTCATTTATTTTTCTGGAATTGAGCTGCATAAGTTGCTTGTATATTTTTGAGATTAGTTGTTTGTCAGTTGCTTCATTTGCTATTATTTTCTCCCATTCAGAAGGCTGTCTTTTCACCTTGCTTATATTTTCCTTTGTTGTGCAGAAGCTTTTAATTTTAATTAGATCCCATTTGTTTATTTTTGCTTTTATTTCCAGTATTCTGGGAGGTGGATCATAGAGGATCCTGCTGTGATTTATGTCTGAGAGTGTTTTGCCTATGTTCTCCTCTAGGAGTTTTATAGTTTCTGGTCTTACATTTAGATCTTTAATCCATTTTGAGTTTATTTTTGTGTGCGGTGTTAGAAAGTGATCTAGTTTCATTCTTTTACAAGTGGTTGACCAGTTTTCCCAGCACCACTTGTTAAAGAGATTGTCTTTACTCCATTGTATATTCTTGCCTCCTTTGTCAAAGATAAGGTGTCCATATGTGTGTGGATTTATCTCTGGGCTTTCTATTTTGTTCCATTGATCTACATGTCTGTCTTTGTACCAGTACCATACTGTCTTGATGACTGTGGCTTTGTAGTAGAGCCTGAAGTCAGGCAAGCTGATTCCTCCAGTTCCCTTCTTCTTTCTCAAGATTGCTTTGGCAATTCGAGGTTTTTTGTATTTCCATACAAATCTTGAAATTATTTGTTCTAGTTCTGTGAAAAATGTGGCTGGTAGCTTGATAGGGATTGCATTGAATTTGTAAATTGCTTTGGGTAGTATACTCATTTTCACTATATTGGTTCCTCCGATCCATGAACATGGTATATTTCTCCATCTATTAGTGTCCTCTTTGATTTCTTTCATCAGTGTTTTATAGTTTTCTATATATAGGTCTTTAGTTTCTTTAGGTAGATATATTCCTAAGTATTTTATTCTTTTCATTGCAATGGTGAATGGAATTGTTTCCTTAATTTCTTTTTCTACTTTCTCATTATTAGTGTATAGAAATGCAAGGGATTTCTGTGTGTTGATTTTATATCCTGCAACTTTACTATATTCATTGATTAGCTCTAGTAATTTTCTGGTGGACTCACTCTTTATCATAAATCCACAAATTTAATGTCCCTTTTTCAGCCTTTAACAATGGGCAGCCTCATCCCTCTAACTTCACAAGTCTTTTCTCTATTAAGGCCAATTCCCATTATCTGGTCCAGATGCCACATGTTGACTCAATAGGAGACCACACTCTCCAGTGTTTCCAGGAGTTCTGCAGTGCAATCAGGTGTCACAACTGTATCTTCAGCATTGACATCAAAGAGAAGTGTCTTATTCAACAGAGCTTGCTAGAGGAAGTACTGTGATCTGATGTCAACGTGTGTACAATGAACTGGTGTTTGTAGCGTTTGTCTCCCTCCATCATCTTGAGCAACATCACATAGTGAAAAGGATGGGAAAAATCCTTAAAAGCATGAAAATAGGAAGGTACAAGGATCCAGGTGAAACTGCTTCCCTTTGTTCATGCTCTTCCCTCTGTCTAAACCTTACACAGTTTGTGCAAGCCAACACCATTGCCATCCTTCAGAAGCCTCTTCTATAGGCTTCCTCTCTGGTTGAGGTGCCCATGGACACCCCCTTTGCACAGTGCGCTCATCCATAGTCAGGCAAGGATCATGCTCTCACCTTCCTCATCTCTCCTGCCACGCTCCCAGCACATCTCATTTATCCCCCTGCCACTCAGCTGCCCATTGTCCCTCACTCATATGAGGATGAAACAGGAGTACGATGCCAGGAACATTAAGCTAGTGTTTCAGAAACAGTTTTCACGGAACAGTGAGCTAAGCATATGATTTTTAAAAAGATGGTTTCCAGATGAACTGTTAATTCCATTTTTAATTCTGTTGACATTCCCTGGGGGACTGAGTGATGGTGTTTTTGTTTCTGCAGGAAATGGAGTTTCTTCATCGTTGATCTAAGGGAGATGGGAACTCTCGTTAAAACTGCAGTCTCATTCCTAGCCCACATGAGGGCAGAAATTGGAGCTTTTAAATACAAGGGGAGAGATTTCTTTGAATCTAACCCTTTGCACCTTTATGTTCCCCTGAGTCAAGGAAGGAAAGAAAGAGCAGATAACCTTATAGCATCTTTTCTGAACCCCTAACCCGCTATATTTCAGAGAAAATCTCTTCTGCACCTTTTCACACCTGCCTAGTTCCTTCTTAGACTGCTGCCTCTTGCCACCTTCCCTGATTGTCCCACAGCACAGAAATTGCTCCTTTCTCTCTGCCTTTTCTTTATGCCTCTGTCTTAACCTCTCACAGTCTGATTCTTATATGAATCCATTATCTGCACTTCTCACCAGAAGAAGTGCAATAAGTTCCTTAAGACAGTGGTTCTCAAAGTGGTCCTTGGACCTGCAGCATCAGCATCATTTAGGAACTTGTTGGAAATGCAAATTCTTTCCCTTCTCCTTTCTCCAATAACCTGCAACCAGCTATCGAGTCAGAAACTCTGGAGGTGAGGCCAGCAATCTGAGCTTTAACAAAGCTCCCAGGAGATTCTAAAGCATGCTGAAGTTTGAGGACCACTGCTTTAATAGTGGCACCTGGTAGAGTGTTTCCCCCCCAACACACATATACATACACAGTAGGAGTAGGCTCTCAATAAATGTTTTGTTGAATGGAACTGTTTAATGATACAGCCCCTAATGTACTGCTAATTATAATACATTATGGAAAAGAAGATGTGAAGGAGCACTCATTCAAGAACAGAGATGAGCCATATACATGCAACTGCCCCAGCTCTCCACCCCACTTAGACCAACATAAAATGTTTTAAAAGATCATTTCAGATAACAGCAGGCGTTCATTCCAAATCAGTTGATAGCTGCTTTGTGTCTGAGACATCCCTGGAATGTTTATTGTCAGGAGTTCTTCACCATTAACGATGGTATTTGGTTGGAGAGTCCGGAAACCTCTGTTTGCACTGAAGCTGTTTCACAGTCTGAGAAGGTGGCGCCTACAGCATTTGGAAGCCCTGGCAGAGAAGGCAGGTGATAACAGTGCTTATTATTGTATGGATTCAATATAGAGCAGGTCAAAATCCTGTTCCCTGGTACACAAAAACTACCTGGAATAAGAGCCTGAAATAACACAGCTGTCCTCTAAGCTATTATTTTCCTCCAGTATCATCATCGTAAAGGGTTTCACTTTACTTACCTTTCTCAAGAAAGACTCCCAGCTCCAAAACAAAAGATAACAGTCCTAAGACTCAGATCCTTTCTACCCCAACAGATCTTACATATGTATTTTTTTTTCACACAAGCAGATTTTAACGACACAAATAGAATGATGTCTCACCAGAGTATTTGTAACTGTTTTTTTCTCATGAATTCCTTCCTTCCATTTAGTTGCATTTTATTTCTTTAAGGAGGGTCAGTGCATTTTAATCACACTGGCTAGAGCTACTGATGCAAGAATTCAAAGCTCAGTTCATTTAGACGTGAACTACCAAGTTCAATGAGAGAAGCAAAGGGTAAAATGAAATTACACAGCCTTTTGGCTGATTTCCCATTTCTTTGTCTATAAAGGCACGGGATGGCCTTTGATGCCCCAGATTTCTGGAACAATAATGCCCTAGAAAGAGTTCATATAATATTAATAGCATGTTATTGAAGGAGATAAATATAAAACCCAAATTTTAAAAAAAAACTGACTTGGTAAGTAAAGATTATCAAAAGTCCTTTCTCTCTTATTTCTAACTAACAATCATCACCAAAATAATAACTAACATTTGTACAGAGCTTTGCAATTTATGAAACACTCTTATATCCATTAAGTCAGTTAACCAGCATGGTCAGTACTAATAGCTAAGATTTATATAGAGCTTACGACACACCAGGCATTGTGCCAAGAACCTCATGTGGATTATGTAACTTCATGTTCATAACAGTCTTCTCATGTGTCCTCATTTTACACAAACAGTAACTAAAGTTGTGACTAGATCACACAGCTAGTAAGTGATAAAGCTAAGACGTAACCCAAGCCTTCTGATTCTACTAGAATCTGCTACTATCTCCTAGCATCTTATACTAGTATTATACTAATGTCTAGATACTATCCATTGGTATCTCATATCTATCTAGCAGCATCTTAGAGGAAAGAAATTTGGACTCAGGTAGATTGTGCGATAAGCCCAGAGTCACCCAGCAGTAAGCAGCAGAGTTTGAACGAGGACCTAAGTGTCCCCAGTTCTCAGTTTTAAGACAGCCCCTGTGATCTCTTCACACAGTGTTCACGCATAGGCGCAAGCAAGACAAAGGCCCCTGTGGCGATTCCAGCCTGCCTCCTCTGCAGACAGACCTTGTGTCCAGTTGAAATTTCCTTCTATAATTAACACACAGAAAAAATGAAACATTGTGAAGAATGAGAAACAAGAGCTACTGGAAAAAGAACACAAACAGAAACAAAGCAAGTGTCAGTGAGGGGGTGGGCACTCAGCGAGGAGCAGCAGAATGCAGACAGGAGATGGAAATCTTTTGTACTTGCTCAGTTCAGAAAGGCCACATTGTACTGCAGGACAGAACCAGCCCAAACTAGTTTCACATGCCAAGGAATGCCACTGCCTTCCCTTCACAGTGGCTTCTCCTCCTGTGGGACTATGCAAGACTTGTTCTTGGCTTCCAAGACTTCCAGACTGAAGGCTTTTGGAGGGCAAGGTCTCGGCTTACAGCTGCAGCATCTTGCTTAATGCCTGGCACTTGTGAAACTCCCAAAGGGTTTTGGTGCATAGAACTGCAGAGAATCTGGCTGCTATTATTAGAGATGCTCCCACTTCTCTGCCTCAGTTTCCCATCTGTAAAATGGGAACAGTAAAAGTACCTCTTTCACAGGACCATTCTGTGCTAACATACAACATATATATGACATATAACACATTGTCTGGCCCCACTGTGTGTTCCATAACTGATGGTTGCTGCTATTAAAGTTTAATATTGGCATCAAATAAAATCAAGTCCCTATCTGCTTTAATTAGATTATCCAGCCCAGTTTCCTCATTTTATAAATGAGGGATTACAACCCAGGGAGGGAGCGCAGCTTATCCAAAGTCACTCAGTAGGGGAAATCGAAAATCAAGGCTACCTCCTGCCTTTTGATGCAGTGTTCTTTCCTGATGATATGTGCTTCACTGACATCAGGGATGGAGTTTGGGCAGACATGTCTGGCCTCCCATCCCTGCCCAGGAATGCAAAGAGTTGAAGGAGATGATTTAGAGTCTAAGCCAAATAACTTGCATTGAAAACCTACTGTGTGCTAAACATTGTCACAGATACTATTAATATCTCATTTGAGGCTTCAGCATGAGACTGCAAGAAGCATTATTATTGGCCTCTTTTTGCAGCCAAGGAACTAAGGATTGGAGATACTAACTTAAAAGCTACCCACCGAGGAGAGGGTGAGATGCATGGAGAGAGCAACATGGAAACTCACGTTACCATATATAAAATAGATAGCCAATGGGAATTTGCTGTATGTCTCAGGGAATGCAAACAGGGGCTCTGTATCAACCTAGAGGGGTGGGATGGGGAGGGAGATGGGAAGGAGGTTCAAAAGGGAGGGGACACAGTATACCTACAGCTGATTCATGTTGAGGTTTGACAGAAAACAACAAAACCCTATAAAGCAATTATCCTCCAACTAAAAAAAATAAATTTAAAAAAGAAAAATAAAACTAAAAGTTACCCACCTCGTAAGTCAACCACCTATTAAGTGTTGCAGCAAGGATTCCAATCCAGATCTATCTCACTCTGAAGCACATTGATCTTTCACTAAGAACCACTATAACCTGGAGACAAGAAGCAAAATCTAGCGTGATGAAGAATGTCACTGTTACTTTCGCTTACAGTGACAAGGAGTGTTCAACATTCAGGAAGCCAGGGAAGGTAGTAGCATTCAGTCATCCACTCAATGAAATGGCCTTGCCACTATGGGTGAGTCTCATAATGTGCAGTCTCACCTCATCTGAAACCACCTTATCACGCACATCATTAGCTACCCACACCTTAGTCCAGTTGAAAAATACCTATTGCCAGGACTACTGCCCATTTCCTATTTGGTTTCCTTTTCCCATTCAGTGCTAGAGAGTACGGTCAGATTCCACATCTGCATATTCAACCAATCACGGATCAAAAATATTTGAAAAAAATCCAGAAAGTTCCAAAAAGCAAAACTTGAATTTGCTGCATACCAGCAACTATTCACATAGCATTTACGTTGCATTTACAATTTTTACATAGTGTTAGCACTGTATTCAGCTAAAGGTGAAGCTCCAATACTTTGGCTACCTGATACAGAGCCAACTCATTGGAAAAGACTTGATGCTAGGAAAGATAGGGGGCAAGAGGAGAAGAGGGTAGCAGAGGATGAGATGGTTAGATAGCAACTCAGTGGACCTGAACTTCAGCAAACTTCGGGAGATACGGAAGGACAGGGAAGCCTGGCATCCTGCAGTCCGTGGGGTCTCAAGGAGTTGGACATGGCTTAGTGACTGAAAAACTAGCATTGTATTAGGTGTATTAAGTAATCTAGAGATGATTTCAAGTATACAAAAGGATGTGCAGAGGTCAGATTCAAATATTATTCCATTTTATATAAGGAACTTGAGCATCTGAGGACTTTGGTACCTGCAAGGGTCCTTGAGCCAACTTGCTGAGGATAGCAAGGACCGACCATGCTCTATTCATGGCAGCCAGAGTGATCTTTTCAAACTACATCAAATGGTACCATTTTCCTGCTTAAACCTTCCAAGGACTTCTTGCTCTCTTAGAATCAGTTCTGAACTCGTTATCATGTTCTTCAAGGTCCTTCATGATTTGACCTCCGCTTGCCTGTCTGGTTGGGGCTTGCCTGTCTGGTTGGGGCTTGCCTGGTGGCTCAGATGGTAAAGAATCTGCCTGAAATGCGGGAGACCCAGGTTCGATCCCTGGGTTGGAAGGATCCCCTGGAGAAGGGCATGGCAAGCCACTCCAATATTCTTGCCTGGAGAATTCCATGGACAGAGGAGCCTGGAGGGCTACAGTCCATGACGTTGCAAAGAGTTGGACATGACTGAAGTGACTTAGTACACGTGCACTTTTCTCCCTTGTGCTTGACACGTAAACCCAAACGTTCCTTCAGATCATCAAAGGGACCACAGGCTGCCTTGACTCATGGTGCCAGGAATGCCACCCCACCTCACTTCTGCACATGGCTACTTCTTGTCATTCAAATGATTCAAATGTCCCTTCCACAAATAGGAACTTTGGTTTTCATTATTACAAAATTATAGTGAGGGGACCTGAGGACTGCCATTTATGCAGATGGACTTTCTTCCCTCTGTCTTACAAATGGGTGGTGATGGGGGCAGGTGCTAGTTTTAAGACTGTTTAGAAGAGACACACAGCAGGAAGAAAGCCACCAACTGTCTACCCTTGGTGATAGTTACCCTGACAGCAGCTGCTATGGATACATTTCCTGAATACTAAACTGAGTTCATACAGGGCTTCGGATCCCAAATTTGATAAGAGTCATACTTGGACCCTGAACCATCAACCTAACATAGCTCGAACAGTTCCCCAGGGCAAAACAGCACTTGTGGAACCTTAGGCTGACAACACTGTGTTGCAACTAACAGCTGCATGTCTGCATCCATATTCTGCTACAGGTAAGAGGTTATTTGCACCAAAGAGTTTTCACAAATCCTACTTCTCCGCTCCCTTCCCGACCCCACCTCCACTATTAGTTTTGCAGCTTTTACTGATAAATATGGATTTACTCTTAAAATGCCACACTTTGATTTTGAAATTAAAATAGATAATGTAAAGGATAACAAAAATAGGGACAACTCCTTTTATAGTGGTTCTAAGACAACTACTCACTGATGGTGCTTTCAGCCAGAAAGGAAGATTAAATACGCTTCAGGGAAAATTTTTACAATTATTCAAAAATTAAGGGAGAGAGCCCATGATCAAATACCTTCTATTCATTGAAGGTTTTCTATAGATCAGACATTTTAAAATGCATCATCTCTAAATCTTAGTTCTCTCTGCAAAATAAGTGGCTGTGTCCCTGTTTTACAGATAAAGGAAGAGAACTTCAGAGAGGCTAATACATTTCCCCATGCCTAATAGCTGGTAAATTACAGAGCCAAGATTCCAACTCGGATATGCCTGGCTCCAAGGCCCGTGGATTTTCTACTATGATCCCTGTCTTAGTTCTTTTGGACTGTGATAACCAAATACCTGATAGCTTATAAACCACACATTTCTTTCTCACAGTACGGGAGGCTAGACCTCCATGATCAGGGTGTACATCTGGCCAGGTAAGGGCCCTCTTTAGGGTCCCAGACTTCTGGTGTGTCCTCACCTGTTGGAAGTGCCTAGAGGGCTCTCTAAAGCCTCTTTTCTAAGGGCACTTATCCTATTCATGAGGCTGGGACCATCTTGACTTAGATGACTCCCAAAGGCCCCACCTAATATCATCACCCTGGGGGGCAAGGAGGTTAGGACTTCAACATATGAACTTGGATGGGGGACACAAACATTCAGTTCCTAACACCCAGACAGGGAGGCCTGGTGTGCAGCAGTCCGTGGGATCACAAAGAATAGAACACGACTTAGCGGCTGAACAACAATCCCCCATACTTCTTAGGGCCCAGATCTTATATTCAGAGCCACTAAGGTGAAGTCGCTCAGTCGTGTCCGACTCTTTGCGACCCCACGGACTTCTCCGTCCATGGGATTCTCCAGGCAAGAATACTGGAGTGGATTGCCATTTCCTTCTCCAGGGGATCTTCCCAACCCAGGGATCGAACCTGGGTCTCCTGCATTGGAGGCAGACGCTTTAACCTCTGAGCCACCAGGGAAGCTAGAGCCACTATGATTCTACAAAACCCAGAAGCCACGGTAAAAGTCAAGGATGGGGCAGTTAAGGAAGTGTCCCCTTTGTCTGAGCAAGACACCTTCAGAGCTCTTTTGTATCCTCTATTCACAGCCAAGCTTCTCCCCTCAGAGCAGTACTTTACCAAAAATAACTCCCTGACAGGCTAAAATAGGAAAAGGCACAGAGATAAAATGTGGCAAGTTGCCCAAAGGGATTTCCTCCTGGACTCACACTCTCCAAGGCAGTGAATTTGCCTTCAGGTAAAATTCAAAGATATGTAAAGTTAAGGAAAAAGGGGAACTAGGGTGGGAGGCCTGCTTTGCTGCACCTGATGGGTCCAGGGTAGGTACCACAGGCTCTTGAATAAGAAGAGCACAGGTTTTGCTAAACATTTCTAAGTCAATCCAAAAGTATCAATTCTCTTGATAATTTGTATGGAAGAAAATAAAATTTCCCACAAGGTCATCAGAGAATTGTTTGCCCTGCCCACACCTAGCCAGACAGAGGCAGTCATCCCGTCACCTGTACATTCCTTCAGCCAATGGTTCCTGAACTCCTACTAAGCCAAAAGCATGTCCTGGAGTCTGAGGAAGATGAAAACAATTTGCAATTCCTTCCCCAGAGAGTTCACTCTAGCCAGGAAGACAGGCAAGCCTATAGTTAAATACAGCTGGATAAACTGTAAAAAGGAGGTATGTCAGAGAACAGTTGAAAAAAAAGGAAACAATCAACTCTGTCCTGGGAAAGGGCTTCTTCAAAGCTGGGTTTGAATACCAAGCAGGTCTTCATCAGGGATGTGAAAAGGACGATATTCCTGGCAGAGACAACAGGGGACACAAAGGCAGGGGGATTTGGGTCAGGAACAGAGTTGATTCCAGGGTAAAACTGACTCCAAGTGTGAAAGGGCTGGGGGAGGGGCAAGGAGGTCAGATCCATTAGGTGAACATAGGGTAAAATCAGCGCTTTCCTACCCATTTCCACTGTCGACTGGAAAAAAAAAAAATACACAACCTAAAAGCTAAGAGTTACATTTTATTTGGTAGACAAAACTTTAACCTCAGGACTTTAACCTGAGACACAGCATCTAAGATAACTCTGAGGGACTGCTCCGAAGAGGCAGGGAGAGTGCCAGGATATACGGGAGTGTCTGCAACAAAGACTAGGGAGTCAAAATGTTACTGTTAATGAAACAAAACCAGACATCTCAAGATAAAGAATTTAGTGCTCTTCTACATATGGGAAGATGCAAGAGTCTGGAACCACTGAAATTATTCCTTTGATATGTTGTTGTTGTTGAGTTGACCAGTCATGTCCGACTCTTTGCAACGCCATGGATTGCAGCACGCCAGGCCTCTCTGTCCCTCACCATCTCTGAAGTTTGCCCAAGTTCATGTCCACTGCATCTGTGATGCCATCCAGCCATCTCCTCCTCTGACACCCTCTTCTCTAGCCCGCAACCTTTCCCAGCATCAGGGACTTTTCCAGTGACCCAGTTGTTCACATCAGATGACCAAATGTTTGCATCAGATGACCAAAATACTGGAGTTTCAGCTTCAGCATCAGTCCTTCCAATGAGTATTCAGGGTTGATTTCCCTTAAAATTGACTGCTTTGATCTCCTTGCTGTCCAAGCGACTCTCGAGAGTCTTCTCCAGCACCATAGTTCGAAGGCATCAATTCTTCAGTGCTCTGTCTTCTTTACTGTCCAGCTCTCACAACTGTACATGACCACCGGAAAGACCATAGCCTTGACTACATGGACCTTTGTCCGTAACGTCTCTGCTTTTCAACACACTGTCTAAGTTTGTCATTGCTTTCCTGCCAAGAAGCAAACATCTTCTGATTTCATGGCTGCAGTCACCATCTGCAGGGGTTTTAGAGCCCAAGAAGAGGAAATCTGTTACTACTTCCACCTTTTCCCCCTCTATTTGCTATGAAGTAGTGGGGCCAGATGCCATGATCTTATATTTATTAATATTTAATTTAAGCCAGATCTTTGACTCTTCTCCTTCACCCTCATCAAGAGGCTCTTTAGTCCCTCCTCACTTTCTGCCAGTAGGGTGGTATCATCCACATATCTGAGGTTGTTGATGTTTCTCCCGCCTATCTTGATTCCAGCTTGTAACTCATCCAGCCCAGCATTCCTCATGATGTACTCAGTGTATAGAATAAACAAACAGGGTGACAGCAGACAGCTCTGACATACTCCTTTCTCAATCTTGGGCTTCCCTGCTAGCTCAGCTGGTAAAGAATCCTTTGATATACATCTCAGTTATTTGGGGTGGGGCCAGTGTTGGGGAGCATCAGACTGGCCTGGTGGTGGGCATTCTGTTTCCATCCTGAGTTCCCTGAGGGCTCACCCTCAGGCTGCAACATTCTTTGTTTACTGACATGGCAGGCATCGTTCTTAGTCAACACCAAGATAACCAGTGATGCATTTAAGAAGGTATGCATGAAAAGGAAAATTCTCTCAAGCCCACAGAGGGCCTAACTTCACCCCACATTCTCAAGGCAGATGATGATTATCCCTGGATCCTGTCCATGCAGGTGAGATACTGATTCTTGGGCAGGTATTTGCCCAATGAGATGCTCCAGCCCACCAGTGCGTCATAAGAGAGAAATGTCATAGTGAATCTGTTTTCCAAAGTCTTCCGTAATGCGAAAGGGAAGGGGAGTATGAAACATGATGTGGTCAATTGCTACATCAAGTATGAGACTTCCTCTTGGCAGCTCGTGGCTCTTACGAGCACTACTCATATACCATGGGAAATGTATGACGATCTCTGCCTCTCAGTCTCCTCATCTGTAAAATGGGGAGAATGACGTTTATGGCATGCTGCTGAGTCGCTTCAGTCATATCTGGCTCTGTGCGACCCCATAGACAGCAGCCCGCCAGGCTCCCCCGTCCCTGGGATTCTCCAGGCAAGAACACTGGAGTGGGTTGCCATTGCCTTCTCCAATGCATGCAAGTGAAAAGCGAAAGTGAAGTCGTTCAGTCATGTCCGACTCTTAGCGACCCCATGGACTGCAGCCCACCAGGCCCCTCCATCCATGGTATTTTCCAGGCAAGAGTACTGGAGTAGGGTGCCATTGCCTTCTCTGGTTTATGGCATAGGGTTATGTTAATGCCTATTGCAGTGTCTGATGTTTCCTTGTTATTCTTGTTAGTTTCCATCCTCTTCTCCTTAACTAAACCTCCATTCATGATAACAGCCCTGAGAGACAATATTGCCAATTTTTCCTATTATTCTAAACAAATGATTCACAATATATGTGAAGCATGCTGCGGTTTTAAAAGCACATGAACATCTGCCTGCTGATTTGATGATCTTAGCGACCTTCCGAGTTACATAGGAAGTTATGTCAATGATATAGGTGAGAAACAAGTGACCTGCCCAAATTCATACAGTTGTCACGTGGCAGAGGGTAAACTTGCAGGTTTATCCTTTATCTCCAAAGCCTAGTTTCTTTAACAGAATGGTATTGCATCTCTGAGTACTCTTCCAGAAAAAACTAAAACATTCACTTGGCAGCCATTAGCAACAAAGCAGGTTCGACTCCTGGGTCGGGAAGATCCCCTGGAGAAGGAAATAGCAACCCACTCCAGTATTCTTGCCTGGAAAATCCCATGGATGGAGAAGCCTGGTAGGCTACAGTCCATGGGGTCGCAAAGAGTCGGACATGATTGAGCGACTTCACTTCACTTACTTTCTTAAATGTAATATTAGTACCAATCCCTTGTGAATTATGGGAACTTCTCCTACAGCATGGCAAGCATCTTTGCCAAAGCTCGTTGGTTTATCCAGAGATTCAAAAGACAGAGACCAGGTCTTATTTGTGCCTGTCCCACCCCCCCCACCCCACCCCCCGACCCTGTCATAGCAGACAATCTCAATACATGTTTGCTGGATGAATGGATAGATTTTGTAGGCAGTTAACGGTTTACAAACTCTTTCCACATCTTCCATCTTACTTGATTTTCCTAAAAGCTCTGAAACATAAAGAAAAGCTGATATCATTATCTGCATTTAGCACATGATGATATGCAGGTCACATCCAGGCTGTTGTTTTCTTTCTTTTAAGAATTATAATGGACTCGCCCTCCCTCCTGGGGCAGAAGCCAGCTGAATCTCACACACCACTGCTGCCCAGCCACACAAGTCTGCTTAAAAGCCAAGATACCACTTTGTTATTATCTCTGATATCCTATAAAATACATCAAACCCTGAAGATCTCTGTGATAATTAGACCAAAAGAAGAAACAAAAACCTGAAGCTAAACCATTCGACCCAGGATAATTGTTAAATTCCTATTCTTTCCTTGTCTCACCTCCTTTTGGTCTCCATTGTCGGTAGCATGGAGTACTCATTCACCTGGTTCCACAGAAAAGAAACCACTTTCTACAGAATAGAGCTGTCAGGATTGTGGTTGTGGGAGCTCTGCTGTCTGTTGTGAACCCTTCCTATTGGGTTTTATGGCACTCAGCTCTTCCTGAATGGCTTCCACCATCAGTGTCTCTTCTAGAACTCTGAGCTGCTGCTGCTAAGTCACTTCAGTCATGTCCGACTCTGTGCGACCCCATAGACGGCAGCCCACCAGGCTCCCCCGTCCCTGGGATTCTCCAGGCAAGAACACTGGAGTGGGTTGCCATTTCCTTCTCCAATGCATGAAAGTGAAAAGTGAAAGTGAAGTTGCTCAGTGGTGTCCGACTCTCAGCGACCTGCAGCCTACCAGGCTCCTCCGTCCATTGGATTTTCCAGGCAAGAGTACTGGAGTGGGGTGCCACTGAGAGCTCTCCCCAAAAGTAGAATCTTGTGATGCCAGTCCCTGACACCAAAGCCGCTGAACCTACCCAACAAACACTGCACGCATTGCTTACCCTGGTTCTCAAGGTATCCAAAGTCCATATCCTACTAACTTCTGCAGCCCCACCTCCCAAATTTCCTTTCTATATGCTCTATAGTCTACCAGACTAGGATAGTTCAAGATTCCCTAAACAGCTTCTCTGCATTTCTTCACGTCATCCCCATCCCATAAGCACTACCAAGGATGAAGTTTCCACTCCTAAAATCTCTCCCATCCTTCAAAGGCTTTCCCTTGAAACCCTCCCTCATTTCCTTCAGGAATTCATTCAACAACTACCTGGGAAGAATAGGTTTATGCTCAACAAACCCTATCCTCAAGGAATTTGATATCTACTGAGCAAAAGAGACCCAGCTCAGAAAAACCCAACTCAGTGAAGGAGCTGTAATGGTGTCATTGCAAAGTAACAGGTCAGCCACTGAAAAGGATGTGGGGGATTCCGTCTGGACCCTCACTGAGACTGCTAGGCAAGGGGAAGACACAGCACCGGGCAAAAGTCCTGTGCCATATTGTCTTTCCTCCATCCCTTCTTTCCTTTCTGTTTTCCTTCCTTCATTCTTCCCTCCTCCCCTCCATCTTTTCCTTCCTCCCTCCCTTCCTTTAATAAGCCTGAACATATGCTAGGAGCACAGAAACTGTTTTGTGCTTCCTGCCCGTGGGAATTTACAATCTAGTAAGAGAAACAGAGGTATACAGATGAGGATCTACCATAGGCTAAGATGCACTGAACCAAGAGCTGGGGGATGACAGTGACTCTGCCTGAAAAGCTCCAGAAAAGGGTAATGTTTGTCAGAGCTCTAACAAGGAGTAGAGACTTACCAAGTAGAGAAGAAGAAGAGAAGGAAGGAGGAGAAGGAAAAGGAAGGGAGGGGGAGGGAAAAGAAAGGAGTGGAAAGGAGAAAGAACATTGTGAGTCCAGTTTGAGAAAATAATCATCTCTATTACCTTGGCACAGAGGCTGTAGTAAAAAGAAAAGGCATTACACGGCTGCAAAATTCTTAACTAAGTAACTGAGATTAAAAGGAACTCGAAGGCATCATGAAAGAAGCAGTTGCAAGAAACAACTGAAACAAAGGGAAAAACTTAGAATTTTAGAGGGGAAAGCCCACTGGTACCTGGTGCCATAATACTCGTTTTCAAGGAAGGCACTACTTAGCTGGGGCTGGTGACTCTGAGCTCAGGAGAGGGGCTCCATGGGCTGGCCCAGGGCTCTGAGGACAGGCACTGGCCAGCTGGTGCTGCCATCTTCTGGGTTATGACAAAGCTGGGTCTGCAAGTGTTGGGAGAAGTGCAGCCTGGATGCAGCGGTTGCTACAAGAAGGAACTACAGCTGCCAAGGTGAAGTACCTAGACTCTAGGTCAGTGGTTCTAAACCAGAGTCAGTTTTGTGCTCTAGGGGACATCTGGCAATATCCAAAGACACTCTAAATTGTCACAATTGGGGGGTTGCCACTGGAATTTAGTATATAGAGGATAGGAACACTGCTAAACATCCTACAATGCATGAAACACCCCTTCCCTTGACAAAGAATTACCAAGTCCAAATGTCAATAGTGCCAAAGGTGAGTCACTTATTCTAGGTTAACCCTGCAAAGTGCAGGGAGCAAATAAGGAGCAAGTTCTAGTACCCCCCATTCAGCTGTGGTGACTCCCTCTAGCATCCCCTATTGACAGAGTCTAAAAGGGGGCCAGTGGGCAAAGTAGACTCAGCCCCAGGGTCACAAAGCTGAGTACAGAAGGACGGGTTTGTAGCTGACTGCCAGTAAGTTAAGAGCAGGCACCAACATTTCTGGCCAAGTTCTTGGGACAAACAAAGCCATGATGGCAGATACAAGAGTGGCATCTGGGGGCTAGAGTCAGCAGCCATGAGTGCTTATGGCAAAGCCAAATAAAGTGTAGGTGCTCAGCACAGACTGGAATTCAGCAAGCATTTATTCAGTGAATGACTTCAGGATGAGACATTCCCAGTAGGACTTCTTCCAAACCAATACTCCTGGTGGGTTTTGAAAGTCTTCAACTTAAGCATGAAAACAGTACCTCATGATAGTGAATACTCTTTTGTCTCAGAACTTGACATTTTGCTTTCTGTTTGTCTGTTACCTTATGAGGACTGGAGTATGTCCTGACATTTAGATAACAGAATTTGTCAAAAGTGCTAGGCTCCTTTTTGTTTCATCATTACTGTTTATAGATGAGACACATGACTTTCACTCATCAATAGTATCTTGGAGATTTCTGCCTATATTTTAATGAAGATGTATTTAGTGCCAGTTATCCCTTCAGTTCAGTTCAGTTAGTCATGTCTGACTCTTTGTGACCCTAGGGACTGCAGCACATCAGGCCTCCCTGTCCATCACCAGCTCCCGGAGTTCACTCAAACTCATGTCCATCGAGTTGGTGATGCCATCCAGCCATCTCATCCTCTGTCATCCCCTTCGCCTCCTGCCCCCAATCCCTCCCAGCATCAGGGTCTTTTCCAATGAGTCAGTTTTTCACATCAGGTAGCCAAAGTACTGGAGTTTCAGCTTCAACATCAGTCCTTCCAATGAAGGACTCAGACTGATCTCCTAGTTCAGTTAAGTTCAATTATCCCTTACAATATACTTTACCACTGTTATCTTACTTTATCTGCACCCTCTTCCCCATCTCTGGATGAGAAGACTGGGGCTCAAGTGAAACAAAGTGAAGTAACATCTTTAGTAGAAGAGTGGAATTAGATAGAGCCTGCACAGGTGACAGGAAAGAGGTTTGTATATTTATTTGAGATGGTGATATTGTTGTGTCTCTTAGCCCTTCCAGCCTGGGCAGGCTTCAGTTAGGTTCTTCTGGTATGCTAAATGCCTTACTTTCTCCATCCATGCATTCTGCCCCCACTGACTTGCAGAACTAATGGAACCATTCAGGATATTAGTTTTCCACCAAAGAAACATGCTATAGTAAGAAAGAACAAAAGAGTTCACAAAGGTGCTCAGAGAGCATGGGATCATAATGACACGGCAGAGAACCTATCGTAAGAAGTCAGGGAACCTCTTCTGTATGAGGTGAGACCTGCAGGAGAGGGAAGAGATAAATGGTGAGGGTAGGCTGGACAGGAGAGGAACAGGATGTCTAAAGTATAGAGGAGAAAAAGAAGGTGATGCCTTAAGAGTCTGCAAGTTGACTGAGGAAGGAGTTTAGACTGAGAACAAAATAATGTTTCAAGAAGAGACTGAAGCGAGAAGTAGGAGCCAGAACAACAAGGGATTTGTAAGCTCTGTGAAGAAATTTGGACTTTATAATGGTACTAGCTAATGATGTGAGCCCAGTCATTTATCTTCTTTGAGTTTCAGTCTCCACTGTGTAAAATGGGAGTAACAGCATCTGCTCTGCCTACCAAACGAGATCTGAGTTGTTCAAATAAAATATGTATGGACACACAGACAAATGTGCAGGCTCACACTGGCTTAGGAAAACTGTCATACATTATCACTACTGCATCTCAAGTCAGTTTCAGAAAATACGAGCAGCCGCCTTCCCTTTCCTCCCATTCCCCTCAACCCCTGTGGAGGAAAAAAAAGTCCCCTTTGGAAAAGAAAGATTCTCCCCAGTCCTTTGGCAAAGCTTTCTTAAGCAATAATCCATAATGCAATCTTCACTGAAATTGTATTTCAGCCCCCCTCTGCTAAAAATACAAATACACGTGACTTTAGCCTCAGAATGGCCTTTGTCCCTTCCTGCCCCTGGTGCGCACCTTCCTAAGTGGCTGTCTTCTCTGTGGGCACCAGCCTGTGTGATAACATTATAATTTTGTGTACATTGTACTCTCAGAGGCCATGCTGAGGCCAGCACGAGGAAATGGCAATTGACAGCAGGCCCAGTCTTCTTTGTGAAAATCTGTGGCTTCCTCCTCTCCAGGTTCATTGGGTTTGAGCCACTGGATTTGGGTACCTGGCCCCAAGAGGCACAGGAGCAGGTACCATCAGGCCTCTCATCTGAGTGCTTTGTTTAAAAAAAAAAAAAAAGACAGTTAGTTGCAATTGGTGGAGTGGCAGAGGTGAGGAGGAGGTTCAAAGAATGGCCTGGGTAGGGAGGCAGGCAATAGACCCAGAACTCAATTTTCTGGACGCGTGAACTCTGAGTTGCCAGAATCCAGAACCAAATCTGGCAGGGCCTTAAAAATCAGCAGGGTTAATGGTTTGCATCATCTTTTTACCTATTGCAATACAATAGCTCCCCACTCAAGTAACTTTTATACTGCTAATTAACAACTCAGCAAACATTTGAGAAATATTTATTAAATGCCTATTCTGAGCTAACACTTGTAGGCACTAGGGATTCAGTGATGAATAAGGTGCAATTTATTTTATGTGGAATTTACACTGGGTAAGGAATCGATTGATTGTGTGATCAGTGCAAGATGCTGATATTTTGATGAGAAGTTGCTAAAAGACAATGGCCCACAGGGGGTTAAATGAAAAGCCATATTCAACTTGCCCTAGTGACTTTAATGCTAGCATTCAAAAAGGTTCCACCATCATCTCTTTTTGCCTTTACTTATTCTCTTCATTTGCATGGAGATAGGAGAGCCAAAGCCTCTTACCCATTACCCCACCCATTGAGCCACAGACCCAAACAGAGCTCAGATTATCTATTTAATTCTCCAGCCTGCAAGGGGGCATTTACCTATTGTCTCTGTCTTAGCCAAATGTAATGGATTAGTTCAGAGCCCAGGGGGAAAAGGCATGAATACTGTGTTCAGAAGGAAAGCTGTACAGAGCGGAGATATGAATTCAGAGGATGAATTTAAAGTCTAATGAGTTTATAAGCAACCCCTGTGAGTCCAGGGGTAAGGTGTGTGCTGTCCAGAGCCACGACTCTCGTTTCACATCTCGGATGGTCCCCTGTGCTCCACCAAAGGCAATCCCACCCCTAAGCTTACCCCAGACCATGGCTATCCACCACCAGGGGGATGAAGTGAGGCTTGGGGGTGAGAGGACAGCCACTCAGGCTACATCAGGCAGAGAGAAACATCCACTGCAGCTGCCCCCTTAGAAACCCCCACCAGCCAAGAATGGGAAAGTACCCAGTCAGACAGGACTGCTCCTGACTCTTTCATCAAAGATCACATACCGGAAGGAGGAGGAAGATGTTGTTAGGCAGCTTAATCCTTCAAGCAAGGCCCAAGAAAGCAGCCTCCCACAGAGGCCCAAGGAAGGAACAGGTCTGGTTCCTGAAAAGATGCAGCCACAGGCAGGGAAGTCAGTCAAATCTATACATACACACACACATGAGAAGCCCTGATGAGAAAGCAAGGGAGAGAAAATATCCTGATGGAATATTCCGATGAAGTGTGAGTTCCCATAGAGACCCTTTTGTGAATAACCAGGAAATAATCACATGACCTCCACTTCAAATGGGGAACAAATCTGACTGAATCTAATTCTGAAAGTAGCTCAAGCTCTTACTCTTGCTAGCAAGTTCCAGCTGTGGAACCAGAACTGATTTTCCACCAAGTCATAGCTCTGTGACTCCAGGCAAGTTACTTGACTTCTCTGAGCCTTACCTGTGAAAGGAAGAGAACAGTCCCTTCCTCAAGACACTGCTTTATATAATACATGTGATATACTTAAGACAGTGTTTGCCTCACTCTAAGAACTCCTTCAAGTCAACAGATACAGATGGTACAAAGTATTAGATGTCAACAGGCTCAAGGATGCATTGTACAATACAAGGAACAGAGCCAATATTTTTTAATATCTGTAAATGGGAAGGAATGTTTCAAAATTGTATAAAACATAATTTTAAAACATTTTTAAAAAGAAGAATGAACTATGATACAGACTTCTCTGATGGCTCAGTGCTAAAGAATCTGCCTGCCAATGCAGGGGAAGCAAGAGATGCAAGTTCAGTCCCTGGGCTGGGGAGATCTCCTGGAGAAGGAAATAGCAATCCTCTCCAGTATTCTGGCCTGGAAAATCCCATGAGCAGAGGGTGTCAGGCATGACTTAGTGTCTGAACAACAACGATACATGCACAGCATGGAATGAATCACACAGACATCATGTTGACCAAAAGAAGCCAGAAGCAAAGAGGACATGCTGTGTAGTTCCACTGGTTCAGAAAGAGGCGTGACCAACTGAGGCTCAGAAAAGCACCTCCGGGGGAGCTGACTGGGACGGGGCATGGGGGAAAGTGCTGGGATTCTGGAGTGTTCTGCACACTGTCAGGACGGTTACACAGTGTCTGTGTGTGTGTTCAGTCATTCAGTCTTGTCTCACTCTTTGCCACCCCTGGACTATAGCCAACCAGGCTCCTCTGTCCATGGCGTTTTCAGGTAAGAATACTGGAGCAGGTTGCCATTTCCTCCTCCAGGGGATCTTCCCAACTCAGGGACTGAACCCAGGTCTCCTGCATCTCCTGCATTGGCAGGCAGATTCTTTACCACTGGACCACCTGGGAAGCCCCCATACAAGTATGCTAAGTCGCTTCAGTCGTGTCTGACTCTGTGCGACCCCACAGACGGCAGCCCACCAGGCTCCCCCGTCCCTGGGATTCTCCAGGCAAGAACACTGGAGGGGGTTGCCATTTCCTTCTCCAATGCATGAAAGTGAAAAGGAAGTCTCTCAGTCGTGTCCGACACTTAGCATGGACTGCAGCCTACCAGGCTTCTCCATCCATGGGATTTTCCAGGCAAGAGTACTGGAGTGGGGTGCCATTGCCTTCTCCCCATACAAGTATATACGTATATAAAAACTCTTCATGCTGTATACTTAATTTTTTTTCTTTCATGTCCTATTTATTCCCCATACCAGTTACAATGCGCTGTAGGCACAATACTGTTTTTATGTCACCCTTCAGTTCTTTTCTTTAAGAAAATGCAAAGAAGCTTACAGACTGCCTAGCATGATGTCTGGTCCAGAGGAAGTTTTCAGTAAGTGTTAATATCACTTGGAAAAAAAAAAGTAAAAAGATAGCAACAGTATTACTATTGCCACTGTCATCAATAGCAGCAACACGACAGAGCCTGTGGGTCATCAGACATCTTCTCTGTCGTCACCACAGGGATGTGACTGCAGGGAGTGAGGAAATTGGGTTGAATTTAGGGTCTATGTTAGCTGATGCCTTCTGCAACACATTGGATCTAGAGGTTGATTATTAAA
Source organism: Budorcas taxicolor (assembly GCF_023091745.1). Taxonomy (NCBI): domain Eukaryota; kingdom Metazoa; phylum Chordata; class Mammalia; order Artiodactyla; family Bovidae; genus Budorcas; species Budorcas taxicolor. The sequence continues at coordinate 88,014,728 of NC_068912.1, read as the reverse complement.
ATTCTGACTCTTTCTAATAGGAGAACTCATACTAAGAACTGGGCAGGAAAGGCATTCTTATCCCTCATGCTCAGTTGAGGAACTCAGGGTGGTAAAGACTTGGGTGCTGAATATAGCTAGTGGAGCAGAGTCAAGGAAAAAAGGCAAATCTTCATATTCCAAGATATTTCTATCTGTTTGGAAAATTTCTTTCAAGATATTTAGAGATTAATTCCTTCATCCTGAAGGGAAAAATAAAAACAGGTTGTTTTTTCCCTAAAAATTTCTACAGAGAAACAGGCCTTCTAAATATGAATGAATAAAATTAAGCTTAATTGCCACCTGCACCCTCCATGACATCCAGGCAGAAACAAGAGGGTGGATCTTGCATTTTAGGCAACAGGAATAGCATTACTCAAAATCACAGACGTTTAGAATAGCTAGATGCTTTAGAAAACTCTGGTGTAGCTAGAGTATAGATCAAGGAATGAAGAGTTACAGAAGAGAGGGAATAATGAAAGTCAACATTTACTGAATATTTACTGAGTGCCACGCACTGCTTTCAGTGATTATATACCTGTATAAGTTTACTTCATCATCTCAGTAATTTTACAATTATGAATTACCATCATCCCCATTTCACAGAAGAGAAAACTGAGATGGTTAAGTACCTTGCTCAAGGTCATTCAGCTAGTAACGAGTAAAGCACACATATAAACCCTAGAATTAGCCTTAGCCACTGCATTGTTACTGAGAACCTGAAGGCCAAGTTTAAGACAGTTGACTTCATTCTTTGGAAAAACAGGAATCTCCTTAAGGCTGTTAAGTTGGGGAATGGCACAGGCAGACTTAACCTTTTAGAAAGATTCAGCTGATTGAAATACACAGAATGGGATTCGAAGTGTATAGCACAAAAAACATGATGGCCAGGCAGGAAGCCTTTCATTGTGCAGGGAACTGGTGCTGAGGGTCTGATGGTAGGAAAGATCAATGAGTACAGGGGAGCTGGTGCAGGCTATGCAAGGGGAAGATGTAATGGCACTTGGTGACAGACAGGATGTACAACATAGGAGAGAAGGAAGCATAAAGGGTGATCCTTCAAAGTGTAGATTCAGTCTTAACAGGCAGATCCTGCCCTTCAAGTAATGAGGAAATAGGACAGCCTTACCCTGACAGAGAACAGAGTTCTAGGAGATTGATGATGTTCTTGTCAAGTCTCTGAGCCCAGGTGTGTGAATTCAGAATGCTGATCCAAATTACAAACATCCTTAAGCAGGCTGTCAGCCTCACAACGACGCTGCTTTCTTTCTTCAGTCTTTTATTCTCTCTCTCTTTCTTTCCTCCCTCCTTCCCATTTTCCTTCCCTCTTTCTTTTTCTTTCTTCCTCTCTTTCTTGCTAATGAGTACAACCATATTACGTTTCTTTATTTTAAAATAACAAATGCAACATGCAGAAAATTCAAGCAATATGAAAAATAAAACAAAACAAAAAAGTTGCCTGAAATCTTACCACCATCAACACCTTGGTGAAGGGCTCTCCAGGCATTCATGACTGCACAGCACACACACACACATTCACATGCTCTTCTTTTTACTTTGGAAACCTGCTTTTTCACTTATTCTCTCATGGAAAGAAAGTCAATGAATCTGGAGCAAAGTCATCTTTTTCAGTGCCGAAGTGTTACTTCATTAACTATATGTATCACAGTCTACTACAAATCCAACAACAGCCAAGTGAGGAGATGGGCAATTCCTCTCCCTTCAAAATATCTATTAAGCTGAATAAAACTAACAAAATCAACCATTTCAAGCACTCAGGAAATTTACCAAAAGCACAGAACAATCTGAGAAACATTGATATTTGAAAAATCTTGGTCACAACAGTGCTAATCTGCTGTATTCTTGCCTGGAACTGCCTCCATTTCCATCACCATCAGGCTCTGTTGATGCAAAGCTCAAAGAGGGCAGGACAAACCTCAAAGACCAGTGGCTTCTCCACCAGCTAGAAAGGGGCTCCTTGGACTTGAGGGGTAGGAGATAACCACTCTCAGGGGTGTTTTCAGTGGAAGGGATGAACGTTGAATTGGTCAGTGGGGACAGTCAATGGCTCCACGAGTCTGAGATGGCAGTCATGGGTGAGATAAGTATGTTTTTGGCTGAGGCTACTAATGTGTCCACGTACTCCTGGTTAATCTCAAGACTGAGCACAAATACACAGGTCACAGAAAAAAAAAAAAGCACAGTGGAAAGTCAAAGCCAGGGCATCTCAACTTTGAATGTGTTCTTTCCTCCACAAACAGTTCCAAAGCAGCCTTCTTGGCTTGAAGTGTTTGAACACAACCTCTGTCTGACTGTTGGCTGACTACTAGGCTGTGCAAGCAAACACAGGGCAGCTCTTAGGCTCAAACCAAACAAAAAAATCTGAGCATAGACCTTAGCACTGTACACTGAGAGAGGAGGGAGACAGAGCTCACAGATTTAGCTCATGCAGGTTATTAAACAAAGATGCAGACAGACCAAAAATAAAATGAAAGAACAATAGCAACAGAGTTACTAAAATATATTAACAAAATGTCCAGATTCCAACCAAGATATTATGAGACAAGCAAAGCAGAAAGAAAGCAGAACCCAGACCATAGGGTAGGGTGGGGGAGGTAGTCAGTAGAAACTGTCTCTGAGTGTCCCAGATGTTGGATTATGCAGAACAAGACTTCAAAGCAGAAATTATAAATGGTCCAAGAACTAATGAATTTCAAAACTTTGTAACACATCTCTAAGCCACAGTGGGTAGAAATAACTAATTATTTCCACTTAATCTCTTCTCTGTTTTGCAAAGTTCGCTTGGAAGGGGTTGAAATTGGTGGTGAATGTGTGTCAGCAACACAAGAAAGAGAGAAAGGACAGAAACACCATTTGAAAAAGTACTGACACTAATTTTCTCACGTTGGTGGAAATCTACAAGCTTTAAGTGTTGAAATCTTAATCTACAACTTCAAGAAGCTCAATGAGCCACAAAGTAAGATGAATACAAAGAGATCTACACCTACACATATCATAGTCAAACTTCTGAAAGACACAAAGAAAAATCCAAGTAGCAACAGAAATCTATAATGAGTCCCCTGCATACGAGACATAAATTTCCAATATTTTGTCATCATAAGCAGTGCTAGAATGGACACGTGTATGATCATCTCCCCAGGATAATTTCCTTAAGGTGGAATTGTTGAGCCAAAAGATATCCTCAATGAGTAACCCTGCTTGTCCTCTAACGCAGGGTTAGCCCTTGTACAGGGAACTTGCTCTTTCTTCTCTTTACTTTTTAAGTCTCAGATGCATGCTGTTCACTCTTCTTAGAACTCTCCACCACATCCATTCTTCCATAGTTAATTACGTCTAGTAATTCAAGTCTCAGCTTAAATATTTTCCTGGAGAGACCTTTCATGACCACTCAACCAAAACCAGAGCCCACCCAACCACTCCTATTTCTCTCTCTCATAGAACCCCAATTATTTCCTCTATAGCATTTGCCACATTTTATAATTGAAGTCAATTCTGTGATTCACTGTTTAATGTCTCTCTACACCTATTAAGACAGGGACATCGTCTTTCCTGTTCACCACCATATATTAACACTTAATGCCAGGCACATAACAGAGACTTAATAAATGTTCACTGAATAAATTTGCTTTGCTAAGGCAAACACATGCTAGAATTTTTAAAAGTAAAAATCTCTGCTGTAACTAGCCTGGCCCCAACCTCACTATCAAAGTCTCCGTTGGTTTTATTGGCCATTCTGTCCTTCCTTTTTTGATAGGAAGCCCCTGTCTTATCTCTCCTGGTTCTCTACTAGTAATTTGACCCCATACCCTGGTTTTGATAACTTGCTTTGGACAGAATGTATCCTGCTAGATATACTGTCATGCCCCTCCAACAGAGGAATCACCTTCCAGCAACACACACTGAGCCTCTGCTTAGCAATGATCTGGGTTTTCACTGCAGCAGGTCTTTAAGTCAACTTGCATGGCTCAAGACTGCCAACTACTTTAGCTGAGTCATCAGGAGAGAAGGGCTAGGTTCCTCAGTGGTCCATAGGAGAGACCATCCTTCCTGTAGTGCAGAAATCAGCGCATGTTTGGAAGATGTGAGTTAAGAAAGGAGATTATGCCTTATAACAACTGACACAAGGGACTGCAGCACCTCGCTCATTAGAGCGCAATAGCACGCATGTGCCAGAGTGGCCTTATAAATGGACATCAGCTTATTTGTGGGCTCATTGCTGGTATCTACAAACGGAATAGTCCTCTATGAGCTCAGGGTTTCATTTCTGTCATTTGGGATTTTTTGTTTGTTTTTGCTTTTGCTTTTTACTGAAGTATAGTTGATGTACGATATTATAAACGTTACAGGTACAGAAGATAGTGATTCACAAATTCTAAGGGTCATACTCATAGTTATTACAAAACATTGGCTATATTCCCTGTGTTGTACAACATATCCTTGTAGCTTCTGTGATAGATAACAGTCTGTACCTCTTCCTCTCCTACTCCCACACTTCCCCTCCTCCTTCCCTTTTCCCCATTGGTAACCACTAGCTTGGTTTCTGTATTTCTGAGTCTGCTTCCATTTTTGTTATATTCATCAGTTTGGTGTATGTTTTAGATTCTACATGTAAATAATATCACACAGTATTTTTCTTTTACCATCTGACTTATTTCGCTTAGCAAAATAACCTCCATATTGCTGCAAATGGCAAAATTTCATTCTTTATTATAGCTTAGTAACATTCCATTGTGTGTACATATACATATATAGATGTGTGCATGTGTGTGTGTGTGTGTGTGTATCAGTTGATGGACACTTAAGCCACTTCCATATCTTGGCAGCTGCAAATAACATGAATTGCTATGAACATTGGGATGCATGTACCTTTTGAATTAATGTTTTTGTTTTGTTTTTTAGGTTATGTTCAGGAGTGGGATTGCTTCCATAAGGAAAACAACAGTGTGAGTGAGGTGATTAATGTGGTCCAGTTTACCACAGTCCCTACCACTCCCTAATGTCAACTGGACCATGTTAATCACCTCACTCACACTGCTGTTTTCTTTATGGTAAAGAAAAGCACGTGTCCCCGGACCTCTCTGGGGAAAGAAACACAGATTGAAAGAGCTCTGATTTCTTACATTAAAATCACTTTCTTCATTGAGACCCCAAACTCTGTTGAAGAAACCTGAAGGGCCCCCTTCCTATCAGTCACCTCTCTCCATCAGTTTGCCATACAATTCCTGTAATCTCTCCAATTCTCTGTACATCAGTTTATCAGTCTGCAAAAAGGGGGCTTTCTTCTTGATCCTCTCTCCCGCTACCCAATAAGAAGGCTGCAGAAGCCATTTGATAACATCTGTAAGAGTGATGAGCTTCCCACAGGCAAGTACCCAAGGACACATGCTAACATGCTGAGTGATATTAGTTGTTTATCCTCCTCCAAGTGACACTCATAGAAGGAGTACGCAGGGCTTCTCTGGTGGGCCAGTGGTAAAGATTCTCCCTTGCAGTGCAGAGGACACTGATTCAGTCCCTGGTTGGGGAAGATGCCACACGCCACACAGCAGCTAAGCCTGCAAGCAGCAACTATTGAGCCCAAGCACCACACCTAGAGCCCCTGCTCTGCAACAAGAGAAGCCACTGTAATGAGAAACCCACACATCACGACGAAGAGTAGCCCCCGTCCACCACAACTAGAGGAACTGGCGCACAGGAACAAAGATCCAGCACTGCCAGAAATAAATAAATGCATAAATAAATTTTAAAAAAAAGAAGTGGTGCATAACCCATGGTCAGACAATGCTAAGCAGTATTTCAAGTCCAGACTCTACTACAGACCTATAAGCTGACTAAATTCTGTAGAGAAATCTCAGCATTGTGGGAAAGAGGAGTAGAACAAAAGGAATTCTGTTATCACCTGTGTTGCTAAACAGGGGATGAGCAGACAGGAAGCAATGAATCTGGAAAACAGATTCATATGTTGCTATATTTCACTGTGGCCTTACTGTATGCTACACACCTTATATCCATGCTGCTGCTGCTGCTAAGCCGCTTCAGTCGTGTCCGACTCCGTGCAACCCCACAGACGGCAGCCCACCAGGCTCCGCTGTCCCTGGGATTCTCCAGGCAAGAACACTGGAGTGGGTTGCCATTTCCTTCTCCAATGCATGAAAGTAGAAATTAAAGTCACTCAGTTGTGTCCGACTCTTCACAACCCCATGGACTGCAACCCACCAGGCTCCTCTGTCCATGGGATTTTCCAGGCAAAATTACTGGAGTGGGTTGCCATTGCCTTCTCTGTTATATCCATGATCTTATTGATCTCACTTAATTATTTAAAAAAAATCTTTATAGCTATTATTATTTTCAGTTTACAAAAATGGTAGCCTGAGCCCCAGAGAGATTAAGCCATATTTCAAAGACACACAGCTAGTTAAGTAAGTGAAAAAGCCACGGTTCAATTTTAGGGCCTGAATTCTGAATGGCAATGTAATTTTGCTTCTCTGTAGTTAAAGGGTAAAAGAAGAAGTTGCATTTATTAAGCAAATATTATATACCAGAAGGTGAAGAGGAACTAAAGAGCCTCTTGATGAAAGTGAAAGAGAAGAGTGAAAAAGCTGGCTTAAACTGGGACGACCTTGAGGGATGGGATGGGGAAGGAGGTGGGACGGGGTTCAGGATGGGGGACACATGTACACCTGTGAATGATTCATGTCAATGTATGGCAAAAACCACTATAATACTGTAAAGTAATTAGCCTCAAATTAAAATAAATTAATTAATTAAAAAAAACTCAACATTCAAAAAAATGAAGATCATGGCATCTGCTCCTATCACTTTATGGCAAATAGATGGGGAAAATGTAGAAATAGTGTCAGATTTCATTTTCTTGGGCTCCAAAATCAAAGCAGATGGTGACTGTAGCCATGAACTTAAAATACACTTGCTCCTTGGAAGAATCTGTGACAAACCTAGACAGCATATTAAAAAGCAGAGATATCACTTTGCCAACAAAGGTCCATCTAGTCAAAGCTATGGTTTCCAGTAGTCATGTATGGATGTCAGTTGGACCATAAGAAAAGGCTGAGTGCCAAAGAATTGATGCTTTTGAACTGTGGTGCTGGAGAATACTCTTGAGAGTCCCTTGGACAGCAAGGAGATCAAACCAGTCAATCCTAAAGGAAATCAGTCCTGAATATTCATTGGAAGGACTGATGCTGAAGCTGAAGCTCCAACATTTTGGCCACCTGATGTGAAGAGCTGACTCACTGGAAAAGACTCTGATGCTGGGAAAGATTGAGGAGAAGAGAAAAAGAGGGCAACAGAGGATGAGATGGTTGAATGGTATCACTGACTCAGTGGACATGAGATTGAGCAAACTCAGGGAGATAGTGACGTACAGGGAAGTTTGGTGTGCTGCAGTTCATTGGGTTACTAACAGTCAGACATGCCTTAGGGACTGAACAACAAGGTAGGGTTTTTTATATTTTTTTATAAAAAACAAAAAAAATATAAAACTGCTCTGTTGAGGTATAACTTACATACCATAGACTTCACTGTTTTTAAGTATACAGTTCCAAGATTTTTAGTGTATTTCCAAAATGCCACAATCTAATTTTAGAACATTCCCATCACCCTGAAACGATGCCTTGTGTCTATATGTAGTCAATCCCTGTTCCTACCCTCTGCTCCCAGCAATAACTAATCTACTTTCTTCCTCTAGAGATTTGCTTTTCTCTGTAGCTCTTCTAATTATAATGATATAATATGTAAACTTTTACATCGGGCTTATTTTACTGAGCATATTTTTGAGGTTCATCCATGTTTTAGCATCTCATTGCTTTTTATTTCATCGTATGATATACACCATTTTATATGTCCTTCTACCAGATCATGAACATTTGAATTGATTTCATTGTTTTATAAATAATGCTGCTGTGAGAATTTCCAAATAAGTCTTTTGTTACACGAGTTTTCATATGAATAGATATCCATGAGGGGAATTCTGGGTCGTATGGTAAATTCCTGTTTAACATTTTAAGAAACTCAAATTGTTTTCCAAAGTAGCTCCATGCACATCAGGGTGAAACATAGCCTAACCAACACTTAGCCACCTATCTGGCCCTGCAGATGTTCAAGTTTGCAGCCATCAGTCTGCACTGGGCTATGTTCTGTACCATCATAGGAAACTCTTCTTCACATCGACAAAGAAAACACAACTTTACTAGAATACGTGTGAAGTGTTCGTCTGTCAGTTCTGTCTCATTCTTTGCAGCTCCATGGACTGTAGACCCCCAGGTCTGTCCATGGAATTTTCCAGGTAATAATGCTAGTGTTTAAGTGTTAGTCGCTCAGTCGTGCCCGACTCTTTGCGACCCCATGGACTGCAGCCCTCCAGGCCCCTCTGTCCATGAGATTTTCCAGGCAAGGATACTGGAGTGGGTTGCCATTTCCTTCTCTAGGGGATCTTCCCAACCCAAGGATCGAACCTGGGTCTCCTGCACTGCAGGCAGATTCTTTACCAACTGAGCTACAAGGGTAGCAATTCTCTTCTCCAGGGGATCTTCCCAACCCAGGGATCAAAGCTGGGTCTCCTGCCTTGAAGGCAGATTCTTTACCGTCTGAACCACCAGGGTAGCCCCCTACTAGAATGTACATATTTAAAAACTGAATAGTCTATGGTGAAAAGAATCTGCAATTTGGGACAGCATTCACTGTAAAGCAAAGACCCCCTGGGGCAGCTGTATTAAAAAAAAAAAAAAAAGGCTTCAAATTCATCTCTTCATATCCAATATGCAAAATAATATGGTAAAATTGGAGGTGTTCCAAATAAAAGAAGGTAGAGTTTGAGTTGTGTTATTAATCATATTTTATAGAAGAAACTGGGATTCAAAGAAGTTCAGCAATTAGCCCAGAGTCACACAGCTGGTAGGAAATGGTCCAGTTGGAACTCAACTCCATGTCCTTAGGAACTAAGCTAAGGCCTCTATCTGTGCCAGAGTTGCCCACTAAGGGCCATTGCCCTCACATAGAATAAATTTGCCTCCTTAACTTCTGTGATTCCAGTGCCAATCATAATGTTTGACACACAGAAGATGCTCTATAAGTATCTTTAAATGAATAAAAGTGCTCCATAAATATATGTTATAAAAATGTTACATTTTAATTTGATAACCAACATGGATTTTCAGGTGGGAGAAAAAAAAAAAGTTCTGTATAACTGTCTTAATGTAACTGAATAGTCAAGTGTTATTGGAAGAAAAAAGATCATATATTTACTAGTGCTTTCCATGTACAGGGTATTGTACTTGTTGCTATGGGATTTGAGGGAATGTCATACAGTGCCTGATCCACATTGGATTAAGAAAGCTACTAGCCACTCCAGCGCTCTTGCCTGGAGAATCCCAGGGACGGCAGAGCCTGGTGGGCTGCCGTCTATGGGTTCGCACAGAGTCGGACACGACTGAAGCGACTTAGCAGCAGCAGCAGGAGCAAGAAAGGAAACCGATTTCTTAAGTACCCAGCTGCCCTACTTTTTCTGTTTCCTTTAAGCCCCACAACAACCCTAAACCTATATATAAACAATTTCATCTCATATCCAAAAATGACCTGCTCAAAGCCACCCATATTTGGTAAAGCCCTCTTCTTTGCACTGCACCACAAAAGGTTTGAAAATCTACATTTGTGATCCAAGAATTAGATAAGAACAGAGGAAAACAACCCTTGAACTGTTGCAAGCCAGTTCAAGATTCATTGCAGAAATGTTATGAATTAAAAGGAGAGTGACTCTGAGCCTCAGTTTCCTCATTCATAGATTGGGTCATAAATGTGCCCCCTTCCCAGTAGGATTGTAAAGGTCAGCTGCCTCAACGGATATGGAAGAACTTTTGAGACAGAAAGTACAAGATGCCCTGTCCTAAGCCCTTGATGAGGCCTCTGTCCTCTTACCATTTTTTCAAAACTATTCTTTGCAAGATTGCCAGTGACCTCCTACAAATCAGGTAGTAACATTTCCAGTCTTTTTCAGCCACGTTCCCCCTGCAACCTTTTGGAAATATTTGATACCAGTATCTACTCCCTCTTCTTTTTTTCTGAAACACTGTCTCCACATCTCTGTATTTATCTTTCTCTCCTGTACATGCTCACACACATGCACCCACACAAACCATCCATCACCTCTCTTCTGACCGTTCCTTCGCTCATTCCATTCCTCTCTCCAGTATCGTCACGTACCTCTTCCCTAAGATATGCCTCGAATCTTTCATTTCTCTCTATACTTTCTCTGCTCTATGGATAGTTGTTCTGATTCAGTATCATGGCTTCAATAATCCCATCTATATGGACATCAAATTTATTTCTCCTCTTTGACATTTTCACTTCTAATAAGCGTTATCAGAAAGCATAAAAGCACCTTCCAACAGGTACCTGAGTCAGTTCTAGCACGTTTTATCTGTAGTCATGAAATAATAATTTCTCCCCTGTGTTAATGTGGATTTTTTATAGACAGTAGTGTCATAAAGTCTGGGCTATGAAAATAATCAGACCCAAGTTCTAAACTTGGTTTAGTCTTCTGAACTATAAAATGGAAATTAAACTTAACATCACTTAAAAAAATAACTTCCATTAAAGATTGTTATAAAGAGTGACTGAAATAACAAGGGCTGAGTGCTCAGCATGGTGTCCAATTTCTAGTAACATAGTAAACAACTGCTATATTAGTAGTAGAAGCATTCATTGTACTATAATCAGAGGTCAGCACACTTTTCTGTAAAAGGATGGACAGTGAATATTTTAGCCTTTTAGGACACATAAGGTCACTGTCATATTTTGTTCTTTGTTTGTCTGTGTTATTGTCAGAGTTTTCCAGAGAAACAGAGCAAATATTTATTTGGAATTGGCACGTGTGATTTTGAAGGCTGAGAAGTCCCAAGATCTACAGTTGGCAAGCTGGAGCCACAGGGAGAGCCAGTGATATAGTTTTAAGTCCAAGTCTGAAGGTCTGAGAACCAGGAGAACTGATGGTGTGAGCTCCAGTGTGAGTCTCAGTCTGAAGGCAAGAGAATTATGTCCCAGCTTGAAAACAGTCAGTCAAGTAGAGAGAAAGAATTCTCCTTACTCAACACTTTTGTCTATCTAGCCGTCAACACATTGGGTGAGGCCCACCCACAAAGGGAAAGACAATCTGCTTTATTCAGCTTATTGATTTATATATATATATTTATATATATATATATAAATATATATATCTAAAAACATCTTTGAAGATATACCCAGAGAATAAAATTTAACCAAATATCTGGATACCTCAAATATCGGGCTTCCCTGATAGCTCAGTTGGTAAAGAATCTGCCTGCAATGCAGGAGACCCCGGTTTGATACCTGGGTTGGGAAGATCCGCTGGAGAAGGGATAGGCTACCCACTCCAGAATTCTTGGGCTTCCCTTGTGGCTCAGCTAGTAAAAGAATCTGCCCACAATGCGGGAGACCTAGGTTCGATCCCTGGGTTGGGAAGATCCCCTGGAGAAGGGAAAGGCTACCCACTCCAGTATTCTTACCTGGAGAATTACATAGACTGTAAGTCCATGGGGTCACAAAGAGTTGGACACGACTGAGCAAACTTTCACTCACTGGATACCTCTTGACTCCACAAAGCTGACATACAAAATTAGCCATCACATTATGTTTGTTTGTTTTACAGCCATCTAAAAAAAGGTAAAAATCATTCTTATCTGGTGGGCCACATATAAACAGCACCTAGGCCAAATTTAACCCTTGCACAGTCTGGTCTAGAACCTCCAATACAATGAAGCTGTCAGACCAGATTTCCTGTCTTTTTCTTGATCAGCAGAGGAAACTTTCTGTTTTTTTCACCATTAAGTGTCACATTAGCTATTGGTTTCTCATAGATATGACTTACAGTTAGAAATTCTTCCTGCTTCTAGTTTATTGGGAGATTTTGTCATGAATGTTGAATTTTTTTAAGTAGCTTCCCAGGTGGCGCTAGTGATAAAGAATCTGCTTGCCAATGCCAGAGATTTAAGAGACCCAGATTCAATCCCCAGGTCAGGAAGATCCCCAAGAGGAGGGCATGGCAACCCACACCAGTATTCTTGCTGGAGAATCTCCATGGACAGAGGAGCCTGGCAGGCTACATACAGTCCATAGGGTTGCAAAGAGTTGGACACAACTGAAGCGACTTAGCACACAACATGCATGCACACACAAGATAATACGGTTTTTATATTTTATTAATACAGTGTATTATATTAGTTTGGGGATGTTAAATTTAGCTTGCATTCCTGTAATAAATTCTACTTGGTTATAGCATAAAATCTTCTGTTTATACAGTTGTGAACTCAACTTCCTAACATTTTCTTGAGGATTTTTGCATCTATATTCATGAAGAATATTGATCTGTAGTTTCACTTTCCTGTGATACCTTGTTTGGCTTTGATATTAGGTTAATACTAGCCTCGTAGAATAAGTTGGAAAGTGGTCCCTCCTCTTTTATATTTTGGAAGAGTTTGCAAATGATTTGCGTTAGTTCTTTAAAAGTTTGTTAGAACTCTCCAGTAAAGTCATCTGGGCCCTGGGTTTTCTTTATGGGAAAGTTTTAAATTATTCATTCAGTTTCTCTACTTGCTGTAAGTCTATTCACATTTTCAAACTCTCTTTGAATCGGTTTTGTTAATTTATGTCTTTCTGGGAATTAGTCCATTTTATCTAAGTCGCCTTATTTGTTGGCCTGAAGTTCATAGAATTCCCTTACAAATATTTTAATTTCTGTAAGGTCATTAATAATTGCTATAGACTGAATGTTTGTGCCCCCTAAAATTCATGTGTTGAACTCTAACCCCCAATGTAATGATGATTGGGAGTGGAGCCTTTGGGAAGTGATTAGGTTATAAAGCTAGAGTTTTCATGAATGGAATTTCTGCCTTTGTAAAAGATATCCCAGGGCTTCCCAGGCCGCTCAGTGGTAAAGAATCCGCCTGCAATGAAGGAGATGCAGGAGATTCAAGTTCAATCTCTGGGTCAGGAAGATCCCCTGGAGGAGGAAATGGCAACTCACTTCGGTATTCTTGCCTGGAAAATCCCATGGACAGAGGAGCCTGGTGGACTACAGTCCATTGGCTCACAAAGAGTTGGACACAATTTAGCAACTGAGCACACTCGCACACAAAAGAGATCCCAAAGACTCCCTAGCCCCTTCTGTCATGTGAGGACCCAGCTAGAAGATGGAACAGGAAGTAGGCCCTCACAGGAAAACGCTCACACTTGATCTTGGGCCTCCTAGCCTCTAGGACTGTGAGAAATAAATTTCTGTTATTTACAAGCCACCTAATCTATGCTATTTTGTTACAGCAACCTGAACTGAGTATGACAGAAATGCCACATTGATTGATATTGGTCATTTGTGCTTTCTCTCTCTTTTTTATCAGTCTAGCAAAATGTTTGTAAATTTTGTCAATATTTTTATTATATTTTTAGTTTTGTCTATTATCTCTTGCTTTCTGTTTTCCATTGATTTCCTATTTCTGTCTCATCCTTTTCCACTATACTTTTTCATTGTCAGCCTTCTGCTTGCTTTGGGTTTAGTTTGTTCTTAGTTTTTAAAGTGGAAACTTAGGTAACTGATTTGAAATCTTTCTGTTCTTCTAACATAGGCATTGAAAGCTATAAATTTTCCTGCAAGTACTGTGTTAGCTGTACCCTGTAAAATTTGTTATGTTTTGTTTTCACTTTTATTCAGTACAAAAGATTTTCTAATTTACTCTGTTTTTTTTTCAATTTGACTCACAGTTTATTTATAATTGTATTGCCTAGTTGCCAAATATTTGTTAATTTCCCAAATTTCTTTCAGTTGTTGATTTTTAACTTGATACGGTTGGAGAATGTATTTTGAATGACTTCAATTCTTTTAAATGTGCTAAGTAAGGTTCGCTTTATACTCTAGCTTCTGTCTGTCCTGGACAATGTTATATGTGTGCCTGAAAAGAATATGAATTCTGCCACTGTTGAGTGGAGTGTTCTCCAACTGTCACTTAGGTCAAAATGGTTGATAATATTGTTCAAGTCATCTATATACTTGCTGATTTCGTGTCTAGTTTTAAAATATCAGCCACTGAGAGTGGAATATTGACATCAACTGTTATTATTGAATTGCTTATTTCTCTTTTTAATTATTTCCGTTTTTTTTCTTTTTTCCTTTCTGTACTTTGGGAGTCTGTAGTTAAGGTTTACAATTGTTTTATAGCGTCCTGAGGAATTGCCCCCAGTAACACATTTGGTCTTAAAACCTATTTCGCTTGATAGTAATACAATAGTCTAGCTTCTCTTTGGGTTATGTGCATAGTATATCTTTTTCTGTCCTTTTACTTTCAACCTATTTGACTCTTTAAATCTAAAGAGTACATCTTATGGAAAGCATATAGTTGGATCTTTTTATCGTCTAGTCCGGTGATCTGCTTTTAATAGGAGAGATATTCACATCTAATAAAAGTTCTATTTATAATTAATGTGTTTACATTTAATGTAATATTAATATGGTTAGATTTACATCTGTATTTTGAAAGTTGTTTTCCATATGTCTCAAGACTTTTGTGTTCCTCTTATACTACCTTCTTTGGAATAAAATAGATATTCTCTAGTGTACTATTTTACTTCCTTGTTGGATTTTTTCACATCATCCTTTGAGTTATTTTCTCAGTTGTTTTGCCCAGGATTCTAATGTGCTTCTTAATCGATTAGAATATACTTCAGATTAATATTAACTTAATTCCAATAAAGTATAGAAACTTTGTTCCAATATCTATTTGCTTTCTTCACCTTCATTCTATTATAGTCATATGTCACATTATTATAGGTTATATGCCCCCAAATACAGTTTTATAATTATTGTTTGATGTGATTGCTTTTTCAGTCAAAAGAAAAATATATACATATTTACTCTCATTTGTATTTACCTCAGTTCAGTTCAGTTCAGTCACTCAGTTGTGTCCAACTCTTTGTGACACCATGAATCACAGCTCACCAGGCCTCCCTGTCCATCACCAACTCCCGGAGTTCACTCAGACTCATGGCCATCAAGTCAGCAATGCCATCCAGCCATCTCATCCTCGGTCGTCCCCTTCTCCTCCTGCCCCCAATCCTTCCCAGCATCAGTCTTTTCCAATGAGTCAACTCTTCACATGAGGTGGCCAAAGTACAGGAGTTTCAGCTTTAGCATCATTCCTTCCAAAGAAATCCCAGGGCTGATCTCCTTCAGAATGGACTGGTTGGATCTCTTTGCAGTCCAAGGGACTCTCAAGAGTCCTCTCCAACACCACAGTTCAAAAGCATCAATTCTTCGGCTCTCAGCCTTCTTCACAGTCCAACTCTCACATCCATACATGACCACTGGAGAAACCATAGCCTTGACTAGACGGACCTTAGTCAGCAAAGTAATGTCTCTGCTTTTGAATATACTATCTAGGTTGGTCATAACTTTTCTTCCAAGGAGTAAGCGTCTTTTAATTTCATGGCTGCAGTCACCATCTCCAGTGATTTTGGAGCCCAAAAAAGTAAAGTCTGACACTGTTTCCACTGTTTCTCCATCTATTTCCCATGAAGTGATGGGACCAGATGCCATGATCTTCGTTTTCTGAATGTTGAGCTTTAGGCCAACTTTTTCACTCTCCTCTTTCACTTTCATCAAGAGGCTTTTTAGCTCTTCTTCACTTTCTGCCATGAGGGTGGTGTCATCTGCATATCTGAGGTGATTGATATTTCTCCCGGCAATCTTGATTCCAGCTTGTGCTTCTTCCAGTCCAGCGTTTCTCATGATGTGCTCTGCATATATTTACCTACATAATTACAAATGCTATCTATTCATGTGAATTCAAACTATCATCCGGTGTCATTTCCTTCCAGGCCCAAAACTTTCTTTACTAATGCTTATCAGGTAGGTCTGCTGGCAACAAATTCTTTCAACCTTTTTTTATCTGAGAATATCTTTATTTCACATTCATTTGTGAAAAACAGTTTTGTTGGATATAGAATTCTTGGTTTGCAGGTTTCTATCTTTCAGCATTCTGAATGTCATCATACTGCCTTCTGGCCTCTATTGTTTCTAATGAGTTTGCTGTTAATCTTACTGTGATTTCTGTGTATGCAATGAGTTTTTTCACTTTTGCTGCTATTAGGATAATCTCTTTATGTTCAACTTTTAATCATTTGACATGCTTCTAGTCAGAGGTTTCTTTGTGTTTATCTTACTTGTAGTTTATTGATGTTCCTGGATATGCAGATTACATTTTTAATTACATTTGGGAAGTCTGGGGCCATTAATTATTTAAATATTTTCTTCCTCTTCTTTCTCTCTCTCATCTCCTTCTTGGGCTCCCATTAAATATATGATGACATGCTTCATGGTAATCCACGTATCTCTGAAATCGTTCATACGTTTTCATTCTTTTTTCTTTCTGTTCCTCAAATTGGATAAATGCTAGTTACACATATTAAAGTTCACCAATTCTTTCTTCTGACATCTTGAATTTGCTCTTGAGCATTTTCCATTTCAACTATTGAACTTTTCAACTCTAGAATTTCCATTGGGTTCTTTTTTATAATTTCTATATCTTTATTCTTTACTTAATGAGTCATTGTCAGCATATATTCTTTATTTTTTACAATGTGATTTTTTTTTTAATCTAACATATTGTGAAGCTGCTTTGAAATCATTTTCTGTTAAGTCCAAACTTAGGCCCCTCAGAGATCGTTTCTATTGACTGTTTGTTTTCCTACACATGCATCATAATTTGCTATATCTGTACATGCCACATTTTTTGCTGAAAATCTACATTTAAGATAATACATTGAAGGAATTCTGGATTTTTTGATTTCCAGAGCTTTTTTGTTTGTTTTCAGGGTTTTTGTTCTTGTTTATTTGCTTAATAATTTTGCTGGACTAATCCTATAGAATATGTCTCCCCCCAAATGTGCAACTGTTAATGTTTATGCTCAGTTTTTTTTTTTAAATCCCTGTTTTTATTTTAACCCTGGCTTCCTAGGGTTTGCCCTAGCTTAGCAGGCACCCAATGATTGGTCAGAAGTAGTGCTCAAATACTTTGGTTTAGTAAGAAATCTGCCCTTTTCTGATGAACCTGTAGGTGGGTTGAAAAACGTATTAAAAGTTCAAGCACTTTAAAACTGCCCAGTTTACTTTCTGATGGGCCTTCTTGCATCTCCTCTATGAGTTTACTAGGCCTCATCTTCAGCCATAGATGAGTAGTTAGCAAGGGCCCTCTGGTGCCTCCTGAGTATACACACAGCCTTGCACATATGTGTAGCCTTCCAGACCAACAGGGAATGTGGCAGCTTATCAGAGTCCAGTATAGCTATCTCATTCTCTGGATCTCTTTGTTAAACTTCTGATATAATCTGTTGACATGTCTTGTCCCAGTATTTGCCAATTGGCTTTCCAAGTGTTTGCCACTGAGACTGCGATTGTTTTTAACAATGCCACTGGGTATACACACTGCTCCAAATCAATCCAGTCTCCTCTAGCGGCAAAGCTACTAGCTTTCAGTTTGCTCTACCATTATAAAACCACCCTACATGCTTTAGAGGGCTCCTCTTTGCTCCTATGGGAGTAGGAGAGACCTGCTCTGGTCCTTTACTGCCTGAGATTACAGAGAGAAAGTCTTTCTTGTTCTTTAATCTGGTATTAAGAAATCTTGCTTATAGATATAAACCACTGTTTATATCATTCACCAGTCATCAGTTTTATTAGAAATAAAGAGTTTTTAAAAATGTTAACACGCTCTTTTTCCACATAAACTAAACTGGAATTGATTAGATTAAATAGTATGTGGAAAAGCACTCCTAACAATTGGGACTAGAACCCTAGGCCCTTGAATTCTGGATCCACCACACACTCTACATCCTATTCATGTCTCTTATTTTGAATGATAATAACAACAAATAAAATGGAAAAATGAGGGTTTCCTAGTCTCCAAGTCCACTATCCAAACACATGTAAAAGCTACTTGGTATAAACTGCTTGAAACACAGTAACATCAGCTAAAAACAATGCTCTATCCTTCAATTCAATTTCATGTTCATTCCAACTGGCTGGAGCATGAATTCAAAGAAATAAGTAGTTGTTCACAGCAGGCACTGAGGTGAGCTCATGTTCTGGGGAAGGCCATGTTTTCTCTGGTTAGCAGATGTTTTGCTAGCTGACATTTAGAAATAAGTCAAAGTTGTCTTTTGTTATTATGCATAATAGATCTCAAAGAATAAATGAAAAGCCTTTTACTTTAATTCAGAATGCATTTTGCCTCTCTGAAGGCTACACTGGTTGAGTTCTTAAAAGCTCAGGCATGGGGACACATAGAAGAGAATAATGTGACTGAGTCTGTGTCTATAGAAACAGTCCAAGAGCCTGGTCATGTGTAACACCAAGAAGAGGAGATTGCACCCAAATCAGTCTGTTATACTGAGGAATGAGAGAGGCTTCTTATTGCCTTCTCAGCTGGATGAATGCTCTTATTCCATACTCTGAGAAAAACTCAGTTATCTTTTCTATTCCCTAGATATAATGTAGGAGAACCACTGCTGGTTTGATAAGAGTTTCTACTTAATCAGCATATTCCACTCCTGGTCCAACTCACCAGTATCAAAGCTAACCCATCCCACCAGTATGATAAATGAGAGACAACCATAAGAAGAATGGATAAAGTGCCATGGATGTGTAGTCATTATCTGCAGGAATCTGTGGTTTTCAGTTATGTGCTGAGGAAATATACACATAAATGGGGCCCTGAGTAGTATTTTCCTGACATATCTCTAGGGCCTGCAGCAAATGTTAATGCATGCTGGGCAAGTGTCCTGCTGCCATATCATGTGGCAGTCACCCAGACTGAATCTTTCTAGCCTAAAGCCTTAGGGAGCCTGACAATTCAGAGCTTGGAATGCCTTTCTAATTGGACCACAGGCCTGGCTATAAGGTTTTGTTTCATGCTGGTTCCTGAGGCCTACCACAGCTTTTTTTGAAAATTTTGAATCTCTTATGTATGACTTCATTCTACCAATACTTCTGGCAAAGCAGCTTCATGCTGGAACTTCAGCAACCTCCAAGAAGCTCAGACCAAGGCAGCTCATCCCTCACTTTCCCAGTCAGCAGCACTATCTGCACCTACATTGGGCCACCCTGCAATAGATGCAGAAGGCTGTTGTGTTACAGAACAAACAGGGCCCTCGATATGTGAAGACTTGTGTTTGGATGCTGTTGCCCTTCAAAATTTATAAGACTTTGGGCAAGTCACTGAGTTTCTTTGAACCTCAGGTTGCTCATCTGTGAAGTATGAACAGTTGTTGATCCCAGATTTTGTGTGGCTGAGACTATGATGTATTTCACTCAGCACCCATTTAACCCCTTTCTACTTGTATTCTGTTCTACCAGCAAAACCGCATTTCCTGAACTCTCTTCCAGCAAGGGTACGGTCATGTGACATAATTCCTTCATTTATACACAGCCACCCAAGACGTTTATACAAAGGGCGATGAGAAGGAGCGGCCACACCAGGTGAGCAAATCTTCCGACGATCCAAGTGGCAGAAAGGTCTCGTTCTTCTAGAGCCACCAGTTTTGAATTTCTGATTTCAGGACTGAGTGACAAAGATGTTAAAGGGCAGGGACCAAGGGCAATAGATTTTCTCTTGAGACAACAGAGTGACTTTTCCTGCCCATGGTGTTTTGCCAGTGTAACATCCAAGTCTTGTTATCTGCCTCTTTATGAGTTATTGTGAACTATATAATATTCTTCAATAAATCCTTTCCGCTCAACTCAGTTGAAGTGGATTATGTTATGTGCAACCAAGAAGCCTGGAGATAACAATTGTGATAAGCATTAAAGGAGTAAATAGAAATTAAAGTATCTTGTAAACTCCAAGAGTGAGAAAAACGGTAAAAACTTAAAACTTTACACTGTCTTTTAAAAGATGAACACATTTTATTAATCAAAGTGAAGGGAGTTGTGATTTAATTCTCAAAGCAGTTCTATTAGTAAGCATTCGTATCCGCCTTCTATTTCTGCAAGAACGTTAAATAACAAACCACATTAAAGCTCAGTAAATTATTTAGTTTGAGGCTCATGTAGGTGGTTCTGATTTAGCCTGTATGTCTTTATATATTTGAGAATTAACTGGTTTTTTTTATAATCTAGGCTGGCTCTGGCTGGGGCAGTTTAGCTGGCAGTTTGTCTTCATGTCTCTCATCTTTAAACCGGCTAATTCAAGCATGTTTTATTGACCATGGTAGATGAGCACGGGAGTGAGTGGAAATACACTAGCATTACTGAAGTCTCTGCTTGTATCACATTTGCCAACATCCCAGGCCAGAGTGAGAGATCACCACAGAGTTACATGGCAAAAGATGTGGATACAGACAGAAAGAGTAAATAACTGAATTCAGTATTGCAATCTGCTGCAACATACACATCTCAGTTTTATAGATTTTTAAAGATGTTCAAAGAGATTAGGTAAATTGTCTTGCCTCTGAAATGCAGTAGGTGGTGATAATGTTAAGAGTAATCCACTTTAATCTGACTCCCAAACACCCAGAAACATAACTATATTTTATATTTTTATACATTTATGAAATACATACTAGCATATATATGCACATATACACAGGGCTTCTAGGTTTGCCTGCCAGTGCAGAAGATCTAACAGATGTAGGCTCAATCCCTGGGTTGGGAAGATCCCCTAAGTAGGACATGGCAACCCACTTCAGTATTCTGGCCCGGAGAATCCCATGGACAGAGGAGCCTGGCGGGCTGTGGTCCATAGTGTTGCACAGAGTCAAACACTACTGAAGTGACTTAGCACACACACATGCACATACACACATATCTCTACATATGTAAAAAAAATACACACACACACACACACACAGTTGCTGAAGCTAAAGCTCTAAAACTTTGGCCACCTGATGCAAAGAGCTGGCTCATTGGAAAAGACCCTGATCCTGGAAAGATTGAAGGCAGAGAATGGGATGGTTAGATAGCATTACCAACTCAATGGATATGAATTTGAGCAAACTCTGGGAGATAGTGGAGGACAGAAGAGGCTGGCATGCTACAGTCCATGGGGTCTCAAAGAGTTGGACACGTCTTTGCATTTGAACAACAACAGTAATACAAACACATACATTATTGTGTGTGTCTATATATGTACACATACATATATTTATGTGTATTAAGGAAACAGATCATGGGCTCACAGGCCAGATCCAGCTGTTTTTAAATGACCTGTGATATAAGAATGGTTTTTTACACTCTTAAAGCTTGTAAAGTCAAACAAACAAATGCAAATCAAAACAACAATGAGGTATTGGGGTCAGAATGACCATCATCAAAAAATACACGATAAAATAAATGCAGAAGAAGGTATGGAGAAAAGGGAAACTTCCTATACTGTTGGTGAGAATGTAAATTTGTAAAACCATTAGGGAGTACCATATGGAGGTTCCTTCAAAAACTAAACACAGAGTTGCTATATGACCCACTCCTGGGCACCCCAGTGTTCCTTGCAGCCCTCTTTACTGTAGCCAAGACATGGAAACCACCTAAATGTCCACTGATAGAGAGGATGTGGGGCATATATACAATGGCATATTACTCGGTCACAAAAAGAATGAAGTCATGCCATTTGCAGCAACGTGGATGGACTTAGGGGCTGTCAGGCTGCGTGAAATAAATAAGACAGAGGGAGACAGACATCATATGATATCACTTATATGTGGAATCTAAGAAATGGTACAAACGAACTTATTTACAAAACAGAAATAGAGTCTCAGGTATAGAAAACAAACTGCTATGCCAGGGAGAAAGTGGGGGGACACGTTGGGAGTAATAAGGATTGACATATATACAATACTATACATAAAACAGATAAGGACCTACTTTAAAGCACAAGGAACTCTAGTCAATACTCTGTAATGACCTAAATAGGAAAAGAATCTAAAAGAGAATGTTATATATGTATCAGTTCAGTTCAGTTGCTTAGTTGTGTCCGACTCTTCGCAGCCCCATGAATCACAGCACTCCAGGCCTCCCTGTCCATCACCAACTCCCGGAGTTCACTCAGACTCATGTCCATCGAGTTGGTGATGCCATCCAGCCATCTCATCCTCTGTCGTCCCCTTCTCCTCCTGCCCCCAATCCCTCCGAACATCAGGGTCTTTTCTAGTGAGTCAACTCTTTGCATGAGGTGGCCAAACTATTGGAGTTTCAGCTTCAGCATCAGTTCTTCCAATGAACACCAAGGACTGATCCCCTTTGGGATGGACCGGTTGGACCTCCTTGCAGTCCAAGGGACTCTCAAGAGTCTTCTCCAACACCACAGTTCATATAACTAATTAACTTTGCTGCATACATGAAAATAATGCAACACTATAAAATCAACTATAGTCCAATACAATTCTTTAAAAAGAAAAAGAAAGCAAAGAATATGTAACAAAGACCATATGTGGGTAGCCTTAAAACCCTAAAATATTTACTATATGGCTTCTTACAGAAGAAAATTTGCTAAAGAATGAACTCAATATATGACTTGTTGATCCAGAAGCTCCACTTTGGATCAATGTGTAGAACTTACAAGAAACTCTCCATTAATGACAATTCTCCCCAAACACATGGGGCTGAGTCTCCATGTACTGAGTTTCTCAACACTTCAAACATTTACGAGGAAAGTGAACATTCATCAGAAATAGCACATTTCTACTTTGAATAGGAGCAAAACCAGATGACCCCAAAGGTTTGTCTAATGCTAAGACCCCCATGAGTCTACAACATGAAGCTAGGATTTGATGCATAAAAGGTGATTACTGGAAGACTCAGTTACCCAAATATAGAACACACTCTCTAGTGGAAACGTCACAGTCCAAAGATAAACAATCAGCCGTGGCATCTTAACAACCTGGAATTTACTCAGTTATGTCATCAACATGTTAAACATTGAAGGTGTTGGTCATGTGTACCTGTCACCCTCAAAGACTAGGAAAGGTATTAACGCACTTATTTGTTTTCCCTATGTACATGTATATGACCAAAGCTGTAGGTAGCAAAGCCTTCAGTAAATGGAACTTTGCCTGTATACCTGAATTTCATGGGTCTTGAATGTTCCACAAGGGATCCAAGCACAGCAAAAGTATTTATACACTAGGACCACTAATCAGGGTTTAATTAGCCTTATAATTAGAAGGATAAACAGAAGTACAATTCCCAAATTGCTCGTTGCTTTTTTTACATGTCTATGGAGCACTATTTTATTTGCCTTTGCACTTCCCAGCATTTTAGCACAAAATTAATCATTAAAGTTTGTTAAATATTGAATGAATTGCTTGCTTGCTTTCTACAAAATTCAGCTTTATCATATTTGCTTAATTACAATGTCTAAGTGTATCAACTATAAGCACATTCCACTCCATGGGTTACTGAAAGAGAGGAAAATGGTATTTATATTCCCAAACTGAGGTTGCTCTGGTACATAATAGTGGTGCAGATTCATACAGTGTGTTGTCGTTTCAATAGTTTTTCTTGAGGTTTCTTTAGTTTTATCTGCAGGAAAGTGGGTTGTCCTGCTCTTCTTTGTTTTAAGTGAAGAAATTAACATACAGAGGAGTTAAATGGTCAGTTGGTCTAAGACAAGGTTTCTCCAAGTATGATTCCCAGACCACCTGATCAATGCCATTTAGGGTGTATATCAGACACCTTGTATGCACTTGGCTTTGCCTCTCTCTGGGGCCTTCAACCACCTGCTTGATCCCAGCCATTCCTGTAACCACCAGATCTCCCAGGTCCCTACTGACTTCCCATGAGTGTGATCGACAACATCTGGGATACGCCAGTGGCCTGGACCTTCAGCTCTCATCTTCACTGCCATGTCTGAGGTACAAAAGGTCACAAGATCCACCTGGCAACCTGGCAGTTTCAATCCAGAAGTGCAGAGGAATTCATGCTCCATGGAGAGCCTCTAGCCATGGGAGTGGGAGACAGTAGAGGAAGTCTCCTCATTCCTCCCCCTGCTCTGACCATCCTGATACAGTGGTTCCATAGGCTCTTGGGAGACCATCTTGTGAGAACTTAGCTTCACTTGCCATGAAATGGAAGCCAGTTCAGTCACATACTTGCACTGGGATTACTCCCTTTCCTCTCTCCCTTTGCCCTCCTGGTACTTCCCTGGGCATCTACTTCCCAGTAAAGTGGTAGGATATAAGCTTTTGCATTGGCTTTGCCCTCTGGGACCCAGGCCAGCTATCACTGAGTTGGGGTGCCTGGGACTAGGGCACTTTTAAGCTCCCCACAAGATGTTCAGGCATCTGCAGAGAGCCACAGGATCTACAATGTGAACTGAGTGTGAAGGACTCTACCTTCGGTCATCTTTCCATCCTAACTTATGCTGGATAAAAGAAAGACAACCCCATCGTTTTTCTGCTAGGCCAAGGAGAGAGAGAAACCCCTGACTGATCGCACCACATCCACTCCACGCCTCAGGATGGTGCTGAGCTGTTCCTGACACCTGACTATGCCTGCTGCCATGCAGCGCACCAACTCACCTGCCCATCTGGGCACTCTGTCCAGCTCATCATGCCTGCACTGATCTGTGACGTCAGACAGGCACGGTTCTGTCTCATTTCTTGGCTCACAGTCAGCCAGACACACTTTTGGGTGTTTGTCTACTGTCCTTTCTCTCTCTCTTACTCTCTCTTTCCCTCTTGGCTTTTTTCCTCTCTCCTTTTCTTCCCTCTTTCTTTCCTTCCTCCCTCCTTCCTTTCTTTGCTTCCTTCCCTCTTTCTTTCTTTCTCTCTTTCTCCTTCTTTCACAAGTCACTCCAACCCTAAAGACCCTGATTACCATCTATTGCCTTTTTGTTGGGAAAATATCAAGCTAAATAAATAAATTAAGTATAGCACTAACTGCCCCACAAGTGATGAGGGGACAGCAGTCCCTAGTGCTTTGTTATAGCAGTTTTCACCCTCCATGTCATATCTCGGAAGCTGGATTAGAAGGGACACTGCTGGCAAACATCTTTGGAAATGCTATAAATAGCAAATCAGCAAGATCGGAGAACAAAAGAGAAGCTCAGTGAGTGTAATTAGTTCACTTACTGAGCAAGTTGACTGTTCTGAGGCTGAGGACTGTGTTCCAGCTGATGAGACTCTGGAATGGGGAGGAAAGGAAAAAGGGCTTCATGCCCAGGGTGAGGGAAGGGCACAGGTGTGATATCCATGCACATGTAGGCTCTCAGAGTCCCCATCCCAGGGAATACACAAGAGGAGCACCAAGGGGCAGGAGTTTAAGAACTGAGAGTTGTGACACATGAGAAGGAAATCAAGAATCCTGAGGCTGGAAATCAAACAAAAATGTAGGACACAGGGAGGACACTGCAGGACCCAGGTCATCCATGGAAGAAACTGAAAAATGTTCCCATCCAGGATTTTCCAAATAACAATGATCAGAACAACATTAGCTTCCCAGGTGGCACTAATGGTAAAGAAGCCACCTGCTAATGCAGGAGACAAAAGAAATGCAGGTTCGATCCCTGGGTCAGGAAGATCCCCTGGAGAAGGAAATGGCAACCCACTCCAGCATTCTTGCCTGGAGAATCCCATGGACAGAGGAGACTGGCGGGCTATACAGTCCATGGGTGGTTAAGAGTCAGACATGACTGAAGAGACAGCACACACGCAATATTCACTGAGCACTTGCTGTGATTGTAAACACATTTAGTCCTTCCAAGAATGCCCTTAAGGTAAGTACTGTTCCATCTCCGTTGTACAGAAGAAGAAACTGAGATGCATAAAGATTAGCAACTCTATACAAGATGACACTTCTAACAGCAAATTTTATGAAGCAAGGGGATATTTTTCCTTTTATTCCTTCAGAACCCCATTAATGGAAACAGATGAAAGCAGTGATGGGAGAAAGGGTCTTGTACCACAGATCCCAGCATCTGAATATTAGAAAAACCATTCCTTCAGCACATACTAAGGAGTAGAGAAGGGAACAGAGGGGCCAGATAACAGTGAAGCTGGGACCACGGGTCTTTTGAGCCCACCACCCTACTCCTTCCAGCACTGTATTTCACAGCTGAAGAGCCTCCTTGTGAAAAGTTTATCTCCTCTTTGAACTGTCACTGGACCAAGAACATGGCTTTCAGCATCCACTACAGCTTCTGCATCCTAACATTTATGCGGCCTTTGAGAGCAAAGACTGTGCCTGTTTGATCTGTGCCGCTCCCCGTGGACTTAGCACAGAGACTGGCACACAGCTGCAACTCAGTAAATGAATCAAATAAATGAAAGTTTTGAAGGACAGAGAAATAAATGAATGAATATGTAAGCACATTTTAACCTATTATATATATTTTTAAAAAACTAACTCTGGGGAGAATACAAAGTATTTCCAGGCTTCACATCATCTTCAGTTTTCAGTATCAACAGAGAAGGACTTTAGTACCTGAAGGAAAGTTTATTTTCCAAGAACACATAGCCAGGAAGTAGAGGAGCCAAGGTGGTGCTCAGGTTTTCCAATTTTTGAAAAATCAATGGTTAAAGGGACTTTTCTGTGGTCCAGTGGTTAAGATTCACCTTCCAGTGCAGAGGGGTGCAGGTTCGATCCGTGGTCAGGGAGCAAAGATCACACATGCCTCATGGCCAAAGAGTGAAAACCATAAAACAAAAGCAATATTGTAACAAATTCAACAAAGACCTTAAAAACAGTCCAGGTCACAAAATCTTAAAAAAAAAAAAAAAAAAGAATCAACAACTAAAGGCAAATGAGATACTTAGAATAGTCAACCTCATGGAAACAGAAAGTAGAACAGTGGTTGGTAGGGGCTGGGGTGGGGAACGAGGAGCTGCTGTTTAATGGGCACAGAGTTTATTTTGCAAAATGAAAATAGCTCCGTGGATGGATGGTGGTGATGGTAGCCTAATAATGTGAATGAACTTAATGTTCATTATACCTCAAAATGATTATATGATAAATTTTGTGTTATTTGTATTTTACTACAGCTAATTTTTTTTTAAGTCAGTAGCTAATGTTTATGATGCATCTGCTGTGTGCGAGCACCATTTCAACATTTTAGGTTCTTTAATCCTCACAACAACCCTAGAGTATACATACTCTCTCTATTTACAAATGAAAAAACTGAGTTACAAAGAGGTGAAGTATCATGGCCAAAGTCACATGGATAGTAACCCAAGAAACAAACCCAAGGAGTCTATTTCTAGTCATGACAGGAAATAAACAAAGGGAAGAAGGTTTGATGAGGGATCTGCCGAAGGAGCGGAAGTTTTATATTAGGCAAATGTAGGTATCTCTGTCTAAATTTGTCTTGCTATCACATACCTGGCCATCTTTGTTATGTTAGGGCACCTGAAAAATGTTTTTTTTTTTAATTTCAACTCACTTCTCAGGCTGAAAGAGACCCCTCTAAGTGAATACAGACAGATACACTCAAAGATCAGCAACTCTCTATTCAGGTAGAACCCAAGTTCAAATCTTGACCCCGGCACTCTTTGCCTGTGTGATATTTGACGTTTCATGTGACCTCTTGGAACCTATAAATAGAGATTATAATATTTTCATGAACATAGATATTGTAAATACTAAATGAGACAATACATGTAAAAGCAATAGACCCCTGCCTGGCTCAACACATATTAGTTCTCATTCTCATAAAAAAAAAAATATTGAGGAATAAAAATAACTATAACTATAAGAACTCAATTCTTATCTAGTACACTCTTCAGTTTCTGGGTATGAAAGATGCTCTAATAGTTCCAGGAAGATTAATATTTGTACTACTTCTTAAGATCTACATAGTAAGATTCCTCAATAAGTTAAAATATGGTCATCTGAAGGAAAACTACTTCTAGCCTAAGTCGACTCTACTGCTGATGGCTAACAGCTCCCTGTGCTGAAAGTCCATTTGTAGGTTCTGGGTATCTTCCTCCTGCAGTCATTCATTCTTCTAATTGAATAATTCCAACTCCATTCATCCATCTCGTCTTCCTACAGCATCACTTTAAGTTGTGGTATTGGTATAAACAGAGTCCTAAGGGTCTGACTGGAGCTGAATGGAATCAGAAGATTATATCGGAGCTGAATGGAATCAGAAGATTATACTGAATCTGAACACTTGCTTGATAATTGTCCAAACACAGCCTACAATGCTATTCAACCTGTGGGCAATACTACTTAAGATTCTTTTCTGCTTTGTTGTTCTCTTGATATAGGAATAAACTCCATTCTCGGTAAATAAGAAGAAGTGATTTTGTTGTTTCCTTAGCTTTGTCTCTCATTTAGCTATAAATACACTGAATATAAATAAATACATATACACTTGAACCCTGTCCTCAAGGAGACTGTATCCTAGTAGGAGAAATAGACAAGAGCACAAATAACTGCAGGAAGTTACAAGGGTCACAGGAGAGAGAGATCAAGAACTTCTTACCATATTGCCTACCACATGGTAAGTGCTGAAAGCATGGTTGCTTTTGTATTTGTGAAACCTATAAAATTAAGGTGGCTTCCCTTGTGGCTCAGATGGTAAAGAATCTGCATGCAATGCAGGAGACCTGGGTTTGATCCCTGGGTCAGGAAGGTCCCCTGGAGAAGGAAATGGCAACCCACTCTAGTATTCTTGCTACGAAATCCCATGGACAGAGGAGCCTGGTGGGCTACTGCCCCTGGGGTCACAAAGAGTCAGACATGACTGAGCAACTGACACTTTCTCACTTTTCACAAAATTAAAGCAATAAAAGATACTTTTAGTTGGGGGAGGGGATAAACAGAAATCAAGAAAAGTCCCAGAAAAAAAGATAACTGACTTGAGGATGAGCAGAATTTTCTATCAGAGATGGACACATGCAATTCCAGGGACTGGCACAGTGAGTACAAAGACATAGAGGGACATAAAGAAAAAAAGTGTTTTAAAGGAATGAAGTCTGGAGAAAGTCACAGAAAGAAGAAAAAATAAAGGAAAAGAAGGTAGGACGAACACAGGATAAAGAACAGACCTGCTATTTTACCAAGAGTTCTGTGGAAAGACTTTTTTTCCTGCCTAAAATATAAAGAGATATTTTTTTGTGGAGCAACAACATTCATTCATTCATTCGTTCAACAATATTTTCCAACCATATGATTTGCTGCTTGAATATATCAAAGATAAATCAGAAGATAAAGTGTCTGTCACTTAGAAGTCACTATAGACATGAAACAACAAAAACAAGACCTAAATTTATTGAGAGTTTATTATGCTCCAAGTACAATGATCCTAACAGTAAGACTTACACTTAGTTCTATTCATGTCAGCAAAGAAAAACTTAGACATGTTCAGTAACTCATTCAAGCTCAAAGAGCTAGCATGTAGTAGAGTTGAGATTCAAATTCAAATCCAAAAAACAACTCCTACACTCTTAAGATGACTTGGTCATGCTCCTAAGGAGTATTATGCTCTTTACAGACAAAGGGGAAGAGCAAAGGCATGCATGGTTAGTTTAGGGAGCACTGGAAAATGTGTCACAGAGGAACTTATTTGAATCTCAAAAGATATAGATGGCTATTCAACCAGCAGATGAGAAAGAGAGGCTGCGTTTTTTTCACATCTTCTTGCTTTAAGTGGTGGGTTCATCAGTGGTAATAAGTAAATGAACCTGTTTCCATTCAGCAACTCTAGCTCTTCATCCAATAAACCAAGCCCCATTAATATACTCACCTGCTGACACATCCAACCAAAACATGAGTTTTCTCAACCAGTAACTAGTCCAATTCAAAGAAAGGAAGCAGCCTGTACAAATGCCAGAAGTGCAAAAGCAATCTTGTGTGTTCTGGAATACACAAGAGATTAGGAGGCAATGGAGCACCAGGTGTAGGGGAAGGTCCTGGAGAAGAAGGGCAAGAGCAGGAAGGCTTCCATATGCCATCCTAGGTAATTTGGGCTTTCTTTTATAAGCAGAGGGCAATTACCACAATCACTGGACAATAACAGTGATTTTAGATAACTCTGTGGCAGTGTGACCAGACAGTAGATTAACAGACCATTTAGTTTGGAAAACACTGCAGTATTCCAAATGTGACAAGGGAGTTTCCTTTCCTCCTGGGCATGGTGGCTAGACTCCACCTCTCAGCCTCCCTTTACATGAAGCCCATGAGACTGAGCTCCTCCTAATACTACGAGGTTGGAAATGATGCACATTACTTCTAGGTCTGGTTCCTAAAAATGTCCCATGAGAGTTTCCTATTTTCTCTTCCCCATCTTCAAGTTCCGTACAAAGAACAAGACCCTGGATGATGATGGAGTCACACAATGGAAGGAACCAGGGCCCCTGAGTGACTGTATGGAGCAGAGCCCCCTGGCAAACTATGCTGACCTATGACACGTGTAGGAAGCAAGGTTTTATTGGATAAAGCTATAGTAAACCATGACAAGGTCTGTTGATGGCAGTGAGAACTGGAAAAGAACAGGGGATGGATAAAACAGATATACAGAAGTAAAATAGACATGACCTGGTCATAGACTGGATCTGAGCTATCTTTTTCACTTTATGGTCTTCAGAGGGAAAAAAAAAAAAAAAAACCTCTGTAGAAGAATTACATTTTGAGGATAGGGACTCTGGTGGCTCAGATGGTAAAGAACCTGCCTGCAATGAAGGAGACCTGGGTTCACTCCCTGGGTCAGGAAGACCCCCTGGAGAAGAGAATGGCAACCCACTCCAGTATTCTTGCCTAGAGCATCCCATGGGCAGAGGAGCCTGCTGGGCTATAGCCCATAGGGTTGCAAAGAGTGACTGAGCAATTAACACTTTCAGGGACATACAAGATAGGCATGATCAAGGGCCTAGCAAAATTGAGAACTACATCTGAACTCTATCTTTTCCTTAATTTCTACTTAACAGCTTCTGAGAAAATAATTATGTGGCAAAATCTCACTTAGAAATTAAACCCCAGGCATAATGTTAGTTCAACATGAGTACATTAATGCTGCTTTGTACTTGAAAGCTGTAAATGTAAATCTATTCCCGTCATCACAAGTTTGATTGAGATTCCCAAGTACAGTAGTTCACACTGCATATTTTCAGTTCCAATACTACCAGGCATGAAGCAACTCTTCAAAGAAGGATTTGTCAGCTTCATATCATGGAAGACAAGACTAATCAGCAATGCCAACATTCTGCTGAGTTCTCTATTCTTGCTGATAAGTTAATCAGGAAATGAGAACTGCTTCCAGGGGAGAGAAAGCCAAAGTAGAGATAGCTGTCCCAATGCTCAAAGCAGCACTTCCCTTGAGAAACTCAAAGCCACTTTCTACAGCAAACAATAATTGCTTATTCTTCTTCACAACCTTGTAAGGAGGGGTGTGGCGCTATGTAGGTTCCAGAGAAACCCAGTGGAAAGAGAATTAAGATGCAGAGCCAGAAGACGTGGGTCCAACTCTCAAGCCTACGCTCTTCATTCCTTTCTTCATTCTCAGAGTGGCTCTGCCAGTGCCACTCTACCAAGTAGTGGAGATGCAAAGGTGAGTAACATAGCTTAATTACACATAGGTTATTTCACTGAGTTTATCTGGGTGACTTCAGGCAAGTCCCTTAACTTCTGTGCACCTCGGGTTCCCTATCAAGGTCTTTCATAGCACTCTGGCTGTCCCATGTCCATGGCTTCTTTTGGTAACAATAACAGAATTTCTTCTGAAAAAACAACCTGATCTACATTCTCAGTCGTGTGCTTCTGGTAGAACTGACCCAGTCCTCTGGCTCTGAGTTTGAACGTGTGATTTAGCCCGGCCAATTGGTCATTAGAGTCCCTTGGCTAGTGTAACTGGGGCTTCCCTGATGGTTCAGTGGGTAAAGAACCCACTGGCAATGCAGGAGACACAGAAGACTCAGGTTAGATCTCTGGGTTTGGAAGATCCCCTGGAGGAGGAAATAGCAGCCCACTCCAGTATTCTTGCTTAGAAAATGGAAGGGGAGCCTGGTGGGCTACAGTCCAGTGGATCACAAAGAGCTGGACACCACTGAGGACTAACCATGCATGCATGCAAGTCCAACCAGCTCCTTAAATGAACTCGTCCAAGATCACCCAAATAGATACTGGCAGAGTGTTAACTAGAACCCGCTTCTAACTCGTATGGCCTTCCTCTGTCCATCCAACCACCTCTTCTCCAAGTTTCCCTTTCCAAATCTAATCTATCAGTGAGCCTTTTTGCATACTAGTTTTAGTCAGTTGTTTGGCTTTGGGAGATAATTTACTAACCTTTACACATAGATTTCTTATCCAGGGACATCATTGCTTTATGCCATCTGCCTCCTTTCATAAAACATGGGTTTGAAATTAAGGAGGCTGGAAGAGACGTCACTACGTATACATTTACCATCACAGTGACTACACAGATCACACAAGGAAAAACGTTATGTGCAGCCGTGAAAACATTTGGCATATACGGAAGTTAGTTCCAATGACTGTTCTTTCACATGTTCTTGCCATAAGTGGTTGGGTTCTTCCGTGGCAATGAGTAAATGAACTGTTTCCATTCAGCAAATTTAGCCCTTCTCCAAGTAACCAAGTTCCACTGATACATTCACCTGCTAACATGGGCAACCCGAACATGAGGTCTATTAAAACTAATAATTACCACAACTCAAAGAACTATCAAAAGAGCCGTAATTTAGAACATTGCCAAATTCTTTTCCAGTTAGCTTGGTTCAGTTCTTACTAGATGCATGGCCTTCATCAGTACCATTTAGTACCTATGAATGATGTATGATTTTAATTAACTCAGTTTCTCTTCTGACAATCCAGGCAGCAAACTAGAAATGCCACCTGACAGGTAGCCTTTCAGAATACTGATCCACTGGACATGTGGATCTTTCCAAGATTTTCCCTGTGTTCACTAGACACCAAAGGCCCATGAACAGAGTTGATAAATAATTCAACCATCTCCCCATCTCAATACTCCTAAACCTATGAGAAGAAAATATTGGTAAGCCCTTTCAAGGATGTCTACAATCCTGGAAACTGGCAAATGTACACTTAAAAGGAGATGAAGAACCTCAACTCTCAGGGTTTCACAGAGAGAACTGTTGGATATTCCGTGCTCACTGTCTGCTATCATCCCAGGGGAGGTTTTCCAGAAAGAGTCAATGACCTCAGGAAGCAGAGAGGGGCTCTGGGCGGAAGATGACAAAAACCCTGAGCAAATAGCTGATCTCCTGCTTTCTCAACTATCTCATTTAAAAACTTTTCTCTGTATTTCTTCAGAGAGTCCAAATTTACTCTGTTTTAAAATCTGGGTAAAATTGTGATTTAACTATTTGTTTCAAAGGTAAATTTGGCTCTCCCCTGGTGGCTGATATGGTAAAGGATCTGCCTTCAAGGCAGGAGACCTGGGTTTGATCCCTGGGCCAAGACGATTTCCTGGGTAAGGGAATGGCTATCCACTCCAGTATTCTTACCTGGAGAATCCCATGGACAGAGGAGCCAGGCAGGCAAAGGTCCATGGGTCACAAGAGTTGGACATGACTGAACAACTAACACTTTCACTTTCAAAAGTGAATACTTCTGCTCTGCAAGGGAAGGAGTGACTTGATACACAGGTAATGATCTGATAGGTAGCAGAGTATGAGACTGAAGAACATAACACCGGGTCCAACATGCCAAACTTCTACTATTCACTTGAGCAAGCTCTTCTGCCTCTTTATGCCTCAGTTTACTCAACTTGGAAATGGGAATGACCACAATCGCATCAACTTCAGAGGGTTGTTGTGAAGATTAAACAAGTTAATAAGTGTAAGAATCTAAAAGAGTGTTTGGCCTATAGTGAATGCCTTATAAATATTAGCTTCAAAGGAAAAATATCAGCCTGGAAATTAGATGATAGCGTTGACTCCACAGTAGTCACTTAAGTCCACACTTAAGTCTTGCTTTCTTACTTTTATTGTCTTTCCATCATGTCATATATTATGATCAGTTATTCTCTTCTCATCAGGGTTTCTGTGGAGGCTCAGTTAGTAAAGAATCTGACCGCAATGCAGAAGATCCAGGTTCACTCCCTGGGTCGGGATGATCCCCTGGAGGAGGAAATGGCAACCCATCCCAGTATTCTTGCCTGGAGAGTTCCATGGACAGAGGAGCCTGGCAGGCTACAGTCCATGGGGTTGCAAAGAGTTGGAGACAACTGAACGACTAACACACTCTTCTTAAAATGAATCCAATGATTTCCTCATTGGTTACTGATAGTAATCGCCACCATTAAGCACCTACTGTTACCCACATGATCTCAGTATTACCTGTATTTTACAGATGAAACTGAGGCTCAGAGAGTTTAAGTACCAAGGTTGTTGTCATTGTTTAGGCACCAAGTCATGTCTGACTCTGTGACCACATGGACTATATAGCCCGCCATGCTCCTCTGTCCATGGGATTTCCCAGGCAAGAATACTGGGGTAGATAGATTAAAGATGGCACAACTTCTTTGATATCTTCCTATTGAGAGGTAGGGTTTATTTTTCCTCCTCTCAAAGTTGTACCAATCTTTGACTGCTCTGGCCAACTGAGCACAGCAGAAATGATGGTATTCTGGTTCCAGTCACAGCTTCCCCCATCTGGGAAACAAGGATCCTAACCATAACTGAGAGCTGGACTGTGAAGAAGGCTGAGCACCAAAGAATTGATGCTTTTGAACTGTGGTGTTGGAGAAGACTCTTGAGAGTCCCTTGGACTGCAAGGAGATCCAACCAGTCCATTCTGAAGGAGATCAGCCCTGGGATTTCTTTGGAAGGAATGATGCTAAAGCTGAAACTCCAGTACTTTGGCCACCTCATGCGAAGAGTTGACTCATTGGAAAAGATTCTGATGCTGGGAGGGATTGGGGGCAGGAGGAGAAGGGGATGACTGAGGATGAGATGGCTGGATGGCATCACTGACTCGATGGACGTGAGTGGAGATGGTGATGGACAGGGAGGCCTGGCGTGCTGCGATTCACGGGATTGCAAAGAGTCGGACACGACTGAGCGACTGAACTGAACTGAACTGAACTGAACCATAACTGCCATGCTTGCTTCACAAAGTAGTGAGGATCAGATGAGTTAACAGATGTGAATGTGCTTTGCAAAGTAGAAAGCACTACACAGGCATTACGAATTACTATCATTTTTGTACAAGCTAATTGTAATGTATATTATTACATAACAATGAAAATCACCTGCCCAATAGGGTTGCTTTGTCCATACATGTAATTTAGACTGTGGGGATCCTAAAAAACAACATGCAATACCTACACACCCAAACTGTTCTCCACAGGTAGCTTATGTCTTTGCACAGCAAAACACCTGTTCTGTTCAGTTCAGCTCTTTGCATTTAAAGTCACCTCAACAAATTGCTTATGTGAGTATGTGAATCAAAAGAAAAGAACACAGACAGACCATCCTTGTACCATTTATTTCTGGGAAATCAAATCAATAAATATGTGATGAGCACCTATACACTGACCTTAGGTCTAGTTGATTTTAAAAAAGAAAATCAAGTCAAAAAAGGTCCTGCTCTCAAGAGATTTAATTAAAATCACAATGCCCCCATCATGGGAAAAGCGGTAGCCAGTTGGAGGGGACTTTCAATGGGTCCTTTGGTAAAATAAAGGTCCTTCTGTAATGTCTAAATTAGTTCTTTAAATTTTCCATTCTATGATTATAAATTATTAAATAATGATTCATCTGTAATTAAGACACAACTGTAATAAAACATTTTACCTGGTTTTGACCTGCCATGAGGAATGTCTGATGACATCATCAATGAATGATGACTTTAACTGACTAAGGTCATCTCAGGATGAGTCTGTCCCAAGGCAAATTGCAGCCAATACTCTCATGCTGCTGGTTTAAGACTTAGCTCA
The DNA here is from genome assembly GCF_023091745.1 of Budorcas taxicolor. Classification (NCBI taxonomy): domain Eukaryota; kingdom Metazoa; phylum Chordata; class Mammalia; order Artiodactyla; family Bovidae; genus Budorcas; species Budorcas taxicolor. The sequence goes on along the minus strand of NC_068912.1, from coordinate 87,978,768 downwards.
GGGTTCACCTAATCCAGGCAGCCTTCCTTGATTTATCCTCCATGCAGCCAACTCTTATATAAACACACTCAGATACACCCAGACCCTTCTCTCTTCTGCCATAGAATTCTTTACGTCTCCGTGTCACAGTGGTTCTCAAACTTTATGAGGCATCGGAATTCCTGGGGGCTTACTGATACACAGATTGCTGACCCACAAAGTTTCAGATTTAGTAGGTCTGAATGAGTAGGGTCTAAAAATGTGCATGGCATTGTTCTCAGCCAATGCTAATACTTTAGGCCCAAGGACCAAGCTTTGAGTCTACTGCTGTGTCATATATCATTGATCAGACTGTCCTGTAATAATCTCTTTGCATGTTTCTCTAAAAAGTTGTATTAAATATCTATTGTCTCTCCCAGAAGACCACGGTGAACTTTTTCAAGTGCAGGCATTTGTCTTCTCCTTCATAAGCCCAAAGCCTGACGTAGAGTAAACCTGCTGAATGTTTGTTGAACAGATGACTAAACGAATGTTACACCTTGAAGTCAAAGGACATGCATACACACACTGCATTAGAGAAAGGCTTAGGGTTCAGCCAGCGGGTATGGAGCATGGTCAAGTATCTTGTATATCTAAGGATTTAAGACCGGTTCTATGAAGACCTACAAGACCTTGTAGAACTAACACCCCCAAAAGATATACTTTTCATTATAGGGGACTGAAATGCAAAAGTAGGAACTCAAAAAACACCTGGAGTAACAGGCAAATTTAGCCTTGGAGTATGGACTGAAGCAGGGCAAAATCTAAGAGAATTTTGCCAAAAGAACACACTGGTCATAACAAACACCCTCTTCCAACAACACAAGAGAAGACTCTACACATGGACATCACCAAATGGTCAACACTGAAATCAGACTGATTATATTCTATGCAGCCAAAGATGGAGACGCTATATACAGCCAGCAAAAACAAGACCGGGAGCTGACTGTGGCTCAGATCATGAACTCCTTATTGCCAACTTCAGACTTCAATTGAAGAAAGTGGGGAAAACCACTAGACCATTCAGGTATGACCTAAATCAAATCCCTTGTGATTATACAGTGGAAGTGAGAAATAGATTTAAGGGACTAGATCTGATAGATAGAGTGCCTGATGAACTATGGACGGAGGTTCATGACACTGTACAGGAGACAGGGATCAAGACCATCCCCAAGGAAAAGAAATGCAAAAAAAAAAAAAAAAAAAAAAGGCTGTCTGGGGAGGGCTTACAAATAGCTGTGAAAAGAAGAGAGGTGAAAAGCAAAGGAGAAAAGGAAAGATATAAGCATCTGAATGCAGAGTTCCAAAGAATAGCAAGGAGAGATAAGAAAGCCTTCCTCAGTGATCAATGCAAAGAAATAGAGGAAAACAACAGAATGGGAAAGACTAGAGATCTCTTCAAGAAAATTAGATACCCAAGGGAACATTTCATGCAAAGATGGGCTCAATAAAGAACAAAAATGGTAGGGACCTAACAGAAGCAGAAGATATGAAGAGGTGGCAAGAATACACAGAAGAACTGTACAAAAAAGAGCTTCACGACCCAGATAATCACGATGGTGTGATCACTCATCTAGAACCAGACATCCTGGAATGTGAAGTCAAGTGGACCTTAGAAAGCATCACTACGAACAAAGCTAGAGGAGGTGATGGAATTCCAGCTGAGCTATTTCAAATCCTGAAAGATGATGCTGTCAAGGTGCTACACTCAACATGCCAGCAAATTTGGAAAACTCAGCAGTGGCCACAGGACTGGAAAAGGTCAGTTTTCATTCCAATCTCAAAGAAAGGCAATGCCAAAGAATGCTCAAACTACTGCACAATTGCACTCATCTCACATGCTAGTAAAGTAATACTCAAAATTCTCCAAGCCAGGCTTCAGCAATACGTGAACCGTGAACTCCCTGATGTTCAACCTGGTTTTTGAAAAGGCAGAGGAACCAGAGATCAAATTGCCAACATCCACTGGATCATGGAAAAAGCAAGAGAGTTCCAGAAAAACGTCTATTTCTGCTTTTATTGAATATGCCAAAGCCTTTGACTGTGTGGATCACAATAAACTGTGGAAAATTCTGAAAGGGATGGGAATACCAGACCACCTGACCTGCCTCTTGAGAAATCTGTATGCAGGTCAGGAAGCAACAGTTATAAGTAGACATGGAATAACAGATCGGTTCCAAATAGGAAAAGGAGTACGTCAAGGCTGTATATTGTCACCCTGCTTATTTAACTTATATGCAGAGTACATCATGAGAAACGTTGGGCTGGAAGAAGCACAAGCTGGAATCCAAGATTGCTGGGAGAAATATCAGTCACCTCAGATATGCAGATGACACCACCCTTATGGCAGAAAGTGAAGAGGAGCTAAAAAGCCTCTTGATGAAAGTGAAAGAGGAGAGTGAAAAAGTTGGCTTAAAGCTCAACATTCAGAAAACGAAGATCATGGCAACTGATCCCATCACTTCATGGGAAATAGATGGGGAAACAGTAGAAACAGTGTCAGACTTTATTTTTTGGGCTCCAAAATCACTGGAGATGGTGACTGCAGCCATGAAATTAAAAGATGCTTACTCCTTGGAAGGAGAGTTATGACCAACCTAGATAGCATATTGAAAAGCAGAGACATCACTTTGCCAACAAAGGTCCATCTAGTCAAGGCTATGGTTTTTCCAGTGGTCATGTATGGATGCGAGAGTTGAACTGTGAAGAAAGCTGAGTGCCAAAGAATTAATGCTTTTGAACTTTGGTGTTGGAGAAGACTCTTGAGAGTCCCTTGGAATGCAAGGCGATCCAACCAGTCCATCCTAAAGAACATCAGTCCTGGGTGTTCATTGGAAGGACTGATGCTGAAGCTGAAACTCCAATACTTTGGCCACCTCATGCAAAGAGTTGACTCATTGGAAAAGACCTTGATGCTGGGAGGGATTGGGGGCAGGAGGAGAAGGGGACTAAAGAGGATGAGATGGCTGGATGGCATCACCGACTCAATGGACAGGAGTTTGAGTGAACTCCAGGAGTTGGTGATGGACAGGGACGCCTGGCGTGCTGTGGTTCATGGGGTCGCAAAGAGTCAGACACAACTGAGAGACTGAACTGAACCTACAACAGTTGCCACACCTCCCAGCCACCTAGCAAACACCAATTTATTACTGGGCTTAAATTTGAACTATCACTCTTTGAGGGTATCACGCAAATAAAGAAGCCAAGATGAGGAACAAACCTAAAATCAAGACATAAGAGAATATTTTTAAAGAATTGGAAATGAAGTTTTTGGAAAAGATAAAATTGAAGGAGGCTGGCCAGGAGAAATAGAGCTAAAATCAGGTTGACGCAAGGAACAGTACTGAGGAAAATAGAATTGACTCACTGCTGGAGTCTTAGAAGGTGGAGCTGAGACTCAGACCTCCATCAGTAAACATTTATTCATGCCCCAGGAGTGAAGTACTAGCATCCAAAAATGAATCAGACACTGTCCCTACTGTCTCATGAGACAAGGATTTGAATGCAAGTGGGTGATCTGAGAAGCGATGCCCATAAGTACCAGTAGAGGAGGGAAGACATGAGAAATAGAAGAGAGGAAGCCAAGACCAGGGTTGACAGTGCACAGATGATCTCTGTGGGCAAGTGCCGCTCAGTCTCACTGGGGATCTCCCTCTAGGAGGTGACAGACTATGTCTCAGTGCTGTCCCACCCCAAGGACGGGAAAGCCGAGGTATTTACCCACCACCTCTCCCCTGTAGTTGGTTGAAGGCTGCTCCTGAGGACATGAATCCCTAGGCACTTCCAACATGCTGCATTTGCAGACAGATGCACCAAGAAGCCTCCAGCGGAATGCTGAGTACCAGTGGATGTGGGTGGGACACCAACAGCATCTGCTACACCTACTTGCAAATAGTGCCTATAAGCTAGGAGAAGGTGGATAAACCATCACTTATGATGCAATGCCAACTAAGTGCTTAAGGCGCCAGAGCACCATGAGATTCTTAGATTCACAGTGATTAACAAATAACTTGTAGCACATTTGTGATACTATTAGTCTTCTAGCAGCCATCTAGTAAGTGTTAGTCACTCAGTCGTGTCTGACTCTTCGTCACCCTATGGACTGTAGCCCACCAGGCTCCTCTGTCCATGAAATTCTCCAGGCAAAAATACTGGAGGGGGTAGCCATTCCCTTCCCCAGGGGATCGAACCCAGGTCTCCTGCATTGCAGGTAGATTATTTACCAGCTGAGATACCAGGGAAACCCAGTGAGAAGTACTACTATAGTAATATCCAAGTGACCCATGAGATTCTGCGGCCAAGACTGTTGAGGCAACTTGCCCAAAGTCACCCAGCAGGTTGGAAACAGAACCAGAATGACACAGGAACCTGTCTGTCCCCCATCCGAGGCTCTCTGCTCTACAACCCAGCAGCACACGTTAGGCATCCTCAATTCACAGCCCATGTGCAGACGTCCACCCGAGTAAGGATCCTTCTGGTCAATTCCTTCTGGCAAGCCTTATTTTTCCCTCTTACAAGCTCTGGTCTAGAATAGTACCATTCTGTTCTGCAGAGACTGTCTGAGCTTAATTCATCTGCCGCCCCCAAATCACCACCCTCTCAGGCCTTTTTACACCAAAACTTATGACCAGGTTTATTCCCATGTCCACAATAAACCCCAGTATTCCCCTGCCAAGGCATGTGATTTTCAGACAACATGTGTTTTTAAAACTGCAGCTTGCTTCTAGTGTTTGTCTGAGGTCTTCTCACCCATGGCCCCTGGTGGCCCTGAGATCCTATTTGTGCAAGTTAAGTAAGTGGCCCTAAAGTAGGTTTTAATTAATTCAGCTGTTTAGCTCATTGAACTAAAAAATATCAAATTAAATGGCTTCTTTTTATCCTAGTGCTTTTGTTTTCACTGTTTTCCACTTCATCAGCTATTGGGGCAAATCATATGATTTCCCCAGTGCTGTCACGAAAATTCTTTAATTGCATAATGAATGTGCCAGGAAATCCAACAAAGACTGGTCATTAGCAGCAGCATGAAAACAGGTAGATGATATGTAGATGGAAGGAGATGTCCCTCTCTCAGTGCTCTGGAAGCTTCTCTCTGGTGCTTCCTCCTTCTCTAATATAGTCTGTTCTAGATTCTCATGAGGAACTCAGAGAGGCAAGGACAAGTTCATATCCCTTTCTGATGCTGTGAAACTTTCTGAAACCCACAGCTGAGTACTGTTCTAACCATTTAGGACTTTATTTGTGGATCAGTTTCCAGGAAGAACACCATCATTGTATTGTGCATGCGTGCTAAGTCACTTCAGTCATATCCGACTCTTTGAGACCCTATGGACTGTAGCCTGCCAGGCTCCTCTGTCCATAGGATTCTCCAAGCAAAAATATTGGAGTAGGTTGCCTGCATTCCTCCAGGGCATCTTCCCAACCCAGCAACCCAGGGATCGAATCCGCATCTCTGACATCTCTTGCATCATTGTACTGAGACTGTGCTATAACCTCATATAAATATGCAATACACTGACATGCTGTACCAAATGTCCTTGATTCCTAGACACTGTATTTACCAGTTTCTGGTGTTTTATCTGAAGCATAATGTCTGCTCTGAGCGTAAACATTTGTTGAGCATTAGCTTTGTGTGAAGTTCATAGTTGTAACAGACTGTAAACATGTCCACAATCCTTGTACTCATCTGAGTATCTATGCCCTTTGCTATATGATTTTGCAGCTCAGTCAGTTAATTCAGTCGCTCAGTCATGTCCGATTCTTTGCAACCCCATGGACTGCAGCACACTAGGCTTCCAAAACCTGCAATAGATTGCAGCTCACATCATGACATCTATTCCCATTCCCCTTAACTCTTGGCTGGAGTTGTGCCTTTAATTTGGCTAATACAATGCAGCAGAAGTGATGGTGAGCCAGTTCCCAGCCCAGACCCTAAAGGCTTTGCACAATTCAACTCTCCCTCAGGACCACGCCTCCACCATGTGAATAAGCTTGGACAAGCCTACTGAAGGAGGTACACAGAGATTCACTCAGCCGTGTCCAGCTCTTTGCAACCACACAGACTGTATCCTGCCAGCCTCCTCTGTCCGCGGAATTCTCCAAGCAAGGATACTGGAGTGGGTTGCCATTCCCTTCAGGGGATCTTCCCAACCCAGGGATTGAAGCTGGGTCTTCCACACTGCAGGCAGATTATTTACCATCTGAGATACCAGGGAGGAGGACAGGGCCATGTAAAGCAGAGTTGAGTTAGCCAGTTCATCCAGCTGGAGCCTCAAAGATGTCAGAGAAACCAGCCAAGATCAAAAAGCCTCAGCTGACTTACCAAGGCAACCCTGTAGATATATGAGGAAAGCCATCCTAGATGCATCAAGGCCCCCAGCTGACTTACAGACTCATAAGTTAGAATACTTGCTGTGATAAGCCACAAAGTTTTGAAGTTGTTTGTTAATGCAGCAATAACTAACTGATACAGTTGGTTTTAGATCTGGTGTCTAATGGAGGTTAGGATGGTATTACAGACTGAATGTTTGTGTTTCCCTCACAACTCATGTGTTGAAGACTTAACCCACATTGTGGTTGTATTACAAATGGGGCTTTTACAGACGCACAGGTATAGAGAACAAGCTAGTGGCTAGCAGGGGAAGAGGGAAAGGAGAAGGATATATTTAAGAGTATGGATTTCAGAGACACAAACTTTTAGGTGTAAAATATGCTAAGGGATATAGCATACAACATGGGGAATATATAATAACTATAAATGGAGTACAACATTTAAAAATTGTGAATCACCATACTGTACACCTATAACTTATATAATAAAAAAATTAAATTAAAAAAAGTACAGTTTCTAAGTAAGTGAAGTTAAATGAGGTCATAATATGTATGTGTGTATTAGTCCCTCAGTGTTTGCAACCTCATGGACTGTAGTCTGGCAGGCTCCTCTATCCATGGGATTTTCCAGGCAAGAATATAGGAGTGGGTTGCCATTCCCTTCTCCAGGGGTCATAATAGTGAGGCCCTGATCCAATAGGATTAGTATCCATATGAGACGAGACACCAGAGAGCTTGCTCTTTCCCTCCCTGTGGATTCTGGAGAAAAGGCCATGTGAGGACACACTGGGAAGGTGGCCATCTGCAAGCAAAAGGGAAGTTTTAGCCAGAAACAAAATTCAAAAAAGAATCCTGATCTTGGATGTCTAGCCTTCAGACTATGAGAAAATAAATCTCTATTAAATCACCTATTCTATGGTGTTTGGTCATGGTAGCCCTAGCAGACTACAAGTGGAAAACAGAAAGGAATCTACAGGACATGGAAACATGGTTGGAAAAAGTGAGAAAGCCTTTGTTAACCCAGCTCCTCCTGCTGCAGTTGCTGTTTAAAAAGCAATGTGCTCAGCACTGGGAGCCAAAGGTTGGAGGTTAGAATCTCTCCTTCCAAGTTATTTATATTCCAATGAGGGTGAGTGTGACCAGCCTTCCTGGTTTCCTGGGACCATCCTGGTTTAAACTGAAAGTCCCACATTCCAGGAACACCCTCAGTGCTGGGCAACCTGAGATGGCTGGTTATTCTAGGTCCACTAGGAGAGACAAATGCCCAAACAGATAGCTTTAAAGTGAAATGTAAGTGCTTTGGTATGCATAGTTGTAGTCGTATTAACAGTAGTAGCATTACTCAAGTCCACAATATACTGAATGCTTCTTATATTTTATGCATTGTGTAAAGTACTCGATATAGAGTTCCTTATTAATGGTCATATCTATTCTGTAAAGTCATCTCATTCCATGAAAGAAAATGAAATCTCAGGTAGAGTCAGTAACTTGCCCAAGACCACAAAACTAGTAAACTGTAGTGCTTAAATTCAGTCTCAAGCTAACTCCAAAACTTACTTTCTTAAACGGAACTTCCCCCACCAGATACATACTTCCATCACTGCAAAGAAGATGGCTGGGAGAAAGAATAATGAGGAGGATGCCAAGCCAAACTGGGCCATTCAAAGAAGGCTTCATGGAAGAAGTGACACCTGAAATGAATCTCAAAAGATAAATCGGGGTTTGTCAGAAGGTGAGCGGGATGAGAGCTTCCTTGATGGTACAGTGGTAAAGAATCTACCTACCAATGCAGGAGACTCGGGTTCAATCCCTGGGTCGGAAAGATCCCTTGGAGAAGGAAATGACAACCTGCTCCAGTATTCTTGCCTGGGAAAGCCCATGGACAGAGGAGCCTGGCGGGCTACAGTCCATGGGGTTGCAGAGTCAGACATGACTTAGCAACTAAAGGAAACAACAAGCAGGATGTGACACTTCAAGCGGAAAGAACAACCTGGACAAACCACATGCGTTATGTTGGAAACTCTAGTCTGATTAGCCTTGCTTCAGAGTGTGAGTCAGGGTTTGCCAGGAAAGAAGATAAAAGAACAGTTATAGTTTGGGGTCTTTGTAGTTATAGCCAACCAGAAGCAATGAGAGGGGAATCCCTAGTGGTTCAGCAGAAAAGAATCTGCATGATATACAGGAGATGTGGGTTCAATCCCTGGATCAGGAAGATCCCCTGCAGGAGGAAATGGCAACCCAAGCCAGTATTCTTGCTTGGGAGATACTATGGACAGGGGAACATGGCAGGCTACAGTTGCATGGGGTTGCAAGAGTCAGACACAGCTTACCGACCAAACCACCTCTACTACATACAATGAGAGATGGGCTTTTTTCCATTTAAAAACATTTACATTAGGAAAACAATTTATCTTCTTTGTTGTAGAACATTTTCCATGTGACAAACTGACTTGGGAACTAACACCACTGCACTTGCAAATCTGGAGCAAAAACATTGTAGTATCACATGCTGAGAACCTAAGGCTAACAGAGAAGAAAAAAAAGGGAAAAATATACCTTATGAAAAGTCATTGGCAAATGCGCTAAGTAGCTGTTTTCCAATGCAAATAGTGATGAGAATGAAATAAAGATGCCATCTAGCCACTGTATAATGGAGTTTTTTTAAGACCATGAATGCTAACACAGTGTAGACATTTCAACAGAAAGGCAAAAAATGTTTGACTGACTTATACACAGGACATGAGCAAATGAAAGTCAATAAAAAAAACTGGTTCAGTTGTACTTGCTATATTGAATGCATTTTTTTTTCTAGCTGGCTTAGGATTAATTCATTTATTCCTTCATTGAAAGATGTTCATCAAGCACTAGTATGATATTCTGGTACTGTCCTCAGTACTGAAAGCACATTTGGGAAATATTTGAACCATGTCTTTAAGGGCATTACAATTTGATGGGAAAGGAGATATATACACAATAGAAAATGATGCAATACATTCCCTTTAATCTAACCAGGAGAATCAGAAAATCCTTCAAATGACCTTTGACTTGACTCTCAGTGAGAACTTTCCAGAAAGGTGTAACAATAGCAATAGCACTACCATCTTTTGAGCACCTAAGGACCAATACTTTGGCCACCTGATGCGAAGAGCTGACTCACTGGAAAAGACCCTGATGCTGGGAAAGATTGAGGGCAGGAGGAGAAGGGGATGACAGAGGATGAGATTGTTGGATGGCATCACTGACTCAATGGACATGAGTTTGGGTGAACTCCAGGAGTTGGTGATGGACAGGGAGGCCTAGTGTGCTGCAGTTCACGGGGTCACAAAGAGTCAGACACAACTGAGAGACTGAACTGAACTGAACTGAAGTACCAATCAAAGTGCTAAACTTTTAATATACATGATTAAATTTAATCATCACAATAGCTCTACAAGGTAAATATTATCATCTCAATTTTTAAAACAGAAGAAAGCCTCAAGAAATCCAAGGTCTAGCAGCTAAGTAATAGAACCAGGATTTGCATCTGTATCTGCTTGATTCCAGAGCTGGAGCTCTTGACCTTATGTTGCATGTGTTCTCCCTGAGGAAAGGAATTTTAGGTGGGGGAAAGGATATAAGCAAAGGCACAGAGGCTGAAATTGGCACAGCATGCTCATGCAATCAAAGCAGAAATGCATGGTCAAGCACAGGCTCCAAATGGAGAATGATAAAGAAGGATCCAAAGGCCACACCATGGAGCACTGGGTATGTCATGTGAAATAATCTGGACTTTATCCAGCCAAAGAATGGGTTAATAGATAACAGAGCTTTCTTTCTCATCAATGTCCCCTTTCTGAGATGAGAAGATGTACTGCAATCTATGTCCAGACCATTCCCACTGCCATGATGAAAGATGAGCAACCAGAACCCTCTGGTACAAGACACTTGTGTTTGAGAAGCTGTGTTGCTATAGAGAATTCACACATTCATTTATTCAGTGTTTGTTTTCATCCAAGGTGTTTTTTAGCACCTATCAAATCCCAGTCTTGTACTAAATACAGAGAATTATTGGTGAGCGTAACAAATATGGCTTCTGTTCCCAGGTAGCACACTGTGCATGAGGTGGAAAATAAACAATGATCAAATACTGAGTCATGGCCCAAGATGGGTTCTGGGGAAGGAGGGAGGCTGCAAGGGTTAAGCAGAAGGAATCGGGGAGATGTGATACTTTCTCTGAGAAAATGTTATTTTAGATGTGTTCTGAAAAGTAAATAGAAATTAGCTAGGTAGAGTGAGGGAAGAGCACATTCTAGGCATAGGGAATCGATTTTGCCATGGTCCTAAGGTAGAAGTGATTATGGGGTGGTGGAGAAATAGACAGAAGCTAGAGCAGAGAGAGCAAGGTGGGGAGGAGGCAGACCTCATTTTTATTGGGCTTTGCATTATTGCACTTCCCAGATTGCATTATTTACAAATGGAAGGTTTGTAGCAACCCAGCCTCCGGCAAGTGTATCAGTACCATTTTTCCAACAGCGTTTGCTCACTTCATGTCTCTGTGTCACTGACTGATAAAGCAGGGGCAGGGTTTCAGAGGACTGACTCCAATTTTGCAAGAAGTTCCACTGTGGGTAAAATGCTATCAAACGGCATTGCATGCTATAGAGAAATCGTTCATGAAAGGAAGATTCAATCAATGCAGCAAACTTCATTGTCGTCTTATTCTAAGAAAGTGCTACAGCCATCCCAGCCTTCAGCAACCACCACCCTGATCAGTCAGCAGCCATCAACACTGAGGCAAGACCTCTATGAACAAAAAGATTACCACTCATTGAACACTCAGATAATGATTAGTATTTTTAGCAATAAAGTGTTCATCATTAAGGTATGTACATTATTTTTTAGATATGCTATTCACATCTAATAGACTATGGTATAAACATAACTTAAATGCACCAAGAAACCAAAAAATTCTTGTGACTCACTTTATTGCAACATCCGCTTTATCAGGGTCACCTGGAACCAATCCCATAGCATCTCTGAGGCATGCCTGTACTGGAGATGACGTCAGAAAGGAGGGTGGACACCCACCAAAGGCAGGTGGGTCTCATAAGCCGCAAGAAGGATACTGTTCTGGTGTCTGGCGCCTTGTAAAAACTTCTTTAGAGTTATTTCCACATTTAAGATTCATCCTAAAAAAATCTCCACTGTCTGACACAGTTATCTATATAACTTCTAGAATTCTTTCTTTTGTCCTAGTTGCTTAAAAAAAATCAGAGCTAAAATTATTTTAGACATTCCACTCAAATCGATACAGAGATATGTAGGTCTATTCATTTCTTCCAAAAATTTCCTCTGAAGTGATATTGATTTTTCACATTTAGAAATTCATTCTAATGAAATCACTTATTCTGAAGATCACGTTGCACCTGCTCTTTGCTTTTCGTGAGCTTTGCAATGGACTTTAGCCAAAGCATGAGTAGTTGACAATTTCTAGAAATAAGACATACATCTACTATCCCAATTAAACAAATGGAGGAGAAAAGGAAGGTTAATATGAGGAAGTAAGAAAAGGCACACGTTTCAGCTGTTACAATCATAAGATAATACATTCTATTTCTGAGGATTTTAAGGTTTAAAAAAAAATCTCAAAGTGCTTTCTCTTTTTTTCCCAATTTTTCCCTCTCAGCAACTCATGATTCTCTCCTTTTTTTAGATGAGGAAACTGAGGCAGTAGGAGATAAAGCAGCTTGTCTGTGGTCTCATCGATAGTTATGGTGGAAGTGGAATTCACAGTCAGGTCTAAGACTCCAAAGTCAATGCTCTCTACATCCCACTGCCTGCAATGAACACACAGAAATGATTTTCGGATGCTCTGTCCTTAGGGATGATCACAACAGACACAGTGAGTACACAGTCCTTTTGGCATTTCACAGCTGGTCTACCTTATAAAGTAGCTGTGATCTTCTGCCCCTAGATCCCACCAAACCCCTTCCCTCCTGCTGGGTTAAGCATCACCTCACTGTGTGGCTCGATAAAGGAAACCCTGGGAAATTAATGGCCTTGTTACCACCATTGGTGCCTAATGACCCTGCAGTTTCCTGTGGAGTGTATTCTCCCTGGGCCAGTTGTTAATGAACCACTTCTTCATTCTCAGATTCCAATGTAAGTCTCTTACAGCAGCTTCAGGTTTTGAAGGCAGAAAAGAACAGACTGAACACCCACTAGGTGCAAAGCACTCTGCTATATGCTTTGCATGCATCATCTTGCTGACGGCTCTTTGAATCTGAAAATGATCCTGTGGTGAAGCCATTATTGTTCCCATTTTACAGATGAGCAAAGTGAGTCACAGAAAAGTGAGTTAACATGCAAAGACCATACACTTAATAAATACAGTAGTAGAGCCAGGGTTTGAATTCATGGAAGTAAACTTTAAGGCCCACATTCTTAACCACCAGGATGGACACTCTCAGGTAATTCTGCCTGAAGCTCCGACATTGAGGCTCAAAGCCTGGTTTGCTTTGGGAAGAGTGTGCGGTCCTTACTACATTTACTGCCTCTTCTCTTGGGTATATCAAGAGTTACAGGAAAACCATCCCCTACTCTTAGAGTTCCCTGAAATTAAGATAAATGCAGCTGGTGGGCAAAAACTTAAACACATCCCATCTTATATTAACTTAATGGAGTACAATGTCTCAAGGCTTCTATTTCTCCCTATCACTCCCCTTAAATTAGGAGGAAAACTTCATGAAACTAGAAAGAGTACATTTCAATGGAATGAGTCCTAATTTCTTTTGATTCAAGTTCCATTTAGGTACAAATCAGCTAGTTACTGAAACTTTCAGTTAAACAAGACAAACAGAGCTGCATGGAGGTTGCAGATTCAACATGGTTAAGAAAGCCCCAAACTTCCCTCACTTGGCATTTTGTCTCTTTTGAATGTTGGTTCTTGAGTAACCCCCAGAATAATTAAACACACACACACACACACACATTAAAGCTGTGTTTTTAATATTAGTATCTTCAGGTAAGTACCTGATGTTGGGAAAGATGAACTCACAGTGATCCGGTAATTTTTAGAGGTCAGATTTGGTGGGATAAGGAATGGGAGTAAAGAGATTTGGGCAATACTTTTGTAAGCCTCAGTTTCCATACCTCTAACAAGGAATTTAAAGAATCACTAGGTCTTTTCCAGCCTAGATGTTACATATAGAGAGATTTTAAGCCTGAAGATCAAAGGAAAGGGTCATATACATTTGGCTAAAACCAAGTTACTTTGTTGAACTGATGACCGGTCTATTGGCTTGGCCAAAAAGTTCACTTGGGTTTTTCCATAAGATGTTACAGAAAACCTGAACTATTTTTTTAATTGGAAATTAATTGTTTTACAATGTTGTATCAGTTTCCGCTGTAAAACAATGTGAGTCAGCTATATGTATACATATATCCCCGGGCGTCCCTGGTGGCTCAGTGGTAAAGAATTTGCCTGCAGGAAAATGCAGGAGGTGCAGCTTTGATCCCTGGGTTAGGAAGAACCCCTGGAGAAGGAAATGGCAACCCACTCCAGTATTCTCACCTGGGAAATCCTATGGACAGAGGAGACTGATGGACTACAGTTTATAGGGTTGCAAAAGAGTCAGACGTGACTTAGCAACTGAGCAGCAACAAACATGTACATATATCTCCTCCCTCTTGAGCCTCCCTCCCACCCACCCCCATTGGACTGTCTAGGTCATCACAGAGCACGGAGTTGAACGCCCTGTGCTATACAGCTGCTTCCCACTGGCTGTCTATTTCCCACATGGCAATCTATACATGTCAATGCTACTCTCTCACTTTGCCCCATACTTCACACAGGTCAGAATGGCCATAAATCAAAAAATATACAAATAATAAATGCTGATGGATGTGGAGAAAAGTGAACCCTCTTGCCTTGTTGGTGGGAATGTAAACTGACACAACCACTATTTTTGGAGAACAGAATGGAGGTTCCTAAAGAAACTAGGAATAAAACTGGCCCAGCAATTCCACTACTGGGCATATACCCTGATAAAAACACAATTCAAGAAGACACATGTACTCCAATGTTCACTGCAGCACTGTTACAGTGGCTGAAAGAGTTTTTTGGCCAACTCAGTATATTCTAGAGACTAGCTCTTTATGCTTTCCTAAATCGGGATTTCAAGACCTCCTCTCCTCATCCAATAGTCTCTATATCTGATGATCTCAGCTCTGAAATTGTGTCTCATGTCCACCCACTGGACACCGTCTGCCCCTCTCCATCTCTGTTGCCATCACTTTAGGCCAAGTCAAACAACATAGCTTACTTGGATGATTACAAGGGCCTTTTAATTGTACCCACTGAACCCTATCCTTTACACTGAGGCAAAGGAATCATTCTAAAATGCAAAACATGTCACTCTCTCGTTTAAAACAATTCTGTATCTTATCATAGTCTACAGGATAAAAAAAAGAAAGAAATTATAGAAGAAAAACCTTCCTAACCAACTTCTGCCTACATTCTCACTGCTTCATTCTTCATTGTCTTCCATCATGAATTTTGTGCTCTAGAAATGCCAGATTCTGCAGTGCCACCTCATGCCCTTAAATCCTCGGAGCCTCTGCTTTGGCCGTTCTCTGAGTCCGGAATGCACTGCCCTACTCTTTCATATTAGTAGCTCTTACTTATGAACCCTCTGAGCTACATGACTTCTTGAACCCTGTTTGGAACAAACGCCCAAGTTGTGTGTTTCCATAATACCTTGTTCGTACCTATTGCTCGTCTTTAAGCCATAAGCATTAGCATTTACAGGCTACACTAAGGATGAAAATCTGGTAAAGGAGACTCAGAAGGAGAAACCAAGGAGGCTACATATACCAGGAGGCCGTGGCAGCAGCAAAGCCAAAATGAAGAGGAGTTTTTTAAAAAGAAAGGAATATAAGGAGAGCTCCTACAACTCAGAAACAATAAAACAATCCAATTAAATAATGGGCAAAGGACTTGAATAGACATTTTCCAAAAAAGATATACAAATAGCCAATAAACACATGAAAAGATAGTCAATCTCACTCTTTAGGGAAATGAAAATCAAAATTACAGTGAGATATCCCCTTCTATCTATTAGTATGCACGCTATTTTTAAATGCAGAAAATAACAAGTGCTGTTGAAAAAAAGACGTGGAGAAACTGGAATCTTGTGTACTGTTTCTAAGAATGGTATAATTGCTATAAGAAACATTATATGGCAGCACCTCAAAAAATTAAAAATAGAATTACTATATGATCCAGAAATTCCACTACTGGTGTATATCCAAAATGACTGAAAACAAGGACTCAGATGGGTATTTTTTCACAGCACGATTATTCACAATAGCTAAAATATGGAAACAATCAAAGTGTCCTGCAAGAGAGAAATGGATTTTTAAAATGTGGTATATACACACAACGGAATATTATCCAGTCTTAAAAAAGGAAGGAAATTCTGACACATGCTACAACATGGATGAATTTTAAAGACATTGTGCTAAGTGGAGTAAGCCAGTTACAAAAAGACTTAATATTGTATGATTCCCGTTATACCAAGAGTAGCCCGAATCATAGGGGCAGAAAGTAGAGTGGTGGTTGTCAGGAGCGGAGGGAAGGGAAAATGGGGAATTACTGTTTAATGGGTATAGAGTTTCAGCTTTCACAAGATGGAAAGAGTTCTGGAGATGATGGTTGTGATGGTTACAAAATAGTATAAATGTACTTAATGTTCCTGAACTATACACTTAAAAATGGTTAAGGTGGTAAATTTTGTTATGTATATTTTACCACAAGAAAACAACTGGATAAAAAATAAACATGGAGTTGATCTTCTATATAAAATCCTGCTTGGACATCCAGTGAAATGAATTCCGAAGAGTGACCACTGGATTGAGCAATATAGGATTCCTTGGTGATCTCAGAAAAAGCTTTCTGGATACGTTGAATAACGAAAGAACACTCAGATCTATTTCTTTGCTGATCTCAATTCTTATTAATGAACTCGCTAGCTTTCAGAAGCAGTAGACTTGTAGGAGTAAAGCTTTTGCATCTTTTTTAAAAAATGAGATTATGTCTTATGTTGAAACAAGGTTAAGTTTTTGCCTGTGATCACCCTTTCCAAGTAGATTCAAAGCGAGTGCTCTTGGGGCAAGACACTGTGTCCTCTACAGGGCCCCTGTGTCTTCTAACTACGGTAAGGAATCCTGGAAAAGCTAATCACAACAGGCAGGTGTCAGAGCTGGGGTTTCCTGCCAGCAGTAGGATTCTCAGCACAGGCAGGCTTCAGAGAGCCTCTGTCAGAGAAGCCAATGTATCAGAGACCATTTGGAGAGAGAAATGCTCTGGCTCCCCTCTCTGCCTTGATACAGTTGCAGAAATGGGCCTCACTGAGACCGTTAGCCTGAAAGCCACATGACCTACTGTGGTCTGCAAGGTGGGCCGCTCAGTTCTCCCCCCATTTCACTCTCTCCCTGGCTCTCTCAGCTATGACCCTGCTGACCTTCTCTGCGCACCTTAAACATTCCAGTGTGTTCCATTTGCTAAAATTCTTCAAGGTCCTTGCAAGTCTGTCTCCTTCTAGTCACCATGGTTTCAGCTCAAATGTGCCCCTCCCTGCCCCCAAAGAGGGCTCCAGTAACCACCACGGTCATAGTAGCCCTCAACCCCAATCAACTCGAGCCCACCTCTGATGGTATTTTCTTCACAGCACTAACACCTCCAAGAGATAGCCTTATTGATCTTTGTGTTTTGGTGATCATTATCTGTCTGTATTTATTAGACTGTTAGCCTCCTGGAGGCAGGGGCCCCATGAGAGTTCTCACACTGATATATCTTAATTAACCACAGAGCACCCAGCACAGATTAGGCAACTCTGTTAAATGGATACATAAATGACATACATAAAGGTTTTCAAATGACAGGAATGTTCACTCATAAGCCAAGTTCTGCACATCTTCAATCACTGTGTTCTAATTACGGCTTGAGGCTTTCCAAAATCCTGGTTCTCACTCAGGCTACTTGGGTTTAAATATAGGTTTGGGGCTCTTGCACCCTAGAGATTCCATTTCAGTGGGATGGAGGGAAACTCTGCCCTCTGCAGGACATCCTGAGGCCACCAGCAGATCACTCTTGGAGAATGGGCTTCTTTAATTTAGCCCCGGCACCCTCATAGCTCATACACCATACGTGGCAACTCTGACTTTGATGCATGCCTGGATGGCTGGCTGGCTGGCTGGCCTGTGACTCTTACAGGCCAACCAATCCAGAAGGAAGGCAACAGGCCATGATGTTCTTTCCAGACAGAGGCTGCAGGGAAAATGAAGGCTGGAGAGATATTTGGGATCCGATGGAGAGAAAAATCAGAAGTATTGATAGTTTTCATCTGGAGGTAGCCTTTGAAACACAACATAAATGAGACTGAATTCAGAAGGATTCTCTCCAGGCTCCTGGAATCAGGGTTCGGTTCTGGATCACTAGAACTGAACTGTGCTCTGAGCAGTTTTATCTTGGCATGGGATTTTGGATAAGCACATAACAATTAGCAAAAGCATCTAGTATGTTTGTGGAGAAGGAAATGGCAACCCACTCCAGTATTCTTGCCTGGAGAATCCCATGGACAGAGGAGCCTGGAGGGCTCCACAGGGGAAAGTTAAGTCCTTGGGGTCACAAAGAGTCAGACACAACTGAGTGACTAAACACACACTAGTACATTTGAGTGCTTTCTATACAGTAACTCTTGAAACAACCCTAGATGTTCTTGTCTACATTTTACAAATAAAAAAACAAATGAGGGTTGAGCCAGGATAAACGGCTTGTCCAAGTCAAGATGATGGGCAGGGATGCAACCTCAGGTCTCATTGGCTCCAAAGCCCATGCTCCGTCCACTCTGCAGCCCAGGCGAGATATGTTTTGCTTCCAAAGTTTGAGGTGTTTGGTGTCTGCGTATGTTTGTGGTTAGTTTCCTTCAAGAGCTTCTCCTGGTCTGAATGACTGGACTAGGTTGAGCCTGCCCGCCCTCCACTACTGCCAACCCCTGGAGTCTGTCTCCCAGGGTTGGTGACATGTTGGTCACCTTGCAGTCCCTCAGAGACAACAAGAACCTTCCTGCCTTGTGGCTGTTTTGTCCACAGTTGCCTCATCTGCAGCACAACCTCTGCCTTAGTCAATCCCTCCTTGTCTTTAAGGGCTCAGCTCAGAGGCTGCTCCACACGAGTCCAGGTCCACCTTCTGCAAAGTCTCAATGCACCCGTGGTTAGTTAGCTGTGTCGTCTGGTTTTCTGACAGTCTTCCCCAAATAAAGAAAGTTCCCTGATGGCCAGGACCATGCCTGCCTGTTCATCTATGCATGTTCAGGGCTTACAGTAGGCTTTTCATTAGCAATATCAATGGAATAAACCTTTGTTGAATGAAGAAATAAATAAGCCTCAGGTTCTTCATCTGTAAAGTAGAGATAATAATAAAACTCCTATGAGGAATAAATGAGATAGCAGAAGTGACACCGCCTGACCCATAACAAGATTTTGTTTTGTTTTCTTGGTTGTTCATTCCCTAAATAGAGGAGCTCAAAAATGAAATCAGCTGCCTCCTAGGATTGTAAGTTTTTGCCACTGGGGGGCCTTTGAACACAAGGTGGATACAATTTTCTAGGGATATTGTAGAAGGGTGATCAGTGGGTCCAGATGAGTGATTTTCAATCTTGGCTGCCCTTTAGAAACAACTGGAGAGTTTAAAAATGACTGACAGTCCCAAAGATTCTGATTTGATTGTTATGGAATAGGATCCAGGCAGGAATGCTTCTTAACCCAGGCGATTCTAATGTGAAGCATGGTTCTGAACCATTAGTGTAAGACAGATGCTCTTTAGATGTTCTTCTTGTTATAAGAGGCTATCACCCCAGGGAAGTGAAGCCCACTTTTTCCTTCTGAGAAAGAGGAAGAGAGGGAGGAGGAGGGATTGGGGAGTGAGCAGGAGAGGGAAGTGGGGGAAGGAAGGGAGGGAGGGAGAAAAAGAGAAAGAGAAAGATGGAAGGGAAGGAAAGAGGAGAGGGAAAGAAGAGATAAGGATAATCTTGTCAAAGAGATTCTGGGAGAATTCAATAAAATAAGAAATAAAAAGGGGGTTGGTAAGTGTTAGCACAAGGTAAGTTCTCAGTAATAAATAATAATGATACTATGCTTTTTATTATTATCAATGTGAATACATTTTATAAGCCTAAGTATAGTTCTAAGGCATTATCATTGTGACTATTGGCTGGCCCAGGTTGAAAGCTAGAGAGCTTATTTTTTTTCTCTTTTTAAAACCCAGAAGCATTCTTGGAGAGCTATGGTTTTCTCTTGCTTTCTGGCATTGATTGTTTTCTTAAAAATACACACACACACTCACACACATACACATACACACATACACACACATGTGTAATATGCACATGAACATACACATATTTTTCCTTTTTTCTGAGTCCCCTCTGAATGACAGCATGTCTGAGAAAATATGAAACAGGATTCCTTGGGTTGTGCTGTCTTCCCCTGGGGTGGTAGGGTCACATATATATTACTAGAAATGATCCGCCCACTTATTGCTTACAGACTCCTTATGGAACTGAACACCTGACCCTAAACAAGAGGGGAAGATTCAAGGGACTGTGTTGTAAAGAAGGGAAATTTAAACAGATTCTCCGTGTCAGTCTGTAATATGACGGCAGCTCCAGAGCATGTCCTGTTTGAAAGAACAGTCACTGATTCATATAAGCAAACCATGTCACACCTGCCCACACTGACACAGCCTCCCTTCTGGGCAGGAAACATGCTCAGTGTCTGGTGGACAGGGAGTGTCCCCACTGGAGGAGCATAGCTCCATCCCTCACAAACTGGAATCCTTCAGTACATCTGTAAAATGGGGCAGCAGCACTTGCTCTGGTGACTTGACAGAGATGCCTGAGCTCTCTGGCACAGCCTGTGGGCAAGTGCTTTTTGCCCCGTGGAAAGCTGTGCAAATGCACAGCAGTATCAACAGCATGGGACTGAGCCAGAGACAACTGGGATGACATCTCAAGGTCTTACAGAACCTTCAGTTCTAACTCTCAAAAGCCTGGTTTGCTCCTGGAGATGTTCCAGCTCTATTTGTACTACAGACCACAGCCCTTTAATTCAAACGTCTAATGTTCCAGGTCTTAGCACTGCCCAGTGGTCGGATACTGGCTGGATATACCAGATAGAGTGATAGAGAGGAAGAGGCCAAATATGGAGGCCAGGTGTTTAATGAACTGGGACAACCTTTAAGACCTAAGGACAGGAAAATGGCCAAAAATGACAAGAGGCAGAAAGATGTGTGTCTAGCACCAAGTGGGCTTTCCAATGCTCTTTGAAACTGTAAAACTCAATTTTAGGGAAGGGGGGTATCCAGTTTTTATAAATGCATATCACCAATGTCCACTGCTAATTCTGATATGTCTCGGGTAATCCACTAGGTGGAACTGGGAGGAAAAGGAGCTGTGAACACACACATCAACATTTTGAGAATAATTACCTGTATAATTGTTATACTGTCTCTCTCCTCCCAGCATACTATGGTGGGGAAATCCTGTCGAAAATCATGTCCAACAGACAGACACTCACTGCACCAAGCTCAGGGTTGGTTCAACCTCCAATTTACCTCCTGGGAACCCAATATCTTTCCGTCTTTTTCACATTCTCTAAACCTACACTTATAGTGATAATGATATAACAAAATGAACCCGCTCTAGATGTACAATACCTCACAATTTCCAAGTTCCTTCCCACTTAACCATTTTATTGGATTCTTCCAGCCTTATCCTCATCTGACAGAAAGAGGCCCAGAAGAGTGAAATGACTTACCCAAGGTCACCCAGCTAAGAAGGGACTTGAATCAAATATTGATCTCCCAAATCTTTATCCACAGTTCTCTCCAGTTCTTTCACACAAATGAAATGGACTATTATTCAGTCCCTTTGTCTCTTTTAAGTAACACTAGTTATTATGTGGTAGACACTGGGCTAAGCGTTTTATAGAGAGTATCTAGCTGATTTCCCAAACAGCCCTTCCACACAGGTATTATTGCCCCCATTTTACAGTTAAGAACACTGAGGCTTATAGGAAGAGACTAACCCAAGGATGCAGTCAGCATGGCCATCATCCCCTCCAAGTTCCTGCTCTGAGCTACATGCCTGGGCCTTGTGACCCCCCACCCCCATGGCACTTATCACACAGTTGATAGTATCTTTTCAGACACATCTTCTATCCAAATGTAGGACCATGTCTTAATCTCACAATTCCGTACCAATTCCAGGGTTCATACATCCTACACATTTGCATACATATCAGAGCACACAGGGCACAAGCACAGAACTGGATTATGAACATAAACCTCTCTGCACCCTGAACCTGTTTCAGGTCAGGTCAGTTCAGTCGCTCAGTCATATCTGACTTTGTGACCCCGTGAACCACAGCACAAGCCTCCCTGTCCATCACCAACTCCCGGAGTTCACTCAAACTCATGTCCATTGAGTTGGTGATACCATCCAGCCATCTCATCTTCTGTCATCCCCTTCTCCTCCTGCTCTCAATCTTTCCCAGCATCAGGGTCTTTTCAAATGAGTCGGCTTTTCGCATCAGGTAGCCAAAGTACTGGAGTTTCAGCTTTAACATCAGTCCTTCCAATGAACACCCAGGACTGATCTCCTTTAGGATGGACTGGTTGGATCTCCTTGCAGTTCAGGGGACTCTCAAGAGTCTTCTCCAACACCACAGTTCAAAAGCATCAATTCTTCAGCACTCAGCTTTCTTCACAGTCCAATTCTCATACCTATACATGACTACTGGAAAAACCATAGCCTTGACTAGACGGATCTTTGTTGACAAAGTAATGTCTCTGCTTTTTAATATGCTATCTAGGTTGATCATAACTTTCCTTCCAAGGAGCAAGCATCTTTTAATTTCATGGCTGCAATCACCATCTACAGTGATTTTGGAGCTTCCAAAAATAAAGTCAGCCACTCTTTCCACCATTTCCCTATGTATTTGCCATGAAGTGATGGGACCAGATGCCATGATCTTCATTTTCTAAATGTTGAGCTTTAAGTCAACTTTTTCACTCTCCTCTTTCACTTTCATCAAGAGGCTTTCATTCTTCTTTGCTTTCTGCCATAAGGGTGGTATCATCTGCATATCTGAGGTTATTGATATTTCTCCCGGCAAACTTGATTCCAGCTTGTGCTTCCCCTAGCCCAGCGTTTCTCATGATGTATTCTGCATAGAAGTTAAATAAGCAAGGTGACAATATACAGCCTTGACGTACTCCTTCTCCTATTTGGAATCAGTCTGTGTGAACATGTTTGGTTCTGTCAAAAAATGCCCCCACAGAGGCTCCATAGATCTGTCCAGAGAAAATCCTCCTTCTTCCTTAAGGGACTCTAGCCATCTCTCCCAGTCAGAACCAAAGGTGTAACTGGATTTCTAATGAAAGAATGCCACCCTTGTCCCCAGTGACCATAGCGCCTGGGTAAGACTGGAGCTGGAGAGGCGTAATTAGCAAATTCTTACTCCCATCTCTGCCTAAGGAAGACAAAGTTCCAATTACAAATTTCAGAAGCAAATTGCTACTCAGTTGCACGAGGCTGACTTTCAAGGCATTGACACCTCCTTGGTTTGCTTGCTTATTAGATACAAAGGTTGGGGAGGATGGAGAAGTATTCAAAAGCTGGTTTTCAGACCAATGAATCTGAAGAAATTCTCTTTATTGGTCTGCAAGAAGAGGTGGGAGTGGGGGAGGCCGAACCAGATCTGATAAAGGAGATTAAATGGCCTTATACATCTGACAGCAAAGAACAGTCCCCACGGGAATCCCAAATCCTGCTGGTGCTAATAAAGTGCACGATATTACTCCGGTAATACAGTGTACAATATAAGGCGTCCAGATGCTGGGGCCAGAGCCACGACCTACATCTTCCACAAACCAATTTTCTGCTGGGTTGGATGTGTAAAAAAGAATCCAAATACAGATTATTTTTTTTTTTCCTTTGAAAGAAGAATTGCTTCTCTGGCTTTTTTACCTTGGCCTGTCTGCTCCTCCTACCCTCTGCATTCTCAAAGTGGGAATTACTTCTAATCCACTCACAGAGAAATCACTGCTTCTCTCAACTGTGTGCTATTTATGAGGCAATTGGGCCGCTTGTTGGCTTCCCAGTGGCAGTGGGGTACAGGGAAACCAGCATAGAATTTGCAATCAGACAAACTAGGTTCAAAACCCCATTCTTCCATTTGTAAGATGTGTGCACTTGAGCAAATTTCCCCTGCCTTTTCTGAGCCTAGGTTCACACCTACCTCACAGAAGTGCCTTGAGTGCTAAAGATACTGCATATTAAGTGCCTAACAGGAGGGTTTAGGATAGAGGAGGTGTTGAACAAGCAGAAGCAATTAGTAGCTGTAGTAGCTTCAATGGGTAAAGCTTAAAAGGCAACCTCATTAAAGGAATTGCACTTTTTGGCAAGGGGTTTAGGAAGTGAAAGAAGGAAGCTTATTAATAAGATGAACAGCAATGATGCTCTCTATCTATTCCTATCCATGGAGCATCTTCTGAATGTGATGCTATGAACATTGTTTAAGCATTGAAAAAAACACAGACTATAGTCACTCTCTTCTATAACCTTGTAGAACAGAGGTGACACTGGAAAATGTAAAATGCAACCCAGTACACACCGCATATTATCCCAGCAATTTAACACTGGTCATCTGACTGACATTTAAGGACCTTCAGTTTTGTTTTGTTTTGTTTTGTTTTTTAATCTCTCCATTTGGTAGACTAAATGTGTCTTGGACACAAGGCAGAGTCAGGATTGGGGGGAACCTCCCAACTGCTAACCCTCAGCTAATCGCTTTGGGACTGAACCACTCTGGGATGGGCTGGGTTTGATCTGTGCTTGGAGCATCAGCCTTGCACATCTCAGAATTCAGGGCATTTCCACTGACTACAATTACTCTGTTCAAAAAAATGTGGGAGACCTCCTCAGACCCAGCCCTGTGTGGCAGAGAAGAGATGCTATACTAATGTTGCTTGGCTGATTATTATAAAAGTAAGAACAACAGATATAGAATATCTTTCCTTGGTAGCACACCTTTCAGTTCAAAAAGTACCTTGACAAATGCTGGCACTGGTTCATCTGCATTTTTACTGTTAAAGGCAGATGTTATTATCCCATCTCCCAGATGTTAAAAAGGAGGCTTTGAGAGGTTCACTTTCTCAAGGTTGCAAAATAAGTAAGGCACAGAGACCAGGCTTAAGATGAATGTGTAGAAATCCAAGTCTTAGACCCTTCTTGCAATTTACAGCCATCTGACTTATCAAAGGTATGATGTGAATCTCTGCAATCTACAGAGTGGGACACAGTTCCTTCATCAGAGCAGCTGGAGCACAATGTTCATTAAATGAATATATTATCCACCTCCTCAAAAAATAGTTGACATATATTGAGCTCTTGCTCATGCAAGGCACTTTGCCAAATGCCTTCCAAGGATTATTTTGTATCATCCTTGTGAGGCAGGTCCCAGGATCATCATTACTTTACAGATGAGGAAACTGAGGCTTAAAGAGGTAAAATAACTTACTCTAGGCACAGGGTGATAGATTCTGGATTTGAACTCAGGCAGTCTGACCCCACATACCCTAATGATATTATCCTTTATTTAATCCTCAGCACCACCTCCCACCAGTGTCTTAGGGAGAAACCCAATATTTATTGATGATATTTATTGATTGCCACTAAGTGTCAGATGTAGCCCTCCACGCTAGCCACATTAATTCATTTCATCCTCATGAGCAGTCTGTAAGGTAGACATTGCTACCCCATTTTACAGAGAAGGAAACTGTGGCTAAGAGATGTGGACTGTCCAGGATTCTGCTAGAAGCAAAATCACTTTAAAACACAGTAATATCTTGGGAAAATGTCATTCTTCCTTCAACAACTTCGGCATTTTATAAAAGTAACTAATGTGAAATACACAAACGAGAAAGGTATAAAGAAGGAAACTGGAGGCAACAGAGACAAAAAGTTATCTGCAGGTTTCTAGTCCCAAAGCCATCCAAAATGAAGGAGTGGAGAGTCTGCATAAAGCTGGGTTAGTCTGGGAAGGTTCCATGGAGGGAAGGAAACTCCAGGTGGGCTTTGAAGACTGGAAGAAATGTATTCTGCTAGGTATTCTAGGCAGGGGAATAGCATACTCAAAATTCAACTGGGGTCTAGAAACAGATTCAAGTAGCAAAGGGAAGCCCTGGTAAAATGGCATGTGGTTGAGGGAGGCAAACTTAGTAGGGGAAAGGCTTGTTTCCAGCTCTGCTTACTAGTCCTGAACCTGCAGCACGCTGAGATCTCTTTGTTTTACTCCAGCATGTAGCCCATCAGGAGCCTAAGAGACAATGGGAAAAGGCACAGAGAGAAAATAAGTGAAGAAGGAAGTGATACCGGATGCATCTCATGTGGGGCTTTCTGGAAGGAAGCGAGGGCTGGGCATAGGGAAAGAGAAGAACTTTGATTTGCCCACAGTACAAGGCAGCCTCACTCTTCCTCTGCTCACCCCCACCCCCAGGCCCACCGCCCCGCATTCCTTCCCCCCTCTTCCAGTATTCTGCATGCAGCAGCAAGTGTATGAATGCTCGGATGGCTTGGCAAAACACTCTGAGATTTATTTCTGTTGGACAATCTTACCTTCTTTTTTTTCCCCTGCTGACAGCTCTGTCAACAGCAGGCCCCTCTATGAGGCTGTGAATTTGGAGATCACATATCAGAGGCAAATACTGTTGCTTAAAAACCAGACCAATCAAGGAAACTCCTGAGATCAGGGTGACCCACAGCCCAATCTAGCCCATGACTTGGCAATCAGTGAGACCTCAGAACTTGGTAAAAAGACCATCTGCGGAGAGGGGGACAGGGAAATAGTTCTGTGGATATGGTCAGTTCAAGGCAAGGATGTGTTATCTGGAGATGGTTCTAGTAGTTCAAAAAGTAGATCTATCTGGATGCAGTCCAGCTGTGGCTTTGTGTTATTTTGCAGCTCAAGTGTTGAGAAGCTACTAGGACAGTAGGGTACTAAATGGACTAAATGTGAAAAATGTTTTGTCAAGTGTGAACATCTGTATCCATGTAAAGGATTATAATTATTACCTTTTTTGGGAAGGGAAGAAAACTATATATTTCTTTAGTCTGTTTTTGGAAATTAGGTACCAGTAAAGGCACAAGCTTTAGAAGCACTGAATTTCAGAGCTGTGAAGAAATTATTTCATTTCATCAACAAGCATTTGGGACTGCATCTGAGAATCGAGTCCAGTGTGGGCTCTGAGGAGCTGGAGAGGAACCAGATGCGGCTCCCAAGGTCCCTAAGGAGAGTGATAAACACCTTCATGGTGTTAAGAGAACAGGGATTGGGGGCGAGAGAGGCATCTCAGTCACTCTGGGCATCAGGAAACACTTTCCATCTAAAGAGCAGTTAGGGGTGGGTTCCAAAGGAAGAACATAGTGGGTGTGCCCATGCAAAGACATAGAGATCAGGGTAGAAAGAGGTGATGGGGGCATTTTAAGGACAGGACTAACAAAGGCCTGGCCTCCAAGATCTTCACTTTACAGATATGAAACCTGAGGTTCAGAGAGATAAGTAATTTACCCAAATCACCCAGGCAGGAAGTGGCACAACTCGATTCACCCCAAAGCCTGCTTTTACTCCTCTACTATCTGCTTACACACTAACCACAGAAAACAGCATCTAAGTCCAAAGCGTTTAGAACTTCCCCATAAACACACAGACGGCTAGTGGCAGCCTTGAGATTAGAACCCAGCTCTTCCTTCTCTGTCTTCCGCCTCCCAGTCCAGCACCCATTCCACCATGACACACAGACCCTGCCCATTTCCCAGTCTCACTGAGTCTTCAATACCCTGTCATATCCTTGCTCCCGGATCCTTCCCATGGCTTCCTCACTACCAAACTCAGTCATCAAGACTGATGCTTTCATTTCTTTTCCATTAAGTTGACACAAAGAATGAGGGCACTCTCCCTTCCCATGGCCTCTCCTACCCTTGGAACTTCAGAGGTCAGGAAGTCACCCAGCATTCTCACTTCCAAGCCATCCTTTTAAAGGTCAGCTGATCTGGGAATAAAATACTTCAGTGTTAGGCATTTAATTTTTAAAGAGAGAGCAAAATGGTAAGGAGACCTTAAAAATTGCTCTCGGCTTTGTGTGTAATCATCAGCAGGCTGGAGGTCACCACCAATCTCTCAAGATTTTCCAGCTTAGAGGAGCAGGAGGACTATTTTTGTTCCGGGAGTCAGAGAAAATTGCAGACCTGACCCCACCTCCTTCATGCTCAAAGAGGACCCACCTCTACAACAAAGTTCAATTATGTATTTAAGATCAGCCTTATCCAACGGCTTGACCACTAACAAAGAACCCATACAAAGGACAATAACTCTAGACAAATGCCTGGTCCTGAAAATCACACCTTAATCAGAAGCAGACACATGGCCAAATGCAGCCACAAAATAAGTGTTTGTTAAACCTGGGCTGTGCTAAGCTCTAAGGAGGTATAGCATAACAATACTAATATTGATTAGCTATCTACAAAGGTATAGATATTCTCTAGTTAGTCTTTCTGCACCCTTCAACAGCTCTGCAAGGTAAGAATTACAGCCTCCTGGTTGGCACTATGATGTGATGGTTAATACCGTCAGCTCCAGAACCAGACAGTGTGACCCCCACCTCTGCCACTTATTAACTGTGTGACCTTGAGCAAGTTACTTAACCTCCCTGTACCTCTGTATCCTCAGTTGTGCAATGCAGATGATAATAATACCAATTTCATAGGATTACTGTGAGTAAATAAGTTAATAAATGTAAAGAATTTGTGGTGCGCGGTAAAATTCAGTACGTGTACACTGCCGTGTCATCATCCCCATCATTTATATGAAGAAACAGTCCAGAGAGAGTGAGTGAACTGCTCATCTAGCCAGCAAGTAGAGGATCTGGAAATGGACCTCAAGGCAAGGACTAACCTTTATTGAGGATTAACTATGTTGAGAGTTCACATAATCTGATATCCATAAAAAATTGATGAGTAGGTATCATCAGCCCCAATTTATAGTAAAAGAATTCTAAATGCATGTGATTTACTCAGAGTCTCCCAGCTGGGAAGTGAAGTAGCAGCGCCTAGGTTTGAATGCAGGTCTGCCTGATTCCCAGAAACCCTGTGGGGCCTTCTTGGGAACCCTGCCTGCAATGAGATGCCTAAGGAACCTGCACACAGAGTGAGGGTCTGCAGCTCCCCAAGGGTCTGCTCTTACCCAGGTCTTTTCATTACCTCACTAATTGTCATGACAATCTCTGGCGCAAAGTACTTACAGACCCTTTAATTGCATAAGGAAATACACTCAGAAACTGACTATACTGTATCAAGTTCTCACAGCTGAAGAAGAGGGTGGAGAAGCAACAGATTCAAATCAGGGGCCAGACTTCCAAACCTGTGACTGTCCCTCACCAAGCTCCTTGGACTACCTGAATTTGAAATCACACAAGAAATCTGCATTTCAGCTTCTGGAACACATGACAGTTTCTCAACGCAGACTGTTCTCAGCTCAGTATGAAAACATATAACAGGGTATGAATGCCTGAGTGAAAGAAAGACCTAAAGTTAAATTATTCCAGAACGGCGAGCTATTGTTAATGATTGACACCCAGTCTCAACTCTCACCAGTGACAGCCACATAAAAAGTAAGGCTTCAAAAAGAGCTGGGTTCCCTTCAATTAGCAGAGCTGAAATGAAACCACTTAGAAAATTATACTATTGGGCAACTGGTGGGTTTTAAACATAATAAGAAAAATAAAGGCTTGTCCTGATGTTTACAATCAGCTGAGCAAGAGACATCAGTCGTGCCAGGACCTGGAATCATACCTTCTCCTAGAGCTCATGCTTGTTTGCCTCTCTTCCACTGCTGCAGCCCTGGATCCATTCATTCTCTCATTCCTTTAGCAAATATTTATTGGTTCCCGACCAACAAGCATGGAAGCTACAATGTGAAGCAGAACAGATTTGGCCAGTGCTTCTTGGAGCTCCCAGACAAGCCAACAGGATGGTGATCCCCTGGATGGGTGACATCACGGGGAAAGGCAGGGTGCTTGGAGGCAGAGCAGAGAAGAGGGTCCGACAGAAAAGAGATTTCACACTGAGTGGGAAACAGTCCTGTGAACAACAACAAAAAAGCCTGCCCAGTAGGCAGTGTGTTTGGCCACCAGGAGAAAGATAAAGGTGGCCTGGGCAGGGGCCAGGCAGCCTTGGAAGGGGTGGGCCCTCCTCCTGCTGCACCCACCTCTCTGTTCCCTGGGCGCTCTGAAGTTACAGCTCTGGAAAGCTGGAAGAGCTTTGAGTCATTCAGCACCATTCAGTGAACTATGTCCCGGTTACACAGAGTGAAGTCAGAGAAAAACAAATGTCGTATATTAACGCATCTATGTGAAATCTAGAAAAACGGTATTGACGATCATGTTTGCAAAACAGAAATCGAGACACAGACATATGGATACCAAGGGGGGAAAGTGGGAGGGATAAATTGGGACACCAGGGTTGATATATATATATATATATATATATATATATATATATATATATATATACACACACACACTATTGATATTATGCATAAAATAGATAACTAATGAGAACCTTCTGTACATGTATAGCACAGGGAACTCTACTCAGTGCTCTGTGGGGACCTAAACGGGAAGGAAATCCAAAAACGAGGGGATATATGTATATAGCTGATTCACTTCGTTGTACAGTAGAAACTAACAACATTGTAAAGCAACTGCACTCCATTAAGAAACACACACACACCTCCCAGCATGTGCGAAGGCTCAGAAGGGAACGAGAGAGGGCACCTGCGAGTGATTCCCGGAGACCAGACTGCCCAGACCAGGTGATGGGTAAGTGGTAAAGGCTTGCACTTTATCCTGAGGCTATGGCAGGCGCGGAGGGGGAACACTGAAGGCTGAAGACAGAGGAAGTAAGCCCTCGGATTTGGGATTTGCCAGATACCACTAAGGCTGATATGCAGAGACCACGCTCTGACCTCTGAATGACTAATTCCAGAGCCTTTGATCTTTACGCAGCCCCATATCAGCAGCATTCCTAGAATCTGGAGGGGTCTAAACAAGGAGAAACGGCCAATAGAAAGCAAAAAGACCTAAATGCCTCTGGTTGAAGAACATCTTCAGGACAGACTTGCTTCTCTGATCTGGATCCCAGTGGAGCAGAATACAGTGAAGATTAGAGTCTGGACCTGCTTCTGTCTGAACTAGCCATTTAGCACTGGACAAGTCAATGTCCAGCCCCTCACCCGAGCCTTAGTATCCTCATTTGTGTGATGGGTGGAGGGTTAGGTAGTTAATCAAAAATGATCATGACTTTTAAAAATTTGATTAGTACTTGCATTCAGTGAACTCTTACTCTGAGCTTGGTGTTATATCTCAGTTCACACCTACAAGCACCCTGTGAAGAGATTCGATTATCATCATTCCCATTTCATAGCATGGAAACTGAAATTCAGAGATGTTAAATAAGTTGATATTAAGTAATGTAGAAGCAGGATTTGAATCCAGCTTTCAGATGCTTAATGTGAAAACCTTCTGTTTCAGGGCTCTCAGAAATGTATTTCACAAGGATTTTCTGAGCACCTGGCCAAGAAGGGTATAGAGATGAGGAAGCAGAGTCTCCCAGGGCAGAAGTCAGACACACATTCTCAGGCTGGGCGTCCTGAATTCTAGCCCTGGCTGTGTGATGAATTCAGTTGGCCTGTATGTAGCGAGTATTGGGGTGGGCAGTGCAGGGGAAGGGGAAGGGGCTGTGACAAAACAGTCCCTCTGGGTCTCTTTCTTGTACTGTGGACTCCTGCTGTGTCCATAGGATATCACAAGATATCCAGGGCTGAGATGACCAACAGCTGGCACAGCTGTAACAACCCCCAGTGTTGCATCACCCCCAGTGAACTAAACCCCCAAATGGCCAGGGCAGAATGCCCAGTGTGTCCTTATTGGGCAGGTCCAGTCACCATGGTCTGGGCAGAAACTGCTCCTACGGTTCTCAGAACCAGGCCATTCATGGTGGACAGAGCCCAAAGGGCAGGCTCTGCAGAGAAGTCTCCTGGTGATAGGTTGTGAGACTAGGTTAGACCTGAGGCCAAAATAAGGGAAAGATGCCCCAGGTGGCAAGCTCTGAACCTGAGGCAGCCAATTAGGGCTAATTAGCCAACTGAGGTGCAGGGGTCAGTGGAAAGGCCAGAGAGAGGCTGCAGAAAGATCTGCCCCCAGGCCTTTGGCAGCACCTGCAGGAGCCGAGGCCTGCAGACCTGCCCCTACCCCCAGGTGACATGCCCTGCTCTAACTAATGAGCCACAGCCAGTGATAGAGGGTGTAACCTGCAGAGAAATGCTTTCTGCCTTCTTCTAATAAACTTTTTCCTGAGATCCACGGCTGGATTCCCCCATGAATACAGCCCCAGGTGCTGGGGGAGGGAGACAGAGGCGCACAGTAACAGCTCATTTAGCAGGGAACAAATGGCTTCCTCTCAAGTCAACAAATACAACATGATGCACTCAGGCAAGCGTGGGGGCCCAGGACCTGTGTCTTGTGAATCGGAAAGACAGACAGAGGACACAGCCACCCACGCCTTCAAGAAATCCCCGGCTTCCAGGAGGTGAAAAAAGAGCACAAGAACCAAAAAATGATATTTGCTTCAAACAACCCAGAAGGTAAAATGCAAAAGCATCCATCAGAGCAAAATATTGAAATCAAGATGATTATTAATAGTAATAATAACTTATATGTGTGTGTACACTCCCTTGTCATTCATAATTCACTTTCACATGCATCATCTTGTTGAAGCTTCACTACTACTTTATAGAGCGGGAAAGGCAAGAAGCAGAGTCCACATTTTAGAGAGAAGGATCTGGGGAGGCTGTGAGCTTAAGCCTAAGATCACACATGTCAAATGTCAATGCCAGAGTCCAGACTAAGTCTTCTTCTTCTATTTATTTCTTTTTAAAATGTTGGCAGTCAAAGCACTGAATCCTAACCACTAGACCACCAAGGGAACTTCAAAATAGTCAACTTTACGCTATGCGTATCTCATCATAAATTTTCTTTTCTTTCTTTTTTGGCCACTGGTGGCTCAGAAGTAAAAGTGTCTGCCTCCAATGTGGGAGATCTAGGTTCCATTCCTTGGTCAGGAAGATCCCCTGGAGAAGGAAATGGCAACCCACTCCAGTATTCTGGAGAATCCCAGGGACAGAGGAGCCTGGTAGGCTACAGTCCACTGGGTCGCAAAGAGTCAGACACAACTGAGTGACTTGGTTTATAGGATCTCAGTTCCCTGACCAGGAACTGAACCTGGGCCAGTGCAGTGAAAGCCTGGGATCCTAACCACTAGGCCACTGGGGAACTCCCCCAACCAAACCTTCTAATTCCAAAGCCACTGCACTTTCCATGTTAGGATGTCAGATCCAATCATTGCTACATTCCTTTTTATACTTTTTTTGAATCATAGTATGTTAGGACTGGAAAGGTCCTTTATAATTACCAGAATCCTGGAACCCAGAGAGATTAATATGCTCAAGACCACACACTGGGTCCTTGGCCTGCATACTCTCTCCAGACCAATGTCTGCCTCCTCAACATCCATTCAATCCCCAATAGCAAGGACTCTTGCTGCAGATGCCAGTCATAAAAATACTTTTACGCTTAAAACAGTAGATGCCAGCAACTAATGTATTTCTTTACTGACACGAATCTTTACTTCTAATATAACGTAATAACCTTAATGTGGTGGGAGACAGGCACAGAAGAGGAGAAGCAGGAGTGTTCCCTGTGAGCAGTAGGGACTCCATAAATGTTTGCTGAATTGAATACAGTGAAATAATCATGGACCCACAGGGAAAAGAGAGAAAGAGAAGGGATTTTGCACACACATAGATGGAAATGCATCTACTCTATAAGAAGACACTGTGCTGGGAGTTTGGCATGAAGAAGACATTTGCCGTATTCCAAGCTGGTTTTCGACATCAGCTTCAAGCTTCCCACTGTCTTTACATCTCACACTCGCAGAGAGAACACAGCGGGATGTATGCTTCCAGGCAATCCCTTGGAAAATGTTTGACCTTCACTGAAGTTTTGACATTGTTTTCTGCATCACCTAGGTGTCAATTTTTTTTTTAGGGAAAAATTCTGGAGTCAAGAAAGGAGTATGTAAAAAAGGAGGAACTCTTAGTAAAATGCCAGTGACAGTGCAATTACTGTAACCTGATGTCAGAGGCATTATCCCCTGCTGCCACTGAGCCCGCTCTCTAAAGGATTTTGCCTGATGGTGACTTCTGTCAATTTCTGTCTATTTTCGCTCCTCCTTTCAATCCACTGGTGGTTTCAAAGTATTTGGGGAAGGTTCTACAGGAGGTAGGAAATGTCACTTAACACTTTGGTCTAGAAAGTGTTCTAGTCATCACTGTTATTTGTTGAACACCTGCAATGATAATGATTCTCTTATACTCAAAAGCATGGTCAACTTTACTGAATATTTACTGTGTTCAATGCTTAGCACTTCACATGCACTATTTTATTTAGCCTTCATACAACAATCCTCTGATGTTTAAGGTGCCCAAAGCTATAGAACTACCCAGTGGCAAAGTCAGATGCCAATGTCAGAGCCAGTGTTCTTTGCCGGTACCCTACCATTCATTCTTGTGTTCATTTGCACAATCACTGTGTACCAGGCATTGTGCTAGCTACTGGGACAGAGAGATAAGACAAGACCATGTTTTCAGGAAGCTCACAGGAACTTGAACAGTCAGATAAACTAAAGGTCACATATGATGTGCAAAGGGTAGTAATGGAAGGGATTGCTGGGTTCTCTGGGCACATCCCAGTCTAGGAGGTGTTGAAGAAGATTCCCAGAAAAAATGATGCCTTGTTCTTGAAAGGGTCAATAGAAGGCTATAACACAAAGCAAAGGAGGGCATGGAGGGCAGTTCACTCATGGTAGGCAAAGTGGGGAGCTGCCAGCACTGAGACATGGAGACACAGGAGAGCACTGGCAAGTTCAAGGGTCTTCTAAGTAATTCACAAGGGACTGCACCCAGAGGAGACAATCAGGTAGTGAATGAACGGGAGACTGGAGAGGAATGAGGCTGCAAAACAGGGCAGAGACCAAAGAGAGGCTTTCTGCCAGGCTCAGGGGTTTGAGTTTTAGCCTGAAAGCCCAGGCAGCCCCTCGAGGGTTTGTATGCAAGTGTGTGATGTTCAAGGGGAACACTTACTGCAGCTTCCACCCCACTCCTCAGAGGGGAAAAGTGGGCAGCAACGCTTCCATCCTCTTGCCTCAAAGGAAAGGGACTGATTTATCTTCTGGGCGAAATCAGAAGAGAACAAACATGTGTGGCTATAGCAGATATGGGCTCTCCCGGCACCATTCCAACTCCATATTTGCATTTCTTATCCTTCTGTAGGAGACCCAGAAGTGACTACAGGGTGCTCTAGGGACCAAGCAGACACACTTGCATGAGGCTTGGAAGGAGGAAGAGATAGACAGGCAGTATCTGCCATGTGCAAGGACAGTAACTCTTCTGCAGCAGTTCAGACGAAGATCCTCCTATCTCCAGCAGCAGTGTAGTCTCCACCCTATTATGCCATGGTGTGGTTGGGTAACCATGCTGACATCCAAGCTTGGCTCTTAGGCCCCTCCTGGAATGCTAATGGCTGCCCAACACGCATTCATAAATCCTTTTCTGTTTAAATTATTGCATCTGCAACTAAGAACCCAATTGACACTATAGAACAATTCCTTTCATTCTGTCATTCAGAGTTTTCTGACCTCAGAAGATCCTCATTCACTGCTCATCCATGAAATAAGCCTACGAGGCCACGTGTGCTCCTACAAGGAAAAGGGAAACCTGTCAATATCCAGCTCAACTTAAAGAGAAAGTTCAGGAGGCAAAACCTAAAT
This sequence comes from Budorcas taxicolor, assembly GCF_023091745.1. NCBI lineage: Eukaryota > Metazoa > Chordata > Mammalia > Artiodactyla > Bovidae > Budorcas > Budorcas taxicolor. The sequence goes on along the minus strand of NC_068912.1, from coordinate 87,943,381 downwards.
TCTCCAGTGAAGCATTGACAGAAATAAGACCATGCCTCATCTTTTTCAACTCCAGTATTCATCTCCCATTTGGTTTTTAACTTGGAGAGAGAAAAAGCACGAGTATCTCTCAAAATCTTCCCCCACCTGCCACCAAAAAAACCAATGAGCTCACATTTGTGCTTTGGAGGCAGGGAAACCAGTTAGAATCAGCCATTTGGCTGAAGCAGACACAATTCCAGTCAGTCTGGAGTAAGAGAAGGGATGCTTCTGTGCTAATCAGAAAAGCAATGGGGGCCCATGGGGTACAGAAACTTCAGCAATGAGATGCAATCTGTTGATTACCAGGAAACCTGTTTTGCTAAGAGGTCATAATCTCAAACTCTCAGCTCATTTGTATCATTTGCAGGGGGCTGATTTCCCCCTTGACACTCACAGAATTGCCCAACACACCTGCTTCCAAAGCATGTGGTCTCCACACCTGAACCTCTTAGAGCTAAAAATGAGGGATGAACAAGAAAGAGGAATATAACTAACCCTGTGTGCAGTCATAAAGGACTAGACAGGATAGGAGCTAAATTAAAGAAATATCAACCAGGAAGCCTTAAGTTTTCTAGTCCTTGAATCTCTTATTTGCAAGCTCAATTTTCCCCTCCCTAAAACGAGGAGACAAAGATGGCAAGTAAAGCCATCTTTGCTGAGTAACTAGTTCACACAACAATGGGAGGTGGTGAGCAAAACAGGTGATAATTGCACTCAAGGGCTGGCAAGCCTATGAGAAAGTTGAGGGAACACAGGGAATCATGGGAATAGGTGTGGCAGAGACCAACACCCATCCTCCCCATCCTCGAGCACAGCAGCCAGTTCTGACCCATGGCCACCCAGAATAAAGACGGTGCTCTTCATTATCCCTTCTGTTAGAAGTGGCCCACTGGCTCAGACGGTAAAGTGTCTGCCTGCAATGCGGGAGACCCGGGTTCGATTCCTGGGTCGGGAAGATCCCCTGGAGAAGGAAATGGCAATCCACTCCAGAACTCTTGCCTGGAAAATCCCATGGACAGTGGAGCCTGATAGGCTACAGTCCATGGGGTCGCAGAGTCAGACACGACTGAGCGACTTCACTGACTCGGTTTTGGCCAAGGAGAATGGAAAAACAAATTACAGGTCCAACTTCTCGCCAGGCCCTTAAAAGAAACTGGGGGGGGGGGGGGGGGGGCGGTTCTCCAAGCCATCTAGTTTGAATGAGGAGGTGGTGCTGTCCCATCATGGATGATAAGAATGATAGCAATGTCGTGGGGATGGAGCAGGAGGGGTGGCAAGGAAGAAGAGCTTGGACCCTGCATGACTTCACCACTGGGAGCTGCCCTCTGCACTCAGACTTTTAAATGACTGAGACATCTAATTCTACCATTTTAAAGACAAATACAAGCTGCTTTATTTGGTGTCTTGGCTACCTGCTGCTGGATCAATATTCTAATTCCCTGAGATGGCATGCCAACACTTCACTTATCCAGCAACCTCACTTTTCCAGAAAACAGCTGTAAACAAAGATAGAAACAAAAAACCACCCTCAAACAGCCAAACTTATATTGTCACTGGAGACTGATGCACTTTATTTATAGGGATGGTACCCTGGCCAAGACTTGGTCGGTGTTTATGGACCCTTATCACATCTGCATTTCCAGTGAGCATGGTTCCTGATATAGTAGCCCACAGCCAAAAGGATGGATAGAAAGGGGAAAAGACTGCTTTTAGAGGCAGATAAACTGACAGTACCAAGACATGAAGACACAATCTGACAGTGAGGGAAGGTATAAAAAATAGAGATTAGAATTTTAAGTCCATACATCCTTATGTCTAGGGCCACCCATATATAAGGGCAAACAGTCTTGCATCTCTAAATAGCCCTTAGGAATACCAAATATATAGCTTGATACAACAGTTGATGTTCAAAATGCTATTTCTTAGTTGTAATCTATAAGCTTTTTCTTGCTTAAAAAGCAAGAAAGTATGTAACTTATTTATAAATATTTTCTAAACATTGGTTATCTTGAAGCTAACTTATCTGAAACATCTCCGTCTATGTGGTGCCATATATATAATTTCATACAATTCAACGTTAAATGAAATACATTTGGACACCACACTTGTAGTCAGGGTTAAAACCATTCACTTTGAACCAGGCCTTACCCTGTATGTAATGTCTTAGAGATGAATCAGACACATCATTGCTGTCTAGTAATTCCTGGTCTAGATTTAACAGATACAAATAAAGAGATTACTATAACACTAGCTCAAACCTCTATGGATGGAAAATCAGATGCAATGTAGATTAAAAAAAGATTACTGTCTATGATCTAAAAGAAACTCATACAATGATAAGAAAAAGATGAACCATCCCAAGAAAAATGAGCAAAGACAATGAATTATCTGTCCATCAAGAAGCAAATCCAAATGGCCAATAAATGTGAAATGATGTTCTTCCCTGGTAGACATCAAGAAAATACAAAGTAAATAGCAATGAGATCACTTGTTACTTCTCAGGTTAGCAAAAGTAAAAGAGGTTGATAATATGTGCTGCTGACAAAGACATAGGGAAATGTTACTTCGTACCTGGTTAGTGGAAATGAGAATTATTATACTTTATTTGGAAAGATATATAGTACCACCTTCTAAAACTTTAAAAAATGTGTATCCTTCAACTCTTTAGTATTAGTTTGGGGAATCATAAAAGTTAAAACATCAACAGATACTGACAAATATACAAGGATGTTTATTTCATCATTATTTGTAAAAATCAGTGAAACAAAAGTAAATGCCCATCAGGAGAGAAATGGTTGAAAAATCAGTGGTATGTTCATACCACTGAAACTTATACAGCCATTGAAAAGAATCATTTATATCAAAGCCAGCTGTCTGAGGGTGGGGGTGGGGACTGGAAGGGACCATAGTGTTTAAAGTGATAAAAGCAATATGCCAAGGAATGTATATATGATCTCATGTTTTACACCCATGATAAAAATCCCTATGTTTTGTGTATGTGTGTATATGAACATATTCTGTAAATGTTACAGGAACTTAGAGGAAGATATGGAAGGCAGCCTCATTGTTAGATTAGTTTGAGGGGCAAAGGGGAATAAATAAATAACTATATATTTTTTTAAAGATGTCTAGGATAAAAAGTAAATAGTTTGCATAATAAGGCAGAACAAATAAACTTCTATCTATCTACATATGCTAGCATTTGTGTTTAAAGAGACAAATAAAACGATGGTCACCAAATCATAGGCAAGACAAATAACTAGAATTTCAAGTAATTTTTTACTAGTTTCTAAAGCTTTTTCTATACTTTGGCATTTTTACAATGAATTTGTTTTATTTATATGATTTGGAAAATTAATAAAGTGCTAAAAAACAACCCTTGTCAGTGCGGGTCAATGTTGAGTGATGTTAACTAAGAAGCCTGTGCGGGGGGCATGATACCTGAACTTGACGTCACCATTCTAACGGGTTTGGAGGATATCTGAGAAAGGAGGGTGTTCCCGGCAGGAAGAACTAGAGACGTAGAATATGATAGTGAAATAAACATGGGGACATCTACCTCATCCGGAACAGAAGATGAAGAATGAGCTAATGGATGCAGTTCCATGACCACCAATAAAACCACACAGACAGGAAGTAGAAGTGGCCACCGTAATGCATGCAAAAAATGTGACTTTTAGAGTTAACATTAACAAATGAAAACAGCTTGGTTTCTCCAAGCGCTACAAATTGACAAATATTTTGAGTTCTAAGGACTCTGTCCACAGTGACACCATGTGTTTCAGTCAGATGTAAACTTCAGCTGGGTAACATTTTCATTTAAATCCCTCCTTCCTGTCAGTTTCCAACTAGGCTATAAATAATTGCTTGCAGAAAAAAATATGTCACTAAAGATCTAAGCTCAAGCTACCAAAAAAATGGTCATTTTGAAGTAAGAAGAAGTCATATTCTGCATGCTAATTAAACAAGATGTCTCAAGACCTAGGGCTCAGAGTTCATTTTTTAAAAAAAAAAAGATTCCTATTTATTAAAAGCCTATGAATACAAATGAATTCTTTACTTAGTATTCACTCTTATTTAATTCTGCCCCCTTTGAGACAGGAACTACATGTGCTTTGCTGATAAATTGAAAGGTTGTCTGATGCCACGGGGCCCCCGGTCATCCACAATATGGATGTTTATGCCACAAGTGTATGTACTAATGGTACAGGGTTCCTGCACTGTTACCAACAAAGAGCCCAACTGATGGTCACTTTCTTGCTCAGGGCAACCAGGGTCACAGAGCTGCCCAAGGTAGTAATTTTCAAGCTGAGAGATACTCTCCTTGCTCTTTCACAAAATACTTCTTGTTCTCTAAGTGGAAGTTAAAATCACAAGGACTCCAACTTTCCTATTCCCATCACCATATTAGGAAGCATGGCAGATATATTATTACTCCATTTCCAAGGAATTGAAAGAGAACTCATCAGGTAACCTTTCTTATACCTGACAGCGAAACAGGAGAAAAAACTCAAGTCCTTGAACTTGAAGCCTGTGTCTTTTTAGACAGTGACCCGCTGAACACTGGGCGAACGGTGAAAAAACAAACCAAACTTTCATCATTTTAAGCTTTGCTGGATTTTAAGAGCAGCAAGAAGAATCAGTCAGTGAAAAAAAGAGATTGGAGAATGAAAATGAGAACAGAAGAGGCCGGACACGTGGGGCCCCAACCCCATTTCCACACTTATTGGCAATGAGAGTCTCAGCATCCATTTAACCTTATCGTGCCTCCGTTTCTTTCTGTAGAAATATGGTGTTGTTTTGAGAATTAATGGGGTAACACATGAAAAGTGCCCATAGCACACGATAGGTACACAGTAAAGATAACTGCTATGAAGGCAGCAATGACAATGATGATGAGAAAAACAACAATGATAATAACAATGATGAGGGCAGTGATTCTACTGCTAAGCAACTCCAGCATCTTAAATGGGTCCCAGAATCTTACACACTTGAGTAGCAAAGAGCGCAGACTATCTGTGCCCAAATCCTATTTCTACCACTTAGCTGCATCTCATAAACGCTGATAGAGTTTTCACCAAGAGAACACACTGGTCATAGCAAACACCCTCTTCCAACAACGCAAGAGAAGACTCTACACATGGACATCACCAAATGGTCAACACTGAAATCAGACTGATTATATTCTTTGTAGCCAAAGATGGAGAAGCTCTATACAGTCAGCAAAAACTGGCTCAGATCATGAACTCCTTATTGTCAAATTCAGACTTAAATTGAAGAAAGTAGGGAAAACCACTAGACCATTCAGGTATGACCTAAATCAAATCCCTTACAATTATACAGTAGAAGTGACAAATAGATTCAAGGGATTAGATCTGATAGACAGAGTGCCTGAAGAACTATGGATGGAGGCTCATGACATTGTACAGGAGGCAGGGATCAAGACCATCCCCAAGGAAAAGAAATGCAAAAAGGTTGTCTGAGGAGGCCTTACAAATAGCTGTGCACAGAAGTGAAAGGCAAAGGAGGAAAGGAAAGATATACCCATTTGAATGCAGAGTTTCAAAGAATAGCAAGGAGAGATAAGAAAGCCTTCCTTAGTATGTGTTCACTTACACCATATTTGCTGGGCACTTACTACATGTACAACTATGCACTAAGAATTACAGCATATATATACAGATATAAGCTGACTGCTGAAGAACTGATGCTTTTGAACTGTGGTGTTGGAGAAGACTCTTGAGAGTCCCTTGGTCTGCAAGGAGATCCAACCAGTCCATTCTAAAGGAGATCAGTCCTGGGTGTTCTTTGGAAGGAATGATGCTAAAGCTGAAACTCCAATACTTTGGCCACCACATGCGAAGAGTTGACTCATTGGAAAAGATCCTGATGCTGGGAGGTATTGGGAGCAGGAGGAGAAGGGGAAGACAGAGAATGAGACGGCTGGATGGCATCACTGCTTCAATGGACATAAGTTTGGGTGAACTCCGGGAGTTGGTGATGGACAGGGAGGCCTGGCGTGCTGCGATTCATGGGGTTGCAAAGAGTCGGACACGACTGAGAGACTGAACTGAACTGAACTGATATATTACATGATCCCTGCATATGATCTAGCTAAGAAAATACAATGTAAGACAAAGCTTAGGAAGAAATTCAAGTATTTAATAGCATGTGCATTAAAAATAGAAGGTATTTAGGTGGGAGTGGGGAGAACTGTCACTTTATACACATACCATTTGAATTTTTAAAATTCTTATAATCAAAATAAAAAATGTAAAAATAGTGAGAGTAAGACAAAATAAGAAAAAAGATGTTATGACTGTTATTCACCCTCTAGAAGCTCTTGAGATGAATGTATCCACTGGCCTTCACTCACAGAGCTTTGTGCCCCCTACTGTGTAATATATACCTAGAGAATGAAGAGGTGGATAAGTTACCCTCACTTGGAAGGAACTTACAATCTACTGAGAGAGAAGAACACATGGATAGTACTTCCAAGGAAGTGTGTTAAGAGTGCTGAGGGAACGCGGCTTCCTGAGGGAAAAGGATCTCTGAGTGGATGCCACTTTTGAGATGGATCCTGAAAGATGAGTGGACTCCATCAGGCAAGAAAGCAGGAGGTGTTTTCCAGACAAGAAAAGAAGTCTGCACCTGCAGAGTAATGAAAACTGTGTATGGTATGCATGTGAAATGTAAGAGCAGTGTCTGTGTGTGTGTGTGTGTGTGTGTGTGTAAGAGAGAGAAAGCATCTGTGGCAATGCTGTGTGTGTGAGGGTGCAAGTTTGCTTATTAGTATGCATGTGTGTACTGTGTGTGTAGATGTGTGTGTATGAGAATGTATCTATGTATGTGTGAAGCCCAGTGAGAGGGAGCAAGAAGGCCCGTCTATGAAAGGCCTTGAAGTCTATGGTCAGTGATTTGAATAACATGCTTTAGGCAACAGGGAAACTCTGGTGTGTTCTGATCACATCAAACCCTAATCCTAACCCTTTAGACAGATGATGTCACACCTGCGGAGAGAGACCATGCTGGAGGTCCCTCTCCAGTATGAGTTGGGAAGCTCTGAGAATACTCTGGACTAGAATCAAGGAGGCTGGAGTGAAGAAAAGTTGTAATGATTTTCCCATTACTCTCGGTCCTGGGTGGCAGGTTAAGAGTGTTCACTCCACTATCCTTTATTATTCTTCTTTCCTCCAAGGTTAAATACATTAAGAATGCACTATTTTAAAAAATGTCAATTCTATGGAAGACAAATCTAAAACAAAGGATGCCTCCCTTCCAAAGTCATTCCAAATGGAGTGCCCCAGCTTGACCCAAACAAGAGTATGCTCTTGGGGCTATGAAAGCCAAGCAAACTGACTCCTTTGGAACTCTGACCCTCCATACTGACAACTGGAGTTTAAGCCAAGGAAAAAATAAGGAGCAGAGCTGATGGCTTTCTGCGCCACAAGGCTTCCTTCAAAAGTCATTATCTGATGACGTCAGCGCTGAGGTCCAAGCTAGTCTAATGCCAATGAGTCTTTTGCAGTTTGGGGTTTTCCTTTGCATTTTGAAAAATTCATATAATACAAAACTCTGCTTCATGTGGGCCCTTCTTTCTCCTTTTCAGCACTGGAATTCCTCCTGTTTCCCTCTGCCTGTGTCTCCCTCCTCTTCCTCCCCCTCCCTTCCTTGTCCTCCCCCTCCTCCTCCTCTCTCCCTCCTCCTTTCTTGTTCTCCATCTCGCCTCTCTCTTTCCCACTGTCTGTATTTGAAGTCTTAAGCTGTCTCTGTCTTTCTCTTACTACTGCCCCTCCCCCCCACCTTTTCCTCTTTCCCTCTTTTCTCTCTCCCTTCCTTCCCCCTCCCCCAACCCTATATCCCTTCCCATTATGTGAAAAAGCTTTGATTTCAGAAAAGGAGCAAGGCCTTTGCCAGCACAAGACTCAAACCAACAAATAGGGTCACAGTAAGGTGACTACCTGAGTCTAGCTTCAAGAAAAGAAAAGAAAAAAAAAAATCTTGTAAAAGAGAGAGGACTGGATGGTGGCCCTTGATTCCAACGAAGGCAGGTGGGGCATGTGGTTCCCAGTTGTCCCGGACACCAGTACCACTAGGCAGTCTTCCAGCTGGACCATTTCTATTTGCCAATAAGCCCCAGCCAGTCCCCCTCCATTCTACTGGGAGTGAGGCGGCATGGCCACTGCCTCACTGCACTGCTTAGCTACTCCTCTGGATCAGCTTGGAAAGGAAGAAAAGCCATACAATTCAGAACCAGTTACAGTCAGCACTGCAGGGGATCTCAGGGACCCCCTGTTTCACCCCAGTCCGGTCATTGGTGAAGGAAGCAGGTCCCCAGCTTGCTAAATGCCAGGGGGACCCATTATCAGAAAACCCAGACCTACGACCTGTTGCAAAAATGCCTCCACCCTGGGAACACCTCTAGGTTTTTGCTTTCTGGACAGGAATCTACTTTCCAGGGTCCAGAGATATAAACAGAAGAAGATTAAAATAGAAACAGAACGGGGTTAAAATGCACTCAGTACTCATCAGAAATCCACTGCATGTTCCCCGGAAGAAGGATTCGAGCAGTAAAGTCTGTGGGAGATGCGGCTGCAGTGGTGGACGGCTCTAGGCTCTGAGGACCTTTTTAATATGGCTGTATTGTAATACCGCAGTGCCAAACCCCGCCAGTCCTTTCCCCAAAAGCAAAAGGAAGCCTCGCTCGGCAGCAAGAACTTCCCAGCTCTGGTAACAGATTGTCTCTGTTTTACACCCGTTTAATAACCGCTTTACTGAACGCAAGCCGGGGAAATGTGTATCCTCGGAAGGCACAGAATAGAAACCTCCCTCTGCAACGACGCGACTCCTCGGACATGAAACTAAAATGCATTCATCGGAACTCAGCCTCCCAAAGCAACAGCAAAGCGACTGTGAGGCGATTTACAGGCGAGAGCCCCTCAGCGTTGAGGGGGGATGGGGAAGGCAAGCAGCGGACACACCTTTCCTGAGGTGTTTGAAACATACTGCCTACAAAGTCCTTCTAGACCGAGCTGCCAAGGGTTAATTTCCTCTGCAAAAATTGATTCTCTCTCTCTCTCTCTTTCTCTCTCTCACACACACCCCTACAGTAGCACTCGCACAACCTCCGCCACTACCACATATTTGAATCTTTTTAATCTGAAATTTCCAGAAATTCCCTGATCAGCCCTATCTTTTTAGAACAGCCCCTCCACCTGGGCTGGATTCCCACCTCATCAACAGTGAAAGCCCAGAGAGCTGGGCATAATTATTTTTCTACAAGGTTATGCCTAATTGGCCACTAACCTAATTGATTAATCATCTCATTTTTCAAGACAGCATCAAAGAGCCAAGCTGAGTGAGAACAGAGAAAACATGCGTCTAGGTGGTACGTGGGGTAAAATTACAGATAGTGGGGAAAGACACCCCGCCCCAGCCAGCTTGCCTGGTTTTTGGACACGGAGGTGGCCAGAAAAGAACAGAAAACCTAGAACGTGCTGGGAAACTCGAAAAAGCTCAGAAGGACTGAGCTGGGAGCCTCGACGCCATCCAGTCAGCCTGAGTGCAGCCGCCTCCGAAGAAGATGAAGTTGTTTCTCCCAGGTCAGAAAGGGTTAAATGGCTGAGGGCAAACCCAGGCTCGGCTGGCATAGGGGAGCAAAAGCCGCCAGTCTCAGTGTCGGGGAGTCCGCCTGGAGCACCGTCCCCCGCCCCCCCGGGGTTCGCCCTCTGGCTGCGGCCGCAACTTGCGCTGCGCAGGGCCCTCGCCCGCGCCTTTGCGCGCCACCCAAAACTTTGCGCACACTGCAGCCAACGCCGCCTGCCTCGCAGCCAGCCGCGCGCCACCGAGTGCCCTGGACCGCTGCCTGTGGGGCTTCGGCTTTGGACTTTTCCCCCAGCCGTTTCCGATTCCCACCCAGGGGGCTCCCTCGCGGTTGCGGGAGCTCCGCACCCGCCCTGCGCTGGTCTGGCAGGCGGTGCGGGCGCTGCGTTCCAGATGACCACCTCGCCGGGCCGGGCAGCACCCCGGGGACAGACTGGTCCCCTTTGCCGCCCCTGCCCCTGTCCGCCCACCCCGAGCCTCCCACGCCTGAGCGAGAGAGCGCAGCACCTTCTCCTACCTTCCCCGCCGGCCGCCGAGGACCACACTCTCCGCTCAGCCCTCTCGACTCATCCTCCGGCTGCAGCAGGAGAGGGCGAGGGGGCTCTGCTTTTGTTCCCTGGGGGTGGCAGGTCCGTTTGGGGCCAGGGCGCGCAGGAGATGCCGCGGAGCTGGGTATCCCTGACGGGGGATGCTCACTCCCAGCAGCTCTGCCGGCAGCAGTAGCGGCAGCAGTAGAGATAGTGCCGGCTCTCTGCAGGCCACATCTTTCATACCTTATACATCACTACCGCATTCCCCCGAATAGGGGAGCCCCACAGCATTCCGCCACCTAGCGCAGAATGCAGGCGCCCGCACCAGTAGCGAGGCCGACCCGGACAGGACGTGAGCACCGCTGGAGGGAAGAAGGACCTCAGTACCCACTCATAAGTTCCCTCCCAGCTCTGAACACAGCGAGGCCAAAACTTGCAGCCACTCCGCAGCCTTCACCTTTTGGGACTCTCTGTTCCCCAGAGAAATCTGGACTTCAGGCCAAGTAATGACGGTTTATTAGAGGAAGTCCTCCGGGAGCTGTCGCTAGACTCTTGGCCTGCACATGCTTTTACACAGCCTCATCCTCGGCGGAGTCTTCATGCACACGAGGTTTTGCCGCAGCAGACACGTACTGTCTTGCACGAGCAGAATCCTCAGAGAAGAAGTTCTGCCCTCCCCCAGGATCCAGTGTGTGGGCACAGGAACAGGCAGACAAGGGTTCCAGTCGCAGCTGTTGAGATCTTAAGCAAATTGCCAAAGAAATGATGGAGGCTCCATTTCTTCATCTGCAAAATGGGAACCAGATTATCTGTCTCATAGGATTACTGTAAGAACCAAATGAGATAAACATCGATCTCTACACAGGTTAAGTGATAGCAAATGGTAGGACTTTTCCCTACTCACAGCAAGTGTGCTCTTCCTGGGATAATAATACATCAGTAACAATCCACTCATTCACTAACAATTTATTTGCATGCGAACTGTGCCAATCTCTTCTATGGAGTGGGGTAAGAGGTTCAAAAAGATAGACAAGTAATCCTTAAGGTCTTGAATTTACTCTCCAGTATGAGGACAGAAACAATAAACAAGTAAATTAGTAAAAACTGACAGATAGTAACAACTGCTATGACACCAATTTAAAAAGATGGTGATGTGTGGTAAGAAAAAGCTGGGGTAGGACATCAGTCTGGCGATTGGAAAAGGACTCTCAGAGACAATGACCATTGACCTGAGACCAGAAAGCATTAAAGGCAGAGGGAATAGCAAGTGCAAAGGCCCTGAGGCAGAAATGAGTTGAATGCATTTGAGGAGCACAGAGAAACCAACTGTGGCTGAAATGTAGCAAGGCTGGTGACTAGGTATAAGAGAAGTTAGAGAGAGAGGCTGGTCTTATAGGAGGGTGTCAGTAGGCAATTTTTTTGGAGATAGTAAAACTGTGATTTTTAGAGGATAGGAAATAGTGTGATTTGTGTTTATAGAAGGTCACTCCAGCTCCTGTGCAGAGAACAACTGGAGGGGGCTTGGGTGGAGGCAGGGGAAATAATCAGAGGTTCCTGTGCAGTGCTGAATAAAAGTCCTCTTCCATTCTCTGGCCTGCACAACTATAACGAGCCCCCTGCCTCTTCCAGTAGGTCTACAGGGCAAGAGGCCACTTGCCAGGAACCCCAGGAGCCTTAGCGTAGACTCCTCCCACCACTTTCTGAGGATCTTTTCTTTAACTGGCAAGTGTATATAATAATATATATTCTCATAAAGTTATTGCAAGGATTAAGTGAGATGGTGAAGTTACCTAAGCTACTAAATAACCATTAATTTCATCCTTACTGTAGTCCCCCTTTAAGTCCTCCAGGAGCTTCCCAAATGCACCTATTGTACCTCTGTCTCCATCTGGAAGAAAGGAGCATTGCTCATCTTTCTCTGGGAATTGTCCTGTCCAGGGTAACACGTTGGATCCCAGGAGAGTTCATCCCAGCATCTGGGGAAAACCCTGTAGCTAACTCCAGCCCCTGTAGTCATCTGTCATCTTCTTAAGCAACAAACAAATTTTCACTTTGTTTAGGTCTTTTTATTTACTTTTTCCTGTCTGCCATCCCCATCCCCATCTAGTTTGAAGCATGTAAGACATCATCACATGAACACTCAAGGTATAAAAATAGAAGGGGAAAAATAGGGCTGGGGGGGCGGGGAAGAGCCAGAGATGGCAGGAAAGGAAAACAGGCAGTCCTTTCTCTTAGCAACAGGAGGAAAGGTTCTCAGCTAAGACACATGATCATTCTCTTACATCTGTGCAGTGTAACAGATTCCAGAGGCCTTCAGAATCCTTTCCCCCATTGATACCATATGTGCTAAGTCACTTCAGTCATGTCCGACTCTTTGCTACCCTATGGACTGTAGCCCACCAGGCCCCCCTGTCCATAGGCTTCTCCAGGCAGGAGTACTGGAGTGGGTTGTGAAGGCCTCCTCCAGGGCATCTTCCCAACCCAGGAATCAAACCTACGTCTCTATGCCTCTTGCATTGGCAGGTGGGTTCTTTACCACTGAGCCAGCAGGGAAGCCCACTGATACCATAGAAACCCAATTAGATGAAACAGGTGTGTTGGGATGCTGTCCCCCTCCGACAGATGAGGCCGTTTAACCCCCCACTAGGTGAAGTAGTAGAGCTGGCACTTGGGCTCAAGTGCACTTGACTTTCTCCCTTGCCATACCTCACGCTTCAGGTGGCCCAACCTAACGATCTTGCCCAGCTTCTGAGATCCCAAAACATTTATCCAGCTGAGACCCAGAACTGTGGATCTCACAGATAGTCAGCTCTTCCCTGGCATCTAGCTCAATGCCCTGCACTCATTCCCACCTTTCTCCAAGCCAGTTTCATTTAGAAACTAGGATTTTGAAGTCCAAACAGGGGTCTTACATGTTAAGTGGCCCTAGAAACTGACTTAATATCTCACTATTGCTGGGTTAGAGATCAAGGAAAGAGCGAGGTCTACTGAGAGCATCTTTGGGATGCTGCATGGTTATCAGAGAGAATGTGAGATCTGACTTAAGTCCCTGTTCTCTCATTTACAGTGTGTTCTTGAACAAGTGATCAACCCTTTTTAGGTTTTAATGACCTCATCTGTCAAACAGGGTGGCATCTGCACGTGGACTGAAGAAGATGCTCCAAGGGTGCAACTTACATATCAGTATCCTTTTCTTCTCTTCCCCTCTGTCCTCACTGCCACTGGTGTGCCAATTCACAACTGACTTGGCAGGGAAGGTAAAATTGTGGCATTTGCCAATTTCCAAGATGAAAATATCCTCACTGTGGCTGTCAAGTTACCAACATGTCAAGTTACCAACATGATGCCACTGAGTGTGGAGTTGGCAGGGGCTATACATACACTCCATGGTATAGCTCTCATGAGTCTCTCCAGCTGGACCTGGCACACTGCTATCCACCACACCGAAAAATCAACCCTGAACAGGTGAGCAGCACCTTATGGCTCACCTTTATTCTGTATCACCTCCTGTGATAGTCACAATAATTCTGGAAGGAAAATGCCATCACTGTTCCTGACAGAATGGGAAACCGAGACTGGGAGGGACTGAGTGATCTGCCTTAAGTCAGATTGCTAGAAAGTAAAGAAGGCAGGATGCAAGCCTGGAACTTGTGTGGCTCCAAATCCAGGCACCCTTCCACCTCTGTCTCATTCATCCCCCATGAGCTCACTGCAGAAGTCCTGCCCGTGTCTTTCTCTTTCAGTGTCAAGATCCCAGGGCCTGGGCCTCTTTTTCAATCTGACAAAGCAGGAATAGCCATCCCAGCCCTGCCTTCTTCATAGATGCTTCGAGAATCTAATGAGATAATGCAGATGAAAGGACTTTGCAGAGCACAAGGCACCCTATGAAGATGAAAGTATGAATATTACAGTTAGTGGCTGAGGGAAAAATGGGGAGCAACAGATCCCAGGCCCTGGGGGGACATATCAACCACATGGGAGGCAAGACCACCCCGAACACCCTCACATCAGATCTGCACTCAAAGGGAAACATGAGACAAGATACACATTCAGTCCCCTGTTAAACACTTACTGGTAGAAAGACAATTGGAGTACGAAGCTGGAACAATGTAATTGTAATTACAAGCAAAGACAGAATTGTTTCAGAAGCCTTGCTGTTTTTCCTCCTCGCTATCTATAGAAATGTGGTCATTCCTTACTCTCATGTTGCCCTCTGCCCCACTCACCTCTGTCTGAGAGGAGGTCAAGATCACTAGTTTAAAGCAAAGGGAATTTATTGGCTGGTGTCACTTGGCAATCCAGGGTGAAGCCAGTCCGGAGTCTTCACTGATTCCAATGATGTCATCACGTCTGTGATCTCTCTCTCTCCCTCTCTCTTTCTGTTTCTCTCCCTCTCTCTGCCTCACTCCCTCTCCCCTTTCCCCCCTTCCCCCTCCCTTCTTTGCTTTCCTCTATCTCTTGCCCTTCTTGTATCCTCTCCCCTGAAGAAAGCTTCTCACCTGTATGGAGTGTGCAGGATGGGAATGTGGTTAACAAAAGCTCTATACTTGTATCATCTCAAGACAGAGAGATTCTCTCTCCCACTTTGAAACATACGAATCTTACCATATTACACAAATAAATACAGAACACTTCTGCCTGTCCCAGACAGGGAGATATGCTTATCTAACCTCCGGACAAGGATAAAGGGATACCATGACTGGCCAAGCCTGACACAGACCCAATGCTATAGCCACATGCCATGGAGTGGGAGAGAGGAAGTCCCCCTACAGCAAGATCCTGTGACCCCATAAGGGAAGGAGTACCAGGGAGACAAAATCGAAGGCATTCACTGTGGTGACAGAGCCAAATTCAGACCCTGGCTTCCCCAAACCTTAACCCTTTCTGTGGTCCTACTCAGATTTCAGGCTTGGAGCTCAGCAGTTTAGACACCTGAGAGGGCCAGAGGGTTGCATCTAGAATGGTAAAGATTTGTGAGGCAATGTCTAACATACTTCTCAGTACAGACGGAACACATTTTAGGCACTCAGTTAATGCTGAGTGGTCTTCCCTGATGGCTCAGACAGTAAAGAATCTGCCTGGAATGCAGGAGACCCATGTTCAATCCCTGAGTCAGGAAGATCCCCTGGAGAAAGGAATGGCTACCCACTCCAGTATTCTTGCCTGAAGAATCACATGAACAGAGGAGTTTGGTAGGCTACAGTCCATGGGGTCACAAAGAGTCAGACACAACTGAGTGACTAACAGCTCCTAATGTTTACTGAGTGAATGACAGTCCCGGTTGACTGACAGGAGATGAAAGGATTCCGAGTCTTTATTAGAGATCAGTAAAAAAGAAAGGTCAGTTGATTCCTGACGGAGGCTGTGAGTAGACTAGATAGTGCCCATATCTACTACGTATTTGCTGACCCTGCCTTGTAAAACCAAAGCCCAGCTTGGTAGGGTTATCACTTTCCATAACCTGGAGAATCCTTTGGTAGGGTCACTACTTAATATCAAGTATCAAATATTCCTTGGAATACTGCATTCTCAACCCTGCAGGAGAACAGCATCTAGCTCATTTTGGCCTAGGTGTATTGACACACACATGATGAGCAGGTGAACTTGGACCATCCACACTCTCTCTCAGACTTTTCTTCGTGACCTGCAGTAAGCACTGGCAGGCAAAGGAATACTCCACAAAAGGAAGGGCTGGAGCGGAGCGGAGGGGAGGAGAGAGGAGGGGAGGGAGAGACTGCCAAATTGGAAGTCAAAAGACAAGGGAAGTTCTCATTCAGCTTTTGCTGCTAACTAGCTCAGTGATCTTAGAAACAGTATCTGGGCCTCTGGGTTTAGTTTTATTTTTAAGTTTATTTAATTGAAGCATAGTTGATTTACAGAGCTGTGTCAATTTCTACTGTGCAGCCAAGTGATTCATATCCTTTTTCATATTCTTTTCCATTATGGTTTATCACAGGATACTGAATATAGTTCCCCGTGCTATATGGTAGGAGCTTGTTGTTTATCCGTTCTCTCTATATTAGTTTGCATCTGCTACTCTCTGAGCCTCTATTTTACACTAAACTATGTTCATCAAATGCCTATCCCCACTTTCCTTTAGTTCTCACTGTAAGCCTGAGAGGTAGGAATTATGTCCATTTTGCAAAGAGGGAAACTGAGCCCCAAAGAGAGGGAACTAAGGTGTCTAAGCTCCCCTGTGCTGAGGTCCCATGGCCAGGATTTCACCCTGGGAATTCTTGGCCGCACAGACTATGCTCGTCCCCCTGCATCGCTGCTGCTTCCCCAGGGCCTTTGGTCACAAAGCTCATCTCTGGTCCCTGCAGTGAGAGTGTCCCTTTCTGGCTCGGCCCTTATCCTAGGGAGAGAGGGGCCTAACAGCCATGGGCTGCCTTTTTGAGAGCGTGTATTTTTCTCCCTCTTCAGGGGTGGTTTAAGAGAACACTCCTCACTATCACTAGCATTGTCACCAAAGAATCTACGGGTGCACGGTTGCCAGGGTGATCGGTGACTGCAGTGAGGAAGGACTCAGCAGGAAAGGCCCTGTGGAAGCTCCACGGAGCTCCGGAATGGCATGGGCCTCCCTCACAGCTGCAAACCACCCCTGTCCAGTCTTGTGTGTCATCCCCTCGCTCTCCAAGGGTTCAACTAGTAGAGGGTGCAGTGCTCTTAAAGGCTGCTGGCAGGTTTAAGGGAAGAGCAAATAAGATGAAGAGGAGAAAAGGTGGGAGTTTTAGAGACTTAAATGGGCTTCCCTGGTGACTCAGATGGTAAAGAGTCCGCCTGAAATGCAGGAAACCTGGTTTCAATCCCTGGGTTGGGAAGATCCCCTGGAGAAGGGAAAGGCTTACCCACTCCAGAATTCTGGCCTGGAGAACTCCATGGACAGAGGAGCCTGGCAGGCTACCGTTCATGGGGCTGCAAAGAGTAGGACACGACTGAGCCACTAACACACACACTCACATTGGAGACTTAATAAACGTTGAGTGGTGGAGATGCACTCAGAATGTGCTCAGATGGTAATCAGAGGCATGTGTTACAATGCCACAGTTTATGACACACCTTCTGTGTGTACTGGATCACTGAACCCTCTCCCTTCTCTCCACAGTATGTTAGTTTAGCATCATATTTACACTGTCCTTTTGCTGGGGTCTCCTACCAATCTGCGAGCACCTTGAGGCTGTGGGCTTTGTGTTGTTCATCTTGGCCTCCCCAGAATCCATGGACTGGGCTGGGAAACATTTGATGAATGAATAAATGTGATGTATAAGTGCATGAACAAGCACCTGTCCAGGCCTTTTGAGCCTCAGTCCACCAAAGTGATCTCCCCCACCTTTCTGAACTCCTATAAAAATTATTGCCTGGCAATTAATTTGACATTCATATGCAAACTTCTACTATCTCTTGAGTTGTTGTATTGAGCTATAATTTGAACATTTTATTGTTATTAAACATTTCACATGGGGATTTATGTCTTGTTTTCGCAACTGCTCTGTGAGCTCATTCATTCATGCAGTAAGTACTCACTGAATTATGCACCAAGCATTGTCACATGGGTTGCCTCATGTAATTCTCCCCCTTCTCTGTGACTGTTCTTGTTCAGACCCTACTGTGTGTCACAGGCACTGTACTCAGTATAGCGTATCATTTGTTCTTAAAGAACAAAAATTCAAGTGCCTTGAAGGGCTGCATTAGTAAGCCTGATGAGGGAAGCAGTTGATTGCTTACAGGGCGGGAGTGTGTTTACACCGGGCACCTCTACATGACGGGGCAGCTTGTACACCTGAGAAGGGCCCCAATGAGAGGGTGAGAATGGGCTGAAATGCAGTCTGTTCTGTGCTCACCAAACCATGCACCAGGGCACAGAGCAAGGTCTAGCTACAGGTAGGAACAACTTTTTTTTCACTGGATGGTCCTTCAGCCTACCAAGAGCTATTTTTTTCTAACATGCATAAGGGCATTGCATGTGCTAAGGGTGGCGGAATGTATTATTTACAATGTGTGTTGGGGACAGGTAGGAAATCATCTTTAGGATGCGCACCCACCCTATCCCCAGAGGCATTAAATTCAATGAAGTAGATTGTTCTACAAATGAAATACTTCTGTAAAATATATTCTACTTGGAGCCACCCCTAGTTTCCAAGAGATTCCTGAAAGAACCCTACAAAATAGATATCAGCCATCCAATTGCACCTCTGGGACAACTTGAATCTCAGAGAGCTAAGGTGACATCTCTGAGGTTACAGTTTAGGATGTGAGCCTCAGACAGGTAAAGCAGGGCTAGAGCTGGAACCGGAACTCAGCATCCAGAAAGTAGCAGGTCCTGGACGCCCTCCTCTTGATCACCAGGTTTCTGTAGGGACTCCAAGCATCCAATGGGGTGCTTAGGGCAAGCCGGTAAGTTTTGCAGATTCGGATTTGAAGTGCGTGCTGTTGTCACAGGGACCCTGCCCACCCCCCACCCCGAACAGCCCCTCCCCGACACCATCCCCCACCCCCATCACCACCATGGCGCGTACAAAGATAGCACAAAGGTTCCCCAGGACAGGCCCCCGTGTGCGCCCCTGTCCTGGCGTTGCCATGCAGGTCTTTTTGCATCCCAGGAGGAGCCTGAGAACCCGCGCAGGAGCGGCTGAGTCTGTCAGCCTCACAGGCAGTGATGAGTCGCTGCAGACAGCAGACACGCCGGGGGCACCGAGGACCCATTCTGTTTACTTCGCCTCCCTACTGCTCAGTTGCTCAGCCCAATCTGTTTCAGGAGTCAGTGAAAAGAGTGAAAAAGAAAATCCTTTAAACCAACTGGCCGAGATACTTTGCAGGTCTAGCTGGGGGCTTCCTAGCAAAATGAACAGTCTGTGGTTTCCAAGGCTCCCAACTAAATAAGCGTTCTGCTGCCGGCTCTGCTATTAAATCTCTGTGCGGCCTTGGACCAGGCACTTGCCCTTTCTGGGCTCAGGTTCTTCTTTGTAAACACAGGGCATTGGACTGGATGGGGCTGGAGGCCCCTGGGAGTCCCATGGGCGATGGTTTAATGACACTTGGCAAAACTGGACGTGGGGAGAACACTAGGTATTAAAGGGCAACTGGCTGCCTGATGGAGAAGATTCGGTAGTTAGATGAGGAGCCCGTCCCTCAAACACTGTCAACACTGATGATATTAATTAAATTCCTTGTTTGGTACCCTTAGAGCCAAAGATGAATGCCAGTTGGTACGTGTTGGAGGGGTCTATGAAAAAGGATTACACCCTTAAGGATCTTACCCTATAGAGAAGCAGCAGTGTCCTGTGTTAATGAGATAAAGCCTTTGAAATCGAAGTGCCCTAGGTTCAGTTCCTGGTTCTGGGGAATTCCCCGGCAGTCCAGTGGTTAGGACTCCATGCTTCTACTGCCGGGGCCCGGGTTCAATCCCTTATCAGGGAACTAAGATCCTGCAAACCCTGAAGTGAGGCCAAATAAAAAAATGAATAAATAAATAAATTTTAGAAGAGAAAATTTTAAAAAATCCTGGTTCTACCCCTAACAATAGATAATTATTGAATGAATGAGTTCACTGTGTGTCCTTGGACAAATCACAACTTCTCTGAGCGGTGGTTTCCCTCCATTGTTAAATGGCACAATAATAATGCCAATTTTACAGGGTTGTAAAATTAATGAAAGATATAATTAGCTCCCAGTAAGTAATCAAAAAGACAAGTTTTCTTCCCCTTTTCTCTTTCCTTGAAGAGGCACAATGTAAAACTGCAAAAGCTTAAATAAACTAGAACAGAGACAAAGGATCCAGAGATGGTGCGATGTGTGTGCATATACCTTCCTTGATTTGATGGGTTGGGACAGAGGGCAGGATTTCATGGGAAGCCCCTTACTGAGATTCTCCAAGAGACACTTAGAAGTCTGGAACCTTCTGCCTATCTTTCCATTACCTTACTCCCTGTGCTCAGGTCTGTCAATATCCTACCCGTCATTTGGGGCTCATTTCAGAAGCCACTTCCTCTTTAAAGACCCCTGTGAAACTTAAGCTATCTGTAACCTGCTCTTTTCTGGACTCCACCAGCCCCTCCTGTATGCCTCCATCCTGTTGGAGCTTGTGTTATAGCTAATTGCCTCTTATATCCCCAGTAGACAAGGAGCTCCTACAGGTTAGAAACCAGGTGGGTCTTACTTGTTCCCACTACATCTCAAAAAGATGTAGGCCTGGCACAAGTACCCAGCCAATGTATATGGAATAATGGACCAGTCTCCCTAAGAGGAAAATAGAGAAAAGATGGGAGAAGATCCATGACTTTGAAAGACTTTTTCCAAAACTAATTTAAGATTCCTAATTATCTGTCTGGGTTTCTCAGATAGTACTAATTGTAAAGAGCCTGCCTCTCAAGGCAGGAGACATAAGAGACACAGGTTTGATGGCTGGGTTGGGAAGATCCCTTGGAGGAGGGCATGGCAACCCACTCCAGTATACTTGCCTGGAGAATCCCATGGACAGAGGAGACTGGTGGACTACAGTCCATAGGGTCGAAAAGAGTAGGACGTGCTGAAGTGACTTAGCACACACACGGTTTTCTGTCCAAACCACAAAACAATAGTTGTAAGATACAGCTTTTGTCTTTAAAGAATGATCTTCTTAGAGGCAAGGTCAGCCCAGGTGTGTCAACCGTGTCAACGGCATGCCAACAAGAGACACAGTTTCAATCTCTGGTTTGGGAAGATTTCCTGGAGAGGAAAATAGCAACCCACTCCCATATTCTTGTCTGGGAAATCCCATGGACAGAGGAACCTTGCTGGCTGCAGTCCAGGGGGTTGCAAAGGAGTTGGAAACAATTAGCTAACAAACAACAAAAAAACGATCATTATAGATAATACCTTCTAAGATAACACCTCATGATCACCTTATGAAATCCTCTAAGCACATATATACATACCCCTTTAACAGTCACAATGACCCTATGAGGTACGGACTATTTGGAAACCCATTTTGCAGGTGAGGAAATTGAAGCCCAGAGACTTCAGTAACACTCCCTCAGCTTAGCAGTATGGGAGCTGGATGTGAACCCAGAAAGTCTTTCTCCAGAATCTACATCAGTTCAGTGCAGTTCAGTTCAGTCGCTCAGTCGTGTCCGACTCTTCATGACCCCATGAATCACAGCACGCCAGGCCTCCCTGTCCATCACCAACCCCCGGAGTTCCCTCAGACTCACGTCCACTGAGTCAGTGATGCCATCCAGCCATCTCATCCTCTTTAGTCCCCTTCTCCTCCTGACCCCTATCCCTCCCAGCATCAGAGTCTTTTCCAATGAGTCAACTCTTCTCATGAGGTGGCCAAAGTACTGGAGTTTCAGCTTCAGCATCGTTCCCTCCAAAGAAATCCCAGGGCTGATCTCCTTCAGAATGGACTGATTGGATCTCCTTGCAGTCCAAGGGACTCTCAAGAGTCTTCTCCAACACCACAGTTCAAAAGTATCAATTCTTTGGTACTCAGCTTTCTTCACAGTCCAACTCTCACATCCATACATGACCACAGGAAAAACCATAGCCTTGACTAGATGGACCTTTGTTGGCAAAGTAATGTCCCTGCTTTTCAATATGCTATCTAGGTTGGTCATAACTCTCCTTCCAAGGAGTAAGCATCTTTTAATTTCATGGCTGCAATCACCGTCTGCAGTGATTTTCAAGCCCAAAAAATAAAGTCTGACACTGTTTCCACTGTTTCCCCATCTATTTCCCATGAAGTGATGGAACTGGATGCCATGATCTTTGTTTTCTGAATGCTGAGCTTTAAGCCAACTTTTTCACTCTCCACTTTCACTTTCATCAAAGGGCTTTTTAGTTCCTCTTCACTTTCTGCCATAAGGGTGGTATCATCTGCATATCTGAGGTAACTGACATTTCTCCCCTGGCAATCTTGATTCCAGCTTGTGCTTCTTCCAGCCCAGTGTTTCTCATGATGTACTCTGCATATAAGTTAAATAAGCAGGGTGACAATATACAGCCTTGACGTACTCCTTTTCCTATTTGGAACCAGTCTGTTGTTCCATGTCCAGTTCTAACTGTTGCTTCCTGACCTGCATATAGGTTTCTCAAGAAGCACGTCAGGTGGTCTGGTATTCCCATCTCTTTCAGAATTTTCCACAGTTTATTGTGATCCACACAGTCAAAGGCTTTGTCATAGTCAATAAGGCAGAAATAGATGTTTTTCTGGAACTCTCTTGCTTTTTCGATGATCTAGAATCTACATGGCACTCTAAATACAGCAGAAAAATTGCCTAAAATCTGTGGTTATTACCTCTGGAAACTCTGGCAGTCACTAATAATCACTGGGCTCTAATCCCCATCAGAAGGTGGCATCAGAGCTACTCTTCACATCTTCATGGGCCCTTCACCAAAGTAAAGCATCAGCTGAAGGTACCAGCTCCAAGGAAAGACTAGGAAGGAGACTAGAACTACAGCTGGTCTGCCTAGAGAGGGCACTGGCCCTCTTTCCTGCTTCTTTCTGGTGATCCTGTTGGCCTCCCAAGAGCAGAGAGACACTGGCTGGGTGCTCCCACTGCTGTCATCTCTTCTGCCAGCCGCTGGATTGATAACGAGGCACCAGACACATGGTGCAAGCTGTCCACATCATCACTCCCCTCATCACTGCCCTTACTACCTAATCGTAAGCCTCATGTAATGGGCCCTTTGTGAGCTGGCCTCTTTCTACCCTCCCAACGCCACTTCTGGCCATTCCCCAGGCAGTACCCTCAATCCAGCCAAACCACACCCCCGATCCTGGAAAGAGCCTACTGTCTCAGGCCTTGTACCGGTGTGAGTGCTGTTTGTCTAGCCCTTCATGTTCTCCCCTTCATTCTCCCACCGATTTTCAGGCATCTTCTCTTGAGATTTCTTTGAGACCTAACCTGTGCCCCATCCCATCCCACACCCTAATCTGTGTTCCTTTATCTGTGATGACACAGTATTGTCTTTATCCCTTTGTTCCTCTTACTTCCTAGAGGATCTATAAGACTCTGAGGGCAGGGTTTCTTTTATCTCACCATTCCCTAAACCTGGAATAAGGGTGTTCAGTACATGTTGATACAAAAATTTAAAAAAGATGCAAACCTCATTGTACGCAGTACTTGATGTTTTTCTCAGGTATAGAGGGAAACAGGATAGAGATTTTGAATATTTGTAATCTTATATCAGAAATAAATTTTTGACCAAATTCATGAAGCTAAGAAACAACAAAATAGGGGCTGAAACTCCTGCGTCTTTGAGCGCATCTTGAAATGCCCAGAGTAGCACTCCTGCCATGTGTAGATTTTAAACAAGCTGAGAAATAAATAATTGTAATGATGGAGACCAAAGTGTCAACTGTATTACTACTGGAGGACATGACTTTGGGTGTCTTAGCCTATGTGGCTTGCAAATACTGTGTTGGCCAAAACTGTGGTTTGGATTTTTCTGTAACATGATATGGAAAACTTGAACAAACTTTTTGGCCAACCTAATATTTAACTCCCCAACTGACAAACATATCCACCCAGTCCAAGGCACAGCTGAACTGTCTTACCTGGGATGCCTATCCATATAAGACCTAAAAGACGAGTGAACAAAAGGGAATCAATGTACTCTGCCAACAAACCCTTTCCTGAAACAGAGCAGGAAGATGGATGTACACTGTGCGTGCCTAGTTATTGTTCCCAAATTCACACTCAGAAAAATTACTTTAATTCCCCAAGGGAAGGGCAAGTAAAGGCCAAAAGCATGCAAAGAGAAAATCCCTCCTCTTAGAAAACAGAAGTAGGGAAAAAATACTTATCTGATTCTAACAACTCAGAAGATAAGCTTTCAAAGCCAATTTGAAGAAAAGTTCAATTCCCTAGAGATCCTCTAGATGAAATTTACCAAGCCTATCCACACACTCATAACTTTTCCCCAAATACTAAGTTTCAGATCCCAGGGAACATTTGAGCAATGTTTAAATGGTCTTTTGGGTCTACCCATAGCTCCAGAGTTAGGTCTGGGCTTTAGCAATCACTGTAGCAGTTATCAATCTGTAGAGGTAATTAAAGATATAGGGAGTGATAAGACTCCCTAGAGAATGGGTAGAGTGAGAATGGAAAAGAGTCTAAAACTCATTCTCCTAAAACACCATCAGTTAAGGGAAAGGAAAAGTGAAAGAGCTTGAAACATTCACTGAGGACTGGCTGGGGTTGTAGGAGGTAAGGAATGACCTTGTGAACCAAAGGGATGGGAGGTGTAAGAAGTGGGAGTGGTCATCTATGCCACGTGTTGCTGCGGGATCAAGCTTGAAGTGAGAATTGAAAAAAGACCATTGCATTTGAAGTATGAAGGTCAACAAGGAGTCCTTTCAGTGAAGGGATAAGAGGAATCCAGAGGATGATTGGGAAGTGAGCGATACTTGCAGATAACTGCCAAAAAGTGTGGCAGGGAGGGAAGATGGGAAGGTAGGTCAGTGGCTGGACTAAGTGGAGGGAGACATTTTTTCTTCTATTTGAAATATAAAGGTATTTAAGCTTTCTGGTGGGAAGAAGCAGCCAGGGGAGAAGGGAAAGATGATAGAAAGAGGTGGTACGTGGTGGAGGCAGGAAGATGAGATACAGATTATAAGCGGAGAGTTTAAAGAACATGGATTTGGAATGAGGCAGGCAAATTCAAATCTGCTTACTAGGCCAAGTTATTTAGAATTCTACTCCCTGCCCAAACTCAGTTTCCCCATCTGCAAACTGGGTATAATAAATAAAAAATATATATCTTCCTAAAGCAATCATTAGGACTGTAAACAAATATTTGATCTTCTCATTCCGGGCACATGGTAAGATCACACTTCCTCACCCCAGTTCAACTTTGGCAAGGACATCTAACTTACTTTATCCAGTTAAGTGTGGACAGAAGGGATGTATGTCACTTCCAGGTGGTAGATTTGGGAGCCAGTGTGTGTTTCACCCTATTCTGCTTTTCCACTGTCATAATAACCACCGTTCACAGTGACTGCCCTATTCTATCACACTCAATCTCAGAGTCAAAACAAATATAACATTGAGAAGAGTCGCTAGCCAACCTGTGACAGACTCGCAGCATGAACAAGAAATAGACTTTTACGATTTTAAGACTTCTTGATTTTTGGTGAGCTTGTTGCTGAAGCATCACCTAACCTATCCTTACTGATGTTTTATACTATCTTGTAAAATTACTGTTGAGAGTTAGAAAAGAAAATGTGAAATATGGCACAGGATGGGATAATATGGAAAACAGAAACTGTTTAATAAATGATTCTTATCCCTTAGTGGGAGCTGTAAACAGTAGTCATACATGGATGTGAGAGTTGGACTATACAGAAGGCAGAGTGCCGAAGAACTGATGATTTTAAACTGGTGCTGGAGAAGGCTCTTGAGAATCCCTTGGACAGCAGAACCAAACCAGTCAATCCTGAAGCAAATCAACCCTGAATATTCATTGGAAGGATTGATGCTGAAGCTGAAGCTCCAGTGCTTAAGCCACCTGATGTGAGGAGCTGACTCATTGGAAAAGACCCTGGTGTTGGGAAAGACTGAGGGCAAAAGAAGAAGGTGGTGACAAAGGATGAGATAGTTGGATGTATCACCCATTCAATGGACATGAACTTGGGCAAACTCCTGGAGACTGTGAGGGACAGGGAAGCCTGGCATGCTGCAGTCCATGGGGTTGCAAAGAGTCGGACACGACTGAGCGACTAAACTGAACTGAACCGGCAACTCAACAACAACAACAAAAATAGTGCTACTCACTGGATAAAACATATATGAAGTTGTTAATAGGATGCAAACTTTGTTTCAGTAGTAAGGAAGATAGATAAAGTTTGTTGAACAATTTCTACAAACCAGATTCTGGATAGAAAAATGTATTTGCTTTCTTTTGCCTCTTTTCCCTGTCACTAGTTTTCTTCCTCTGCTGATCATTTCTGGTGATCCTTTTCAATCAACTAGATACTGTACAACTTGACTCTCAGTGCAGAAAGAGACCCCAGAAATCATCCAGTGTACTCTGCCCAATATCAGGACTTCCTTCACAACCTCCCTGGTGTGTAGGCACCCAGATTTTGCTCAATCACTCTGTGACAGTTTGCTTGCTGCCTCATATGGCAGCTGCTCGACCCCTAGGTATAATACGTTAGAGCCCATGTTTGCCTTGTTCACTTTGGAATCTCCTGCAGCAACATAGTAGAAGGTCTATTAATATGTATTAAAGGAATAAATGCCACATGGACAAATTTTGGTTTCCTTGTCTGTAAAATGGTGATATTAATATTGATCTGGGAAAATTTTAAATGAGATAACATGCGAGTGTACCTGGTGTGAAAGTGTGTTAGTCACTTAGTTGGGTCCGACTCTTTGAGACCTCCATGGACTGTAGTTCGCCAGGTCCTCTGTCCATAGAAGTCTCCAGGCAAAATACTGGAGTGGGTTGCCATTCCCTTTTCCAGGGGATTTTCCTGAGCCAGGGATCAAACCCAGGTTTCCCACACTGTGGGCGTATTCTTTACCATCTGGGCCACTTGGACCTTGTAGAAACTCTGTTAGTGTTGGTTCTATTCCTTATCTCATTTCTCCTTCTTAAACACAGCCAAAAATAAACTAATGCTGCAATACAGTTTGGGCCACTGACTGATCTTTCAGCTAATTTTCAATAGCCAAACATGAGCAATTCCCAGAACAAAGGCATGAGATGTATGGTATGCACTTAAAATCACAGACTCACAGATTTGAGGAAAAACATAGTCCAGTGATGAGGAATTCAGGCTCTGAAGTCTGATAGCTTTGGATGCAAATCCACTCTGTGGATTGTCTGACCTTACAAGTTTCTTATCTCTGCCAGCAGCCATCAACCTTCTTATCTTTAAATGAGAATATCTCGGGGTTGTTGTAAGGTCTGAAGAAGAAAATTGATGTAAAGTGCTTAGCCCTGGGCTAGAATATAGCAAATACTTATTCAATATAACATATTAGTGCTATTAGTTTATGGTATTAAGAGCCCTTAAAGGTCATCTAGTCTAACCCCTAATCAATTCCCAACTGCTACGTAATTAGATCCTGTCAATGAGGTGTTGACTTTCATCACCTCACTTCCATAAATAGATATAATCTGTCACCTTGAACTATCTTGATGTATTAGGATAACACTAGCTGCTGTAACAAAGAAATCTAAGGTGTATCTGGCTCAGATTTTATGGGAGTTTATTTCTTATTCAAGTTCTAAATTGGTTTTCCTAATTCATGGGTGGCTTTCCTTCAAGTGGCAAGTTGGGGATATAGTTTTGCCTCTATCTTCAACACCTAGCTTCCTAGGGCAGTCAAGCTTGTTTACATCAAGCCATTGGAAGAAGAAACCATATATGCTTGTTAATTCCTTGGAAGTGGAATCATATTTCTTCCCACATTCCACTGGTGAGACTAATCACGTGGTGCCTCCTAGACGCAGGGTTTTCACGCTCAGTCACTCAGGCATGTCTGACATTTGTGACCTCATGGATTGTAGCCTCCCCCCAAGCTCCTGTCCATGGGGGTTCCCCTGCAAGAATACTGGAGTGGGTTGCCGTTTCCTCCTCCAGGGGCTCTTCCTGACCAAGAAATTGAACCCATGTGCCCTGCAGCTCCTGCATTGGCAGGTGATTTCTTTGTCACTGATCTACCTGAAAAACCCAAACATAAATCAGGAGGCACTGGCAAATATAACTGCTACCTGGCTTGCTAGCTATCTCCTAGTGGCTACGCTATGCTACTTCCAGGCTCAGGCATTTTGACGGTCAGCTTACTATATCTTTCATAATTGATAAACCTACTGTCATCTGTATTTTCTTTGATGTGATTTGCACAGTCCTAGAAGAAAGGTTTTAATTTAAACATGGGCAGCCCTAAGGTATTATATACCATGTGGCAAAACTCATAAAAATTTCAAATGAATTTTATGATGGAGGCAAAAAGTAGAATGTAAAATGTGTTGGAAACTTAAAGGAGAGAGTGACAGAAAAAAAAGAAAGTTAGAACTGAGTAGAGTTAACAGAAGGTACTTCATACATGTATTCGTGTGCATATGCTAAGTCTCTTCAGCTGTGTCTGACTCTTTGAGATGCTATGAAGCATAGTCCTTAGGCTGGGGTCCTATGTCCATGGGATTCTCCAGGCAAGAATACTGGAGAGGGATGTTATGCCCTCCTCCAGGGGATCTTCCTGACCCAGGGATCAAACTTGCATCTCCCTTGACTCCTGCACTGGCAGGCAGGTTCTTTACCACCAGCACCACCTGGCAAGTCCACTTTACACATAGAGTATATCATAAAATCCTCGAGAGAACTCTATGGCTACCACCCACCCACCACCACCCCCCCATTCAAGGAAAGTGAGGCTCAAAGAGGTGGCATGCTTATTCAAGGTGACCTAATACAAAATTATAGAGCTCAGACTCCAACCTAAATTGGTCTAACTATAAAGTCAAGGTTCTCTCTTTCTCCAGACGTGAATGTAAGAGGAGCCTCTCAGCTTAACTATCTGTCCTCCTCACTGCCCTGCCCTCTCCCCCTGTTGGTCAAACTTCCATCAGCTCCTTCTCTTCCAGGGAGAGAAACTTCCAAGCGGCTTTAGGTCTCACTTCCACTGGCACTGCGCTGCGCATCTCCCTTAAGGCTTAAGTATAACCATGTCTACTGCGTGCCTACTTTTATTGACTGCTCTAAACAAAACCATTTTTTTCTGTATTATACAAAGGGATATTTAAAACTTTTCCTTTACAGTGAAATCTATGAATATTCCATTTAAAATAGTCCAACGTCCACTTCCTTTCAACCAAATCCCCTCCACATCTTGCCAGCAGTGCCCTTGCCACCCTGAAAGGAAAAGAAAGGCATAGGGTCAGAATTATTGGAACTGGAGTATGAAATTCCACACTGGGCTTGGCTTTGCCTCCTCAATCTAGTATGAGATCCTAGTTTTGATGGATAATAAAAACATTAGCTTCATTTGATCTAGGTGACTTCCTCCTAAATGATTCATGTTTGTCTAATAACTGGTATCCACCCCTCTCATCCAGGAAGTACCCATGAGCCACAAAGAGCCAACTACTGAATTTGACAGTGACAGATGCTTGTTTTTGATCACTCCGATTTATAGGAATCTCTTTCTGGCTCTACACACACACACCAGAAAATCTGGTACAACTCATGGGGAGCATTAATTAGTGCATATCAAATATGAGCTTGACAGGTCTATGATTTAAATACAAAGACTTTTGATTCAATATTTGAGCTCCACGCTACTCTGATGCTATTGTATCCATCTGAACAAATACAGCCTGACATCCTACCTTCTCCACAGCTGTTTGACTCTCTCCCTGTAGGCTGGTAGGTATGATGGGACCTCTTCTGTGAGGGAGAAGGGTAAGGAAGGATTCTCTCCACTACTCAGCAAGGGGAAGACAGCTGGGGCTAAGGAGGGGTTCCTCTGCCCTTCCTTTTGCTACCAAGAACCGTGGTTCCATGAGCAGAACAGGATCACCCAGTCAACTGACTGTCCCATGGAAGTTTTCCTTCAGGATCTGACATGTCAGCTGTGGAGCAATCGTCACTTTTTCTTTTAACCCTGCTGAGCCTCATTTTCCTCATCCGTAAAACAGACAATCCCTACCCCTCACAAAGTTGAAGTGTATTTTAAGCATTTACATGCTTAGGATGATCACTTATGCCAGACTCTCATCTGGATACAATTTCTCATCCATTCCTCGTAAGAATCCTATGAATCCATGGATAAGAAGGGAAACAGAGGAGCAAAGGATCCGGGGATTTGCACAGGGTACCCAACCAGTAAGTGATGGAGTAAGGATTCAAGCAGAAGTCATACTTCATCCCAATCCTGCCATTTCTCTTTTGGCTTTAAATGAACACTATTCAGTTTAAATCAACTTAAGTAGGAAAGGGAATTTGTTGGAATAGCATTTGGCCTAACTGGGTAGAGATTCTCAATATCAGCAGAGTCTTTCTCTGCTTTTCTTATACTCTTTGTAGGTTGATTCAATTCTTGCCTATTTCCATGATGTCAGCAAAAACAGTCACATGTGCCTGAGTTTACCCTTAAACTTCATGATGTAAAAGGAAGAGAGTATCTTTCTCAAAAGGTCCTGAAAAGATTTTTCCTGGCCTATCATGGGTCTACCTTGTGCCTCACTGTGGCCAGGGGAGGAGTATTGTGATCAGGAAGGGAGTGGAATGAGGTCCTGTTTTACTGAACCCCCTGTAATGAGGAGGAGTGGTTCCTCCACAGGAAAGAATGCTGAGCAGACATTGGTATAGGTTCATTTCACAAGGATTACACTAGCAAACAGCAAGAAACTAATACACAATGTCTCTTGTTTCTTAATCCAAAGATGAAACAATCCCTAAAACCCTCTTTTAAAAGTTCTTGCTTCATGAATTCACATATGATATATTCAAATCATTCAATCTGGAATTCCATATATACCAAAAAGCCTCAATCTCCTTCATTTTTTTAATATAAATTTATTTATTTTGATTGGAGGTTAATTACTTTACAATATTGTATTGGTTTTGCCATACATCAACATGAATCTGGCACAGGTATACACGTGTTTCCCATCCTGAACCCCCCTTCCTCCTCCCACCCCATACCATCCCTCTGGGTCATCCCAGTGCTGCAGCCCCAAGCATCCAGTATCATGCATTGAACCTGGACTGGTGATTCGTTTCATATATGATATTATACATGTTTCAATGCCATTCTCCCAAATCATCCCACTTTCTCCCTCTCCCACAGAGTCCAAAAGACTGCTCAGTACATCTGTGTCTCTTTTGCTGTCTTGCATACAGGGTTTTCGTTACCATCTTTATTTCTCAAACTTCCCTATTGCCATTCCTATAATTTCTGGCTGGTATAAGAGCTATTTATGGCCATATTTGGCCATTCAGTTCCTCAGTCCCCATTGGATTCTGAGCTATGCAGGGAGCCAGTCTTACTGACTTACAGTAGACATGGAAACTTAGCCTTTGCAGTCAAAGAGGTCTAGATTTGAATCCTAGCTTTGTAACTTATGAGTTGTATGATCTGTTGAAGTTACGTATCCAGTCTTAACATCATTTTCTTCATCTGTAATATGGTGATGATAATACATATCTTTCACTTAAGAATATTTTATAGGTACATTTCAATTCACAATGTATTTAAGGTAGCTTATAACAATACATACAATAGAAAAGCAAAAATATTAGGGCCAGAGAAATTATAAATTACAGCAGACATTTAAGACCTGAGAAAATGTACGAATGAAAATATATAGATCTTTATAATTATCAAATTATAACAGATTGTGCATAATTATTAAAATTGAGCTATACATTTCCTAAGAACAAGTAGTAGTGGGAAACTTTAGACATTATGTGATCTTCTACCTTCTATGCAAAATAGAACATGAGGAAGATGCATCCCAGGCCTTCATAAAAGCAAAGTTTCTCCTGACTTTTATTTCTGAAGTCACCCAAAAGGGCATTAGAGGTGAATAAATGATATATACAAAGCCCCTGATTGTTGATTTAAAACAAGTGCTACCCAAAGACACACACACACAAATGAAAGACATTCCAGGTTCATGGATTGAAAGACTTAATATTGTTAAGCTGTCAATACTACCCAAGGCAATCAAAATCACAATGCCATTTTTTTAAGAAATAGAAAAATCCATCTGAAAATTCATATGAAATTTCAAGAAACCCATCCAAATAGCCAAAATAATCTTGGGGCAAAAAAGAAAAGAACAAAGGTGGAGATCTTACACTTACTGACTGCCAAATCTATTACAAAGTTACAGTAACCAAAGCAGTGTGGTACTAGGAGAAAGACATACAAATCAATGGAGTACAGTAGAGAGCTCAGAAATAAACCCATGCTTATATGGTCAAATGATTTTTGACAAGGGTGCCAAGACCATTCAATATGAAAAGGCCAGTCTCTTCAGCAAATGGTGTTGGAAAAACTGGATATCCACAAAAGAATTAAGTTGGACCTTACCTTCACCATCACAAAAAGTAATTCAAAATGAATCAAAGACATAAGACCTAAATCTATGAAAATCTTTTACAAAACATAGAGGAAAAGCTTCATGATATTGGACTTGGCAATGATTCATTGAATATGAAACTAAAAACAGAGACAACAAAGACAAAAATAGATAAACTGGAGTTGTCAAAAATTAAAACCCCCATGTTTCAAAGGATACAATCAACAGAGTGAAAAAGAAACCTTTTGGGAGAAAAAGTTTGCAAATCATATACCTGATTTGGAGTCAATAGGAGTCAATTGGAATCAATTTGGAATCAATAAGGAGTCAATATCCAGAATATAAAAAGAACTGTACAAATCAATCACAATAAAAATAATCCAAATGACCCAATTAAAAACTGGCAGAGGTCTCCAAAGAAGATATACAAATGGTCAACAAACACGGGAGAAAAATGCCCAGCATTGCTGATAATTAGGGAAATGCAAATTACAATCACAATGATATATAGCCTCATACCATTTAGGATGGCTGCTAACAAAACAGACAAGAAGAAAATAAAATTCTGGCAAATATATGGAGAAATTGGAGCCCTTGTGAACTGTTGATGGGAATGGAACATAGTCTACCTGCTAGAGAAAACAGAATGGGAGTTTCTCAAAAAAATATAGTTACCATATGATATATAAATACCACTTCTGAGTGTACATCCAGTAGAATTGAAATTAGGGTCTCAAAGAGAGATTTGTATACCTATGTTCATAGCATCATTATTTTTAAGAGCCAAAAGATGAAAGAAAGATGACAGGTGTTACAATACAGATGACTCTTGAGGACGTTGTGCTAAATGAAATAAGCCAGTCCCAAAAGGTAAATACTATACGACTCTTCTATATGAGGCATCTAGAAAGTTTATAGAAGTTAACAGAAATAGAAGATAGAATGGTGGGTTCCAGGGGTTATGGAGAGAGGGAAGTGAGAAGTTGTTGTTTAATGAGTATAGTTTTAATTTTGTAAGATGAAAAAGTTCTAGAGATGGGGTGTACAATAACATGAATATACTTAATGCTACTAAGCTATACACTTAAAAGTGGTTAAGATAGTGGGGATAAGTTAGGAGTATGGAATTAAGAGATACACACCACTATATATAAAACAGATTTATTGTATAGAACCGGGAGCTATATTTAATACCTATAATAACTTATAATGAAAAAAGTCTGAAAAAGTATGTATTTGTATCATCAATTCACTTTGCTGTACACTTCAAACTAACACGTCGTAAATCAACTATACTTCAATTAAAAATATTTTTAAATGTATAAGATGGTAAATTTTATGTTGTGTACTTTGTCACAACTAACATTTTTTAAATTTTTTAAAAATATACTAAAATTCAGTTGCTTCCTAATGCAAACGTCCTTCCTCTGTTTCTAGCAGAATGTTTTGCACAAAGCAAGAATGAGTAAAATCTGGTTGGGAAGTTCTACAAAAACTACGAAGAAAAGACACTTTGACTGCAACACAAAGGACTAAATAGATGGCTCCAGAACAGAGAACAAGAAGTGTGTATAAAGCATGTGGGAGAAGAGCCTCAGGACCTGGGGAGTCCAGGTATGCACTGAGTAGGGAGTGATGGCCGATGAGGCTGGAGAGGAGCAAGGATGGTCTGTCCTGGTGAAGAGCCTGGACTTTACCTGGAGGCAACAGGAGGCTAATTACTCACAAAATGGACTAGAGTCATCAAAACTGTCATGTCTCCATGATTTGAGAACTGGCTACCTAGTGTGTGAATTATCCAAGTGTTGTCATTTTCTCTATGTTTTCTTCTTTCATTTCACTGAATGTCCATATCTTGAATATCATAGAAATAAGGAACGTTAGAGATCATGTAAATCATGAGATCTGACTTGGTGGTGGGACAAAAGGGCAGAGTCAGCCTGTGGTATGAACTCTCCCTATTTCAGGAGGGTGAGTTTTATGCCCTACACAGTCTGTAGAAACCCAGCAAATACAGGAGGTGTCTCTAAATACTAGTAGAATACAGGAGGAAATGGTACAGAGACTGAAAGCCTATTCCTTAATCTGGCATCACTTTGCTTGGATGTGATCATAGTTATGATTTGGGAATAAGGAAGCACTGGGAAGTTCCTATTGAGCCTCAGATGCTCAGTTCCCAATACATGTAGCAGGCAAGGTCATCCTCAGAAGCATCTGAATTCAATCCTGCCTTCTGTCATTCATTCAGCGCCTTCTAAGGATAGGGCGCCAGTCTGGGAATTCAGAGATGAATACAACCTGATTTCTGCCCTAAAGGACATCATGGTCTGAAAGAAGAAGACAAATTAACAAGCGATGCTCTTCTCTAATGTCACCAATATTGTATAAGGTACAGTTCCACACCTACTCCCTCCTTCATGAAGTTTTCTTGACCCCTGGACAATAGCTTCTGGTGGTCTCTCTCCCTAAGAGCTCCAAGACCACTTACCTGGCCCCTGTCAAACCTGGCCCACCCGTGTAGTTGTTGGCCTATATTCAATCCACCACCTGAACATGTTCTTCACAACAAGGACTTTCTCACAGGGACTCAACACAATCTCAGCTTTTCACATGTGTTAGCACCTGCTGCTCCTTTTGCCTAGAATAATCTTCCCATGCCTCATCCTGCATCTGCTGGTGAACTTCTATTCAGCTTTGAAGGTCCAACTCAAATTTTCTGGGCATCTTATCTCTTTGTGTCCTCAGCATCATCTTCCTACTTCTACAACACTGTTTTGAAATTTATTCATTGACGTGTCTACCTGTCTCATAAGACAGGACTAGAAGCATGGTTTCATGCTTTATCAGGGATGAAGAGTCAGGCAGTGCACTCATTAAGATAAAGCAAACTGCTATAAAAGATAAAATCTGAAATCTCAGTGTCCAGCACATGTAAACGTCAACCAAATTTTCTTGATGGATGGCAGTGGGGAGTTGTACTCCATGCAGTCATTCAAGGACCAATTTGACTGATCTTCTGCCATCTTCATGACTTCTAAGATCCCTTGGTGGCCTAATGATGACAAAACAATGGAGAAGACACACTCCCTTCCTAACCACCTTGGGCCAGAAGCGACACATGTCTCCTCTGTTAATATCTCATTGGAGACAACTGGGGACGTGGCCCCTCCTGGAAGAAGCTAGAGATTATAGGCCCTGACAAGGTGACCACTTCCCAGTGGTAATTCTACACTATGGAAGGGGAGTAGGAGTGCTTGGGGGGCAGGTGGCCATCTCCGCATGGGTGACAAAACAGACCCTTTAAACACAGGCCCATCCTACTCAGCAGATACCAGGGATCTTTCAACCTATGGCCTGAAGGCAGGTTCAGCACTTCACTGAAGGAGAAAGTTGATGTGGGGAAAACTCTCAGATTTCTAAAAAGAACTTGGCAGAGAAAGCCTACAAACAGTATGAAACAATAAAAGATAATGCCATTTACTTTGGTCCTGTAATTATAGTTACTTCTTCCCAAAGAGCTGAGAATAAGCACTCTAATTACTCTACAGGTTATATGGAGATTAATAAACCTGACTCTTAAATCTCTCCTTGCCTGCTGAAACACATAGCTCATAAACACAAAAAACTCAAGGCCAGACCTGATCAGTTATTAGACCCATCTCCCTGGGTGGAGGAAGAAAAGGATTGTAAGGTAAGCATTTAATTTGCTCTATGAGTTGCAACAAGCATTTTACATGTCATTTAAACTAATTCTCAGAACAAATCCTTGAACAGGATATTATTGTCCCAACTTGCATAGGAGGAAACTGAATTTCAGAGAGGTAGAGATACTTTCTTAAAGTTGCACAGCTGAGATTTGAGTCAAGGGCACCAAAGCCCAAACCTTTGCCACTGCACTAGGTTCTTTTCAGAGAAACTTCAAAGGCCTATAGGAAGTCTCACTTCTCAGAACTCTGCCCGTGGAGGATCACTTGGTGTAAATATACACCTTCCATACTTAGTTATCTCAAAGGCCCCTGAAGTATCCCAGTAATTGTAGTGAAGAAGCTTCCTGGACAGGCTTGACCTTCAGATGCCTTCTTCCAGCCCATCAGAGCCTTTGCAGTGACTTTGTGGATGGGCTCCGCTGAGCTCACAGAAACGAGCACCTGCAATTGGACTCCTTCATGCATTTATATTGGCCTCATCAACGGGACGACTTCAGATCAGAACCAACCATCTGTGTATCCTGAGTGGGGGCTCCAGGAAGAAAAGAATTACCTTGAGCCAAACAGCAGGAGGCAGGCTGCCAGGGTATGGATGAAAGGGAAGCCTACTCCAGGTGAGAGCATCCGCAAGGTGAGCTTCAGGGAGGAGAAATGCCTTTGTCTGCATGAAGCCTGCCTTCCTCTGACGCAGGAGGGTCCCACGTATCACAAAGAGCTACCTGTGTCCACCATTTCTCTTCCACACCCTAATTCCCCACCCACGCTACATTTTTTTCTTTCTCTGAATCCCAGTCTCTTCCTGGACATTTAGAATGGCTGCAGCCTAGTGTAGAGAAAAGAATAGGGGCAGAAAAGCATGGGGACCAAGAGTGCGTTTGGCAATGGATTGACCTGTGTTCTAGCCCCAGCTTAGCCACCTGAAGCCTTGGGCAAATTATTCCATTTCTCTGAGCTTTGGCCTCTTCACCTGTAGAATGAGGGTAATAGCCATGTCTGCTTCATAGGATTGTCACAAAAACAATCAAACTGTTACGCTTAATATATTTATCTAATTTCTGGGAGGTTTTTGAAATGCCTATGAATGAAAGACAAGGGATTTGGAATTTCTAAATCCTGCATGGCACTCTCCAGCTACATCACACTGGGCAAGTCACTTAGACTCTCTGGGTCCCAGCCCCATCATCTATAGAAGAGAAGAGGGAGAAGGTGATGGTTCACACAGGTTATGAAGCCTGAGATCCAGCATCCATCCTAGACTTCCTTCCCATCTAGACAACTCTCAAGGTCTATAGATTCTACCTCCTCAATGACTCTCTGATCCACCCCTTTCTCTCCGTCTCCACCAACACTTCTCCCAATTCAGGTCATCCTCATCTCTCATCTGAGCACTTGCATCTCCCTCCTACCTGTTGTCCTTGCCTCCACTCCCCTTCCCTCTAATCTGTTCTACTTCTTACAGTCAGAGCCACTTTTTTTTCCTTTTATTCCAGCTTTATTAAAGATCTTCTGTGATCACTAATCAGCTACTTTCACAGTTTAGTGAGGGGGTAGTGTCTTACCCTTGATCAAGCGGCAGTGCATATGGCTTAGAAGGATGAGGGCTTGTGTCCAGTAGCTAAGAGCTGGGAGTGGTGAAGCCAGGGCAAGAGCTCAAGACTTCAGTTTCCAGGTATCTGGTCTAGAGTGACTTTTTCTACAGCACATATGTCCTTATCCTACTTAATATCTTGCGGTGGCTCACATTGCCCAGAGGATAAACCCCAAACTCTTTATGCAGGTCCCTATTGATTGAGCATCAACTCTAGATCCAGACTGTTTACATACTCGCTTTGTAATCTTGGAGAAGTTATATAACATCTCTGTTTCTCAATTTCTGCATTTGTAAAGTGGGTATAATAATAATGTGTGTGTGTTTAGTCATTCAGTAGTATCTGACTCTTCACGACCCCGTGGACTGTAGCCTGCCAGGCTCCTCTGTCCGTAGGGATTCTCCAGGCAAGAATATTGGAGTAGGTTGCCATGCCCTCCTCCAGGGGATCTTCCCAACCCAGGGATGGAACGCAGGTCTCCTACATTGCAGGTGGATTTTTTACTGTCTGAGCCACGAGGGAATAATAATAGTACATACTGTAAAGAGTTGTTGTGACTATTAAGTGAGTTAATACGTGTAAATCAGAGAAATGCACTGTAAATGCTTTTTAATCATTGTCATCACCACCAATACTGTCATCGTCATGATGTTTGTGTCTCATAATCTTTCCTTCTTACTCTCGGCTACAGCTATTAGTCAGTTCTGTTGCTCAGTCGTGTCCAACTCTTTGTGACCCCATGGACTGCAGCACATCAGGCTTTCCTGTCCAACACCATCTCCCAGAACTTGCTCAA
The DNA here is from genome assembly GCF_023091745.1 of Budorcas taxicolor. Classification (NCBI taxonomy): domain Eukaryota; kingdom Metazoa; phylum Chordata; class Mammalia; order Artiodactyla; family Bovidae; genus Budorcas; species Budorcas taxicolor. The sequence goes on along the minus strand of NC_068912.1, from coordinate 87,905,112 downwards.
ACTCATGTCCATCAAGTCGGTGATGCCATTCACCCATCTCATTCCCTGTTGTCCTCTTCTCCTGCTGCCTCCAATCTTTCCCAGCATCAGGGTCTTTTCCAATGAGTCAGTTCTTTGTATCAGGTGGCCAAAGTATTGGAGCTTCAGCATCAGTCCTTCTGATGAATATTCAGGACTGATTTCTCTTAGGATTGACTGGTTTGAGCTCCTTGCAGTCCAGGGGACTCTACAGCTAGGCTGAGATTTAATTCCTCCTAACAGACTATCTCACCTCAGAATTTCCCATATGCTGACCCTTAGATCTACATACCAGGATTCTTTCTTCACTGTTTATCTTAATTCTCTCTCCTTAGAAAAGCTTTCCCTGACTGCCTCAGATGGGAGTAAAGTGCCCATTACAGCTTCCCACTGCACCCCAGACCTCCCCATTCTACAGTATTTATCACACTGATAATTACTTTTTCAATAGTTCTCTTATTCATTGGATTATAAACTCCTTAAGGACAAAGACCAAGTAAAACTCAGTCACCACTATTCCACCTGTCCCACTCACCACCACGCTACCAACTCCCACATTAAAGGTATGACCATGTTTCACACCATTTCCTTTCCCCGTGCATCTCATTTTCATAGCTGGAAGCATTCCTCCCAGTAGAAATGAGTTCTCCACTTATTTATAGCACTCTTTTATTTAAAATTATTTTTAAAACCAACCAGAAGATTGCATTTTAATCCAACTAGCTAAATTATTTAAAATACCTATAAAGGCCATTTTCAGCCTTTGTTCTAAAACAGGGGGGTGGGGTAGGGAGCAGACTCCAGAAGCCATGCATGATTTCGAATTTGCAGTGCTGAGGCTCTGAAGAACCAGCAAAAGCTGCCACTCTGCCCACTTGAAAGATGTTTCCCAAAATAAAAGACATGCCATCCACTGACACTTGCCTAGTCTTCAAACCACGAGTGTTCAGCCCCATGCCAGAAGAGTTTGGGAGGAGAGGGAGCGGCTGCTCCTGGCTCAGTCAGCAGCCGCTTCTGAAGCTGCCATAGCAACAAGTAGAGACTAAAAGCGATCCTTCCATATTAGGTGTGAACTGACTCCAGACAGGGAAAATCGCTTGCAGAGAAGAAGCCAACTTCCCTGGGAAACTAGTAGGGAGTAATTTGCAGGTGACCCACCCCTCTGCCTGCCACTTCCAAAACCATCATGTGAGTAATAGTGGGCAGGATTAAAAAAATAATAATGGTAAAAGAAACCAGTAAACCTTCTACCCCTTCAGACACCCAGGCCTACAACCTTGCTTGATAAAACTGCACTGGAGTCCCTCCCACCCCGCCCCCCAAATCCCAGCACCCTCCCCTCTTGTTCTGATTCTCAGCTGCTTTTGTAGCCCATCCATCTGTCAGTGCACATATGGGTAAAAGAGGCAAGCCAGGAAGCCGACAAGAGAAGGAGGATTTGTATTTCATAAGCATATTCTCAGCAGAGAAGTAGGAAATGCCTTCACCCGAAAACTGAGAAGAGGGTTACCACCGATCTGGGGCAGTGTCTTCTCAGCTTGGACTGACCAAGACGTGGGTGCTACTCTACTATCTGGGTTCCAGTGGCAGGACGTGCCTCCCTTCCCACTGTGTCTCCTTACACTGACCACCCCACTTCCAACCACACGTGCACTCCCACCCCATAACAAGACTCCATGTGGCACACTAAGTCTCAGCTCCTGCTTACATCCTTGCCTGTCTTTCTCCAGGTTCTCCTCCTCAGCACCAAATGAGCTCAGATCAGCACTGTGACACACAGTGACTGTGCAACCTTGAGCGAGCACTCTCATGTCTGAGCATCAGTTCCCTCAGCTATAAAACAGGGCTAATCACATTGCCAAAACTATAGGCGAATTGTGAAGATTAAATGAGATGATACACGTAAACCTCTTATCACAGTGTCTGGCTCGGAATACATGATCAGTCAACGTTAGTTTTGTCTACCCACAAACTTCATCTTCGAGCTCACCTTGGAGCTGCCCACGTTATCTAGTCTTGGAAGATTTTATCCTTGGGGCAAAGACCATGTTGGCTTATTCATCTTTGTGTCACTGATTTGTCTACAGTCCCAGTTATCTAATGCCTAGTGTATGGCTCAGTGTAGGTGTTTAATACATGTTACAGAAATGCACGCACTGATGGATGGGTGAATGGATGGACGGGTAGATGACAGGATGCATGAAAAATAAAGGGGGAAGCGCAACTTTTTCTTGCCATATTAATCAAAGATGATGCGGTTCTCTGATAAGCCATCCAGCAGAGACAACTTGCCCAGGTGTGTTCACAGACTTGCCTGATCATCAGGTATTTCCTGACCAGAGGCTGCTGCATGGAACTGACTGACTATTTCCCTCCACATCCATATGGGAATTTGGGAATCTGGCTAAAATGCTGGTATTTGGTTTTGTTTCTCTTTCTTGTCTTGACACTGAGGCTCCTTTTCTTTCTCTCCTTGAGTGCCAGCACAGATGCCAGCTGGCCCCTTGGCTCAGTTAACCCCTTCCAGCCTGCCCTTGGATGGCTCTGCCAAGGCTCCATATTGCTTGGCATTGCTGTGAACCCACATGGCTCCCTGCCTAGGGATGTTTACACTGCTCCCCTGCCTCTCCTTCAGTTCCCCAGCCTGGATTCTTCCACTGAACAAAGCCACTTCAGAAGAGAGCTGGAGCTAAGCACAAACCTGGAAGGAAGGCAATACATAAGGCTGTCAGGTGCTTCCCCTTGTGCTCAGGGCATAGCTATGAAGAAGCTGGAGCTCACAGAGGTGAAGCCACACAGCTGGGAATATATGAGCTGGAACTCAGACCTAGGTCTTCTGACCACAGAACTTGTGTTCATTCCACTGCACCCAAAATCCTCTCATTGTATTTCTAATGAAAGAAATGTGCTCTGTGTGGTCAGTCATGTCCAACTCTTTGTGACGCTTTGCACTGTAGCCCATCAGGCTCCTCTGTTCATGGGATTCTTCAGGTTAAGAATATTGGAGAGGGTTGCCATTTCCTCCTCCAGGGGATCTTCCTAAACCAGGGATTGCACCCACATTTCCTGTGCCTCCTACACTGCAGGCAGATTCTTTACCACTGAGCCATCAGGGAAGCCCAGTGTCTTTCGGTGAGGTGGAAGGAATGTTCTGTATCCTTCTGTCTCAGCTCCACAGTCTACTTTGGGTTCCTTGACTCCTTATTTTCTCTTATTTTACAGAGGGGTAAACTCAGGATCAGTAGTGCCTGAGTAGTGATGAGGGGTCTATGCAATCATAAAGTCTTATTATTAGAAAGGAAATGGAGATGATGAAACTCATCCAGATGATGGAATCAGTCAACTTTGTACACACTAGAGCCACAGAGCTGTCCTAGAGCAGATGCTTTCTGATTCCTTGAGGTCTAAGCTAACTCCATAGCCTAATCTGTTTACACTGCAATAGCATTTAAAACATATTGAAATCAACTGTTCACACATCTGCCTCCTGTGTGCTGACAGAAACTTCCTTATGATGTGCTCTGGATATTCAGTGCTGCATGACAAGCCACCTCAAAATTTACAGGGTTAAAACAACCTGTTTATTATCTTGTACGGTTCGACAGGTGACTGAGCTCAGCTGGGCAGTTCTTCCCTGGGGTTTCTCATATGCTTACAGTCAGTTACTGAAGCCAGAATCAGCTGACAACTCGCAGGGTGGGATGCTCAAGATGGCTCATTCATAAAACTAGCAGCTGATGCTGGTTCCTGAGCAGGAACTCAGCGGGAACTGTCAACCAGAGCATCTATTCATGGGACTGGGTTCCAAGAGCAAGTGCTTCAAGAAGCCCAATCTGGAGCTGCAAGGCTTCTTATGACATAGCCTCAAAAATCCCACTGTGTCACCTGCCACATTCTATTAGTCGAGTGAGTGACTGAAGTCATCCAAGTTCAAAGGAATAGCAAAATGTTTGCAGCCATCTTTGATATGCCACAGAAAGAGAAGGTCTTTTAATCATCTCTGTGGTCTCAACACCTGGAATAATACCTGACATACACAAAGACTAAATATTTGTTGATCAGACTCAAACTGACAAATTGTGTGGGAAAGAAGAGTGTGCTGAGAACAACTTTAGTGACCTCTACTTACTCCCTTGAAATCTCTTGGTATCTTTTACTCCAAATAGCATAAACACTTTAAAATATAAATCGCTTCCAGCTCATCTGAAGTTGTTGTCGGGATCCCTTTAGCAACCATGAAGATGTCAGCATAGCAGAATGACGAGATGGACAATTTTCCAGCCTGGCTGGTTATGTATATAGATTCTAGAGTCACATTGCCTAAGGTTGAGTCCTAGCGTTACCTTTTTCTAGCCAATATATTTAGGCTAAATTTCTTATGTCTCTATTCTTTATCCATATAATAGATAGTAAAAGCATCTACCTCTAGGGTTATTGTGGAAAGTTCATCACGTAGTATACTACCCAGGATGTAAGAAGTGCCTAATAAGCATTAGCTATTATTTCCAGACTTTCTTCCCCTTTCTTAAATCTGCATTGAATAAAGACCTCCTTTGCTTTTGCCATCACTTTTCTTTCCCTTTCTCTTTTCAACTACCAGTTCCTACTTCTTCTAGGTATCACCTTTGTTATTATCCCTGGATTTGTATACAATTTTACACTTTCTGAAGTACTCTTGCATCAGTTTCATGCATCTCCTTAGGATCTTTAATAAAGATAACACAATTGTTGTAATTATTGCCATTTTATGAATGATTGAACAGAAGCTAAAAACTCTGAAATACCGTGCTCAAGATCATCAACATAGAAAATTATCGGAGCAGAAATAGAATTTCAGTGGCATGTTTTAGGGGCTTCCCAGGTGGCACTAGTGGTAAAGAACCTACCTGCCAATGCAGCAGACATAAGAGACGCGGGTTCAATGCCTGGGTGGGGAAAATCCCCTGGGGGAGAGAATGGCAACCCACTCCATTATTCAAAGTGCCTAGAGAATCCCATGTACAAAGTAGCCTGGTGGGCTACATTCCATAGTGTCGAAAAGAGTCAGACATGACTAAAGCGACTTAGTACGCATGCATTTCATATTTTAGATTCTGAGCATTTTCATAATAACCGAGTGATCTCTAGTGATGTCACTGAGAGTCAGATGACACATGACTTCAAAGTCCAAGAAAATTCATTAGAGTCTGGGCTTTCATGGACTTCAAATTAAAAGTGAATGTTAATTTCTACTGAATTATCAAAATGGACTTAGGCTTCTAGAACAATTTGAAAAGCAATTAATTTTCCTAAAATAAGAGCAGCTGTTCTTGCCAATAGATATTAAGTAGAAGTCTTGTGATGATTTAGAATTTTGCTAAGGATTCTTGGAAGCCAGACCATGATAATTTTGTAGCTAATACACGGAGGCAGGTGCCCTCTCCCCTCTGGATCTAACTCATGGCTTATGTGAATTCTCTGGTTTGGAGAGAATTGATGTCAAAGACAATAAGACAAACTATCTTGATATGATTCCAGCATACTCAAAGATGACCCACAGCAAACTGAGTAATCCCTGTGAGTACGTAGCATTAGCAAATGAAGGTATTCACAATGGTAGCCAAAGCAAAAACTTTCCAACCTAGCTAGATACAGTGCAATATAAGAAGAGAGCACTGGACTGAGAATGAGAAAGAAACCTACATGATTTAAGTCCCTATCATATTCAGTTCAAATCAACAAACACTGGGAACCCATCTGGTGATATGTATTGTGCTAGAGACAATGACACATGGCCCTCCTTTCAAAGAGCTTATAATCTAATAAATCAAGGACACCACAATTTCACTATCATGTAGTCGGTGTCGTGATAGGGAGATATGTAAAATGATATGCAGAGAGTAACATATGAGCACCTAGAAGGGACAGCTAGTTCACATTAGAGGAGGAGCATGAAAGGACAGAGGAGGCTTTCTGAGGGAGATGTTAGTGAATATATAAACTGTGAGAAAAACATAGGTGTCATAACAGCCTAGAAGAACTTGTAAGGGCACCAGAGGCAGAAGGAACAGTATGAGTAAGGCATAAAGCAGCATGGTGAGGGAAAGGGAGACCATAAATCACTTCATATTACTCAAGCAAAACATGTCAGGCAGGAAGCAGCAGGAAATAAGTAAAGATAGGCAGGCAGCGTGCTAAGGAATTGGTATCACATTACCTAATCTATATGTCGTAGTACTTGTTAAGATTTTTAGTATTCCCCTGTTTTAGAGATGAGAACAATAAGGGCTAAGGAGACCAAAGAATTTCCTTAGCTTATCTCTGAAGCTCTAAATACGTCTTCAGAAAAGCAGTATTCTGATCTCATATGAGACATACACCATTTTTGGGAAACCATTCTTCATTTCTTTGTCTCTTGTCCCCTTTTGTTGAAATAACAAGGACGAGGCAGGGTACTTTCTCAGGCCACTGCCTACTGCTGCGTGTTATGATACTACAGGCTCCCTTAGCTACTGCTGCAGAGCTAGAACCACGTGCTTGCTTTCAGCACCATGGAGAGGTGCCGCATTGCTGAGAGCGGCAGACCTGAGGGTCAGTCAATGTAGAGGAAACCAGGAGATCCACAAATCTTCCTTCAAACAAGACATCAACAAAGACAGAAGGGCAAGGAGAAGGAATATCAGGAGAGGGGAGAGAGAGAGAGAGAAGTTGTCCATCACCAAGTGTTTTCTCCAACAGCCGCTGAGTGATATGCTGAGTGAGACAAAGTGAACTAAATAAAGAGAATAAATTGTAGCAGCAACATGTCCTCGACATCATAATACAGATGCTGTAATCATACAAGGCTAATAGTCTGAGTCACTCTGCAGCCATCGAGAACCAGAAATTGATGGGACATGCCTTGTGACTGCTCACAAAATCCAGTAAATTAAACTCACTGACCATGGCCTGAAGACAGGAAGAGGCACAGTAAAATTATGTAACTGCTGGCTTATTTCCTGAATCACACACATTCTTCTTCTTTTTCTCTCTGTTACCCTCAAGACAGGAGCTCTATGGCCTCATGTATTTCCCTACCACAATAAAAAGTTCCTCTCCAGAAAAGACCCACTATCTGATTTATCCTAAAGTATACATAAGGGTGCTAAAATTTAAAGAACTATCTCATAGATAAATCAGAAAGAAATGATTCACTGTAATTTAAGCTCCATAAGAACAAGATGGTTTTCTTTATTGTTCACAGCACCTATAATGCTGTTTAATATGTGATCAATAGCAACAATAGCAATAATATTAACTAATATATATTGTGTGTTTACTATATATGGCAACTGGGTTTTTTGTGTGCTCTTCTAATTTTCATAATGATTGTATGAGATAAGGATTATTATTATCTCAGTTTGCATATGGAGAACCTGGGACATAGAGAAATTATTAACTTCCCAGGGTCATATTGCTAGGAAATGCAGAGACAAGAGTCCAAACCAGGAAATCTAAATATAGAGCCAATGTTCTGGTGGCCCAGATGGTAAAGAATCTGCCTGCAGTGCAGGAGACATAGGTTTGTTCCCTGGGTCTGGAAGACCCCCTGGAGGAGGACATGGCAACCCACTCCAGTGTTCTTGCCTGGAGGGTCCCATGGACAGAGGAACCTGGTGGGCTACGGTCCATTGGGTCACAAAGAGTTGGACATGATTGCCTGACTAACACTTCCACTTTCATAATGATGAGAAGAAAAGATGGACAAACGCACAGAGAAGTCAGAAAGACACATGATATATACAATATGAATGTTGACTCGAGACTTTAAAAATTATATTAGAGCCTCTAAGATCTGACAATGAGGGTTTAAAAAATATAATCATTAATTCCACTTAATACAGAGGGACTGTGCTGAGCACTGAGGATACAAAACTAGAGAAGAATCTGCCCTCATGGTGTTTGTAACTAGTGATGGGCAAGTACAGGTAAAAAGACAAGAGGATAAGATGATATGAGTGTTTAGCAAGAGGTTAGTGTGGGTGCTGTGGAAATTCAGAGAAAAGGTACTTTCTCAGAGTTAGGGAGTTGGAGTACTACCCATGATAGGTGCTCTCTGCACAGATTCTAGAAACTTCACAGTTTAGTAATTAATGGGGTCAAGAGGTGGAGGAAATTCTCAAGTGTAGGCATGAAAGACTGACAGATGATGTTAGAATAGTAGAGATCATGTAGCTAAACTTGGAAAAGGGCATGGCAACCCACTCCAGTATTCTTGCCTGTAGAACCCCTATGGACAGAGGAGCCTGGCAGGCTACAGTCCACAAGGTCACAAAGAGTTGGACACGACTGAGCAACTAAGCATGCGTGCCATCTAAACTAATGCACTCTGTGATCTGTTTATGCAACAACATTTCTGAGTACCAAATGTGTGTCAAGCTCTGTGCCTACCACTAGGGATGTACAAATAAGCAAGCAGGCATGTTTTCTGCCTTCACTGAGATCACATTCTAAAATTTACTCTTGAGACTGGTGAAATAGAAGCCTGGAGAGGTAGTGTCCTGCCTAGGATTGGACATGAGGTAATGGCAAAGTATAGACTCAAAGCCAAGGTTCCAGTCCACTGCTGCCTCTCAGGAAATGCTCCTTGAATGAGTAAATGAGTAGTGAACAGGATGTACTGAAAAATTCTTTAGGAGGCAAAGAAAGAAGTTGTTACCTTGGTAATTAGGCAGAAACCATGGCTTGAGTCAAGCTAAACTGCATAGATACCGTCAGGACACCAGCTGGTGGCCAGAGCAGCCTGGAATGCCTGAGTCCAAAACCTGCACTGTGGACACCAGCTTCCCTGCTCCTGCTTTCAGCAAGGCCCTATATTCCTGAGTTTGTGCATTTTGTTTCTGTTTTTTGTTTCTTCAAATCCCCAGCCAAGCCAAGGAAAGTCAGAATCAAAAATATAACTTACTGAAGCAGCCTCAGGAAGCCCCACGGGAGATGGTGGCAGTCATAAGAGGAGAAAATAACCCAGCAGAGTGTAAATAAAGCCTGCAAAGTGATGAAGAGGCTAATTCACATAATATCCCCACCCGCCCCCCACATTCACTCTGGAAAACCACAGGAGAGCCTGGTGCTGGTGGGTAACCTTTAGATGGCCCAACAGCTGGCTGTGTGGCCCAGCCCTCCAAATGGAGGCAAGCACCCACAGCTTGAGTCTGATACCAAGGAGAGTTGTTTGGAGGAATCAGATAGGCTAATAGGTAGAAGTTATAATAAGTACTATTTTTTTATTGTTGTTCTTGAGCTGCCTCATTTCCCCCCAGAGCAGTCAGTCTAAGAAAGGCCCAAGATAAGACATCTCAGGAATGCCCCAGTGTGAAGTAATAAATGGATATTTAGTAATATCTACTCAGAAGGGCTCCTTGGGGCGGGACTGGCCCTCAGCCAGAGAGCTCTCTTTGAGCTCATGCTTGTCTGAGCCCTGACAGTACATCTTGGTAACAGTGGATCCCATGCCCATAGGTCCCTGGAACCTTTGTAACTGATGATTAATTTACCATATAGTCCAGCCTTCCTTCTTACTCTTTCTCACTCATGGCTGAGTCCTATAATGTTTTCCATCTCGCCAGATGCTAGGAACTAGTCTAAACCCTGTAGACTCAAGCAGCTGACAGCCTCCTAATTTTCCCAAGTCCTACCAATAGATAAATTATATCATACTAAAGAAACGAGAGGGAATTTCATCAGATAGGACTTGACCATCTTTGGCTATGAGAAAACTCCCCAGCTGCCTGATGCAATTTGAACTTCTGGAAAAATTATTCATCTATATAAATTCTATAAAAATTAATCCTTAAAATATCCATTCATGGCATCTGAAGTGGCAAGTGGATGAAGGGAAATTTTAGTTCAACCCCCACATGCTTTAGTTACATTTAACTCAATTAAATTTGAGCTAAAAAAATACTTGTTAAACATTTCCTGTGTGTCGGGTATTATGCATGGAATTAGGACGCAGGGTGAAGGAAATACAGGTCCATCTTTGAAGAGCTTACCATCTAGCAAAGAAATCACAGAAACTATGAATATGGTTCTAGAAAAAGCATACCATAACCATGACAGAATGACTAGGAGCTTAGAAGAGAGACATTGATTAATCGTAATCAGGGCAGAGAGGGTATGACTTCTGGAAAAGTATAAGAGTAGCTGTGATGGACAGGACTTCGTAGTTACAAATAGAGAGAACAAAATTCTATATAGAGGGTATAACCAAAACAAAAGCTGGCATGCTAGATGTCGACACGTGTGTCTGTGTGTGTGTATGTGTGTGTGTGTGTGTGTGTGTGTGTGTGTGTGTGTGGTATATGATGATAAGTCTTAAGGGAAACTGAGGAGTCAAGTTAGATCTTCTACTCATTATCAAAGCACTTTATAGCCATCATTGTATGCTCAAAGATCAAGTTCTTTGGAAAGCTCCCCTCACCCTGACCATCTGTTGCTGGCTTAGATGCATCTTGTAAAAATTGGGATTTGGCATTATAATCTTCCACTGCCTCTTACCTTTTACCCTAAAAGACTGTGAGCCACTTGAAGGCAAATAAGTGTTAGTCACTCAGTAGCCCACCGGGCTTCTCTGTCTGTGGAATTCTCCAGGCAAGAATACTGGAGTGGGTAGCCATTCCCTTCTCCAGGGGATCTTCCCAACCAAGGGATCAAACCTGGGTCTCCTGCATTGCAGGCAGATTCTTTACCATCTGAGCCACCAGCAAAGCCCTGCAAGCCACTCGAGGGCAATGACTTACTTATTCACTGAACTCCCAAGCTAACAGCGTTCCTGGCATGCAGTAGTCACTCAGAAGTGTGTTGAATTAATGAGTTTTACTTGCCTTTTGTGTCTCTGATGCAACTTCTCACACAGGCATGGAGAAATCAAATAATTGGCTTCAATCACAAGAACAGTCATGGCAAAATTTACTTCCAGATTTTCTTCTTTCATGAGGGGGCAATGTGTGTGTGTTGGTGGGTAGGGTTTTGGGAAAGCAGGTAGGAAAAGCATGTTTTTAACCCCGACGGGGGAGCCTGGTGGGCTGCAGTCCACGGGGTCGCCAAGAGTCGGACACAACTGGGCGACTTCACTTTCACTTTTCACTTTCATGCATTGGAGAAGGAAATGGCAACCCACTCCAGTGTTCTTGCCTAGAGAATCCCAGGGGCGGGGAAGCCTGGTGGGCTGCCGTCTATGGAATTGCACAGAGTCAGACACAACTGAAGCGACTTAGCAGCAGCAGCAGCAGCAACCCTAGAACTAGAGACCACAGTCGCTTTTGGAGTCATTGATCAAAATCTTTCAGAGAGGCTATTCATGTCCACCTCCACTCTCCTCATTCTCTATATCCTCAAGCTACGTATTCTCAGTATGACTTACATTGTATTAATATTTTCCTTTTTGTTCATTTCTTGGCATACCTTTCTCTCTAAAAGGTGAGTAGAATTAATTATTTCTCAATAAAACTAGGGAAAGAACAACAACTTAAAAAAAAAAACCCAGAGATTGTTTATTTTACTTACTGCTACATACCCTGCACAATGTCTAGCCTGTTCTAGTGCTGAATGACTAAGACAAATGGGATGCAAGGAGCAGAAAAGCTACAGAGAGGAATGTGCACATTCAAATAAGTGAGGCAGTCAACAAGTCCTCGCAATGTGTCCACAGTGGTAACAGCCTTCTGGTGGACACTCAGCCAGAGAGCAAGAGTTAGAAATAGTCTTGCCTGAATGAGCTGGTAATATGACCAGCCAGCAGAGGCTTTGCACAGAAATATCAAAATGGCACATATTGTCTTGTGAGGGTAAGCTGCTGTAGAGGTAGTGAAGAGGGGGTCAAGAATAGCTGACGGGCAAAGGACAATCCATGAAGGTTCCAAGAGTACCAGAAATCAGGAACGCAGCAGAAAACATGAGAACTACGTTAACTGGCAACACTGAAAATATTATCAAAAGCTCCAGCGGCACGTCTCATGTATACACTGTCTCCTGCCTCTCTACTTCAGCGTGTACTCTTCCTTTCATGATGTGCTGTTCCCCAGAGCCTGCTAGGTAGCACCTACTCAGACCTCAAGATTATCCTCGGGCCTTATTACAGGAAGACTTTCCTTCTAGCTCGTTTCTCCAGTATGCACTGTGAACATATCCGTTTTTAATTAAAATATTTTTTAATTTTTAAAAATTGAAGTATAGTTGATTTATAATGTGTTAGGTTCTGGTGTACAGAAAAGTGATTCAGTTATATATATAATTGAATTCAGCTATATATTCAGTTATATATATATAGATGTATTCAGTTATATATATAGGTATATATATAACAATATATATGCATATGTATTCTTTTTCAGATTCTTGTCCATTATAGGTTATTAATATAGCTCCCTGTGAAGTTTCTTAAAAAACTGAAAATAGAGTTACCACATGATCCAAGAATCCCACTCCTGGGCATATATATCAAGAAAACTCTAATGTGAAAAGATACATGCACTCCAATGTTCATAACAATACTATTTAAAGTAACCAAGACATTGGAGCAACCTAAGTGTTCATTGGTAGATGAATGGATAAAGAAAATGTGGTGTATATATATACACACGTACATACATACAATGGAATATTGCTGCTGCTAAGTCATTTCAGTCGTGTCCAACTCTGTGCGACCCCATAGACGGCAGCCCACCAGGCTCCCCCATCCCTGGGATTCTCCAGGCAAGAACACTGGAGTGGGTTGCCATTTCCTTCTCCAATGCATGAAAGTAAAAAGTGAAAGTGAAGTCGCTCAGTCGTGCCCGACTCTTAGCGACCCCATGGACTGCAGCTTACCAGGCTCCTCCATCCATGGGATTTTCCAGGCAAGAGTACTGGAGTGGGGTGCCATTGCCTTCTCCGACAATGGAATACTACTCAATCATTAAAAAATGAAATAATGGGAACATATCTTTATGGTAACACTTGTTACATTGGATTACAGCTTTAATAAGAGGTAAAACTCTTGAATGTTCAAAAACTCAATTAGCCTTCATTATCTGGATTCTAATCCCAATCCACCTCCACTTATCTGTGATTACCTTGAGCAAGTTATTAATCTCTGTTTCATCTCTCAAATGGAGATAATATTTACTACCCATCACAAAGGGTTGTTCAGTAAAGAAAATTAAACTTTTTTTTGCCAAGAGTGCTTGACAAATAGTATGAATTCAATAAAAGGTCAGTTCCTGGAGAGTGAAACACATAATTAGGAAACAACTTCTCTAGGACAAGTACTGTGATAAGACTTTTTATATTTGCCATTTTGCTATTATTCTTAACAACTTTGCAAGGTAAGTAGTAGCTGACCAGTTTTCACCTGAGGAAATTAAAATTTAATAGAATTTTTTAAAAGGTGAGCATTAAAGCTTATCTGTAGATTAGCATTAATAATAACTATCTCCGATTTGTGAGAATTAAGAGATAACATACATGATTTAGTAGAGGAACTGGATGTTACCATGAGTGTTTTAAATGACTTGTTACTTTGTGTTATTGGATAGGTTGCAGATTGTGATAATGAGTACAAATACGGCCTGCCCTTGAAGAGCCCGTGGTTAGTGGGCTGTTACAGTGGCTCGTGGACAATATGTACGTCTTGCTCATCTCACGTCAGTGTGTTAGTCACTCAGTTATGTCTGAGTCTTTGCGACCCATGGACTGCAGCCTGCCAGGCTCCTCTGTCCAGGGGATTTTTCCTGGCAAAAATACTGGAGTGGGTTGCCGTTTCCTCCTCCAGGGGATCTTCCCAACCCAGGGATCAAACTCATGTCTCCTGTGTCTCCCGCATTGACAGGCAGATTCTTTACTGTCAGAAAAAGTTAAGAATGGAGGTCTCTTATAATTGCTTGCAGAATCTGGTTCCAAAAGGCCTTCACTCTACTTCTCTTCAGGTTCAGGAGACAAACAGAATAAAGAGAATGGGACAGGCATATTTAATGGATGTGCCATTTATACTTTGGCTCCAGGTGGATTATAATAACTGTTAAAATGGAAATTCAGCAGAGTAATATAGAAGCACAGTAGGGAAGAGTATGGACCTAACTTGGAGCAGAGAAGGCTTCCTGAGAAAGTGGGACCTGAAGTGAATCTCGGAAGGATGGTGTGATTTCAATGACTTCCTGAAGAAGAGACACTTGAGGATGTAACAGCAGATTAAACAAAGTTTTCAGGTTGAGCTGGTGCCAGACTATTTGGAGACATCCACGTGTGGTTGGATAGTGATCCTTGGGGGAGAGGTCAGAGCTGACAAAGAATGTTACTGAAGTGGAAGACTGGGAGCCTGACATCTCTCTTGTCATGTAGAACAGATGATCCTCAAAGAGCCTTCAGGTAACATATTTTGATTAAATAAATATTACACTTTGAAAGACTCTTAAAGAAATATATGAATTACTTATTACTGCAAAAGCGTTAAGGCTATCTATCATTCCCTCCATCATACACTAGACATTTTACATCTTCATGACAGCTCTAAGAAAAGTTATGCTTCTTCTTGGTAACCAGTTCAACTTATTCAAGCAGATGCTCAAATGGCAAGAGTATTCTCGAACTAATATGTGCTTCCCTGTTTGTGCAGGCAGCTAAGAAAGTCAAAGCCAGATTTGTGGACACATGTAACAGCTGTGTCAGGTCATATGTCAGAAGTTTGCTTACTGATTCCACCACTGTCCTCTTCCTATTTTCCTGCGAAGATTGTTTCTTTGTCCATCTTTGTTCATTTACCACATTTTGTATTATTTATAACTACTGAAGACACTTCAAGTCCTGTTTTGGAATGAGGTAGGGTAAGAGGTGAAGAATTGGAACCTTTGTTGCAATATCTCATACCCTATAAACATCCCAGTTAGCACATTATAATTATCTATCTTTTCTACCCTACTTGAGGGTAAAGACTTGCTCTCATTTTAAAAATCATAACTACTATTTATTAAGCACCCACTGTGGGCTGAGTGCTATGCTTGGTGCTTCATATATTAGCTATAGTTCTCACAATCTTATAGTTCTGTTTCTTCTATTTTATAGATGAGACAACTAAGGCTTAGAGAAATTAAGTGACTTCCTCAAAGTAGGATGTGGATTTAGCTTCATCTGACCTCAAAGTTGGAGAAGGCAATGGCACCCCACTCCAGTACTCTTGCCTGGAAAATCCCATGGATGGAGGAGCCTGGTGGGCTGCAGTCCATGGGGTCACTAAGAGTCGAACACAACTGAGCGACTTCACTTTCACTTTTCACTTTCATGCATTGGAGAAGGAAATGGCAACCCATTCCAGTGTTCTTGCCTGGAGAATCCCAGGGACGGGGGAGCCTGGTGGGCTGCTGTCTATGGGGTCGCACAGAGTTGGACACGACTGAAGTGACTTAGCAGCAGCAGCAGCAGCAGCAGCAGCAGCAGCAGCAGAAGCAAGGTACAAATAAACTACCAACACTAAACTCTTCAGTGTAGCCCAAGGCTTTCAGCAGAACAATAATGGACATGACCTTCAGAAGGAGCCTATACTCTTCAGCACCTCTCCAAGCCTGCCACAGCTGGTAGGACAGGCATTCTGCAAGTCCAGGTAACACCTGTCACTGCACATGCCTGAGATGCTAAGGGAAGTTGGAAAGAGTGAAGACTCAGAATGAGAGGGCTGAGCCAACCAAATGCTTACATAGTGGGTGTGGCCCAAACCAAAGCCTGACCCTGAGTGAGACAGGCCTGGAAAAGACAAGAGCAATGCCTTGCATCACTTTTTTCAGAAACCTGCCCAGCCTGAAATAAGTATCCCTCCTCTAGGCTCCCAAACCCTTCAGAGTTGATCCTTCTAGGTAGCACCTTCTTACGACTTCACATTCCATGGCACTGTGTCACTACATTTGTTGACTTCTCTGATTACCTCTTTTACTTTTACGTGCATAAAGATCACTAGGGTGTGTGTCAAATGTAGGCTCCCTGGTTTCATCTGGAAGATTCTATTTTTCACTTGGCTGCATCAGGTCTATGGCGCGTGGGCTCTCCCTTGCGGCACGCAGGTTTCTCTCTAGTTGTGATACATACATAGGCTCTGGAATGAACAGGCTCAGTTGTTTCATGGCAAGTGGGATCCTAGCTCCCCTACCAAGGGTTAAACCTGCATCCCCTACATTGCAAGGCAGATTCTTCACCACTGTACCACCAGGGAAATCCCCATCCCAGACAACTTTGATTTTATGTTTTGAGAGAGGCTTGGGAATCAGCACCTACACCCAGATTCCCAAGTTATCTGAAGTTAGTTGTCACAGACAGTAAATTGTCTGAACTGAACTGCTAACAAATGGGCCTGTACCCAACTTCTAAATCTGTAGCACACAGGGCAAGATCTGGCTCAAACTATCATACCCCATTTTACAGACAAGCAAACTAAGGTTCAGTCGGTTACATCATGATTCCAAAATCTCCCAGCCATGAATTGGGGAAGCTAGACTTAGAACACCAGAGAAGACAATGGCACCCCACTCCAATACTCTTGCCTGGAAAACCCTATGGACAGAGGAACCTGCTAGGCTGCAGTCCATGGAGTCGCTAAGAGTCGGATATGACTGAGCGACTTCACTTTCACTTTTCACTTTCATGCATTGGAGAAGGAAATGGCAACCCACTCCAGTGTTCTTGCCTGGAGAATCCCAGGGACGGGGGAGCCTGGTGGGCTGCCATCTATGGGGTCACAGAGTCGGATACAACTGAAGCGACTTAGCAGACTTAGAACACAGGTCTGACTGATTCCCAGGGTCCCAAGCCCTTCCCATAGTCCCAAGCAAGAAGGTGATACAGCTTGTCTCGGTGTTATCTGTGTAGGTTGTGTACTTCCCAGCAGGTGTGCCAAATGACTGACCAGGGTGTGGGAAGAGCATATTGGAACTTCTATTCATATTTATTTTAATACTCTTTCTTATTTGCGTATGTTTATGATATAAATTTAAGTATAAACATACATGTATATAATGAATATACAAATAAATATTCGTTTATGGGGTACTTGCCCCAAAACACCTTACCAATGGCGTGTGCAGTCAAAACCCTGGGAGGTCACTGGTTTAATTGTCTTTAATCTATAGTCTTAACACAGTGATGCCCAAGCTCATGCACCTTAAAAAACACTGCCCATGGCATGTGACACACCTTGCTGAGACTTCTCAGGGGGCAGCGAGAGAGATGGATGAGCATAATTACTGCAGGAGGATTAAGCACCACTGCTTAGAATTTCTAGGAACGGCACATTCGTCTTCTTGTCTACCCGAGACTGATTGTGATGTACTGGGCTTGCTGGGACCACCTTCGTCTGCCACATAAGCAGAGACTGTTCAGCCCTGTGTTTCCTGGAGGGAAAAGCAAGCAGCTCTCCTCAGGGGAGAGGGGAATGAGGCCATTGTCTCAAGAACAAGGCGGCGGCTGCTGCTGCTGCTGCTGCTGCTGCTGCTGCTGCTGCTGCTGCTGCTGCTGCTGCTGCTAAGTCGCTTCGGTCGAGTCCGACTCTGTGCGACCCCATAGACGGCAGCCCACCAGCTCCCCCACCCCTAGGATTCTCCAGGCAAGAACACTGGAGTGGGTTGCCATTTCCTTCTCCAATGCATGAAAGTGAAAAGTGAAAGTGAAGTCGTTTAGTTGTGTCCAACTCTTAGCGACCCCATGGACTGTAGCCTACCAGGCTCCTCCATCCCTGGGATTTTCCAGGCAAGAGTACTGGAGTGGGGTGCTATTGCCTTCTCCCAAGAACAAGGCTAGGTTTCAGCAAAGAAATGACTCCTCTGATGACTCATGGTAATAAGGAAAAATGGGTCGGGGAAGACCCTGCTTAGAAGGAAGAGGAGGTTCTAGAATAGGTTTTTCAAGGCCTGAGCATGATGGAGAAGCTTTGTTGTTGAAATTAAGCTTCAGGAAGGTGCTGCCACTTTTAGAGACTGGCCGGGAGAGAAAGCAAGGAAGTTGGCCTGGGGTCTCTGAAATGGCAGAAGCAGAGCTCAAGCATACAGTTCTGTACATCATGCCTGCATACAGTGGGGGCGGGGGGGGGAGGTGGTGGTGCATCCGAGGGCAGAGTGGAAGCTAAAGCTAAAATCTGGCACACTTGCACTCTGCTTGCCAACCTGGGGTCTTGGTGTCACCCTGTCAGCAAAGAAGGGGAAGATTTTCCTCATTTGTCTACCTAGAGGGATCCTTTTCTAATTGGTCCCAGAGATGGGGAGGCCGGGGGCAAGGGGGTGGTGAGCCTCTGCATAAAGGTATGGTATGGGCACCTGGTGGCCATGGATTAAAGGTCTCACACACCATGTGACTCCACATTACGACTCAAAAATATTTGGGAAAACTACAAATATGATGTGCTAAGAAATACTCGGTTGCCTATGGAAGCCTGCAAAGTGTGGAGTTCTGCGCTCTTGTTAGCATATGTCAGTTTCAAGACTAACTGAAGAGCACAGGCAGAGAGAGAACCAGGAAATAAATGAAGTCAGGAGTTCCAGCAGGTCTGGGGAAGGCACCAGATTCACACAAGCTATAAGACTGGTATGTCTGAGCCAAGTGTATCTCAGTCTCTGAGAAGAGGGCTTCTGGGCTACTGTAGGGGTATTTGTATGGCTCTCCTCTATAGACTATTGGGACCTAAACTGCCTGTTGACATCAAAGTTTAGAATGGAAAGAGCCGAACACAAGGAAACCGAGGCTCAAAGGAATTATTACATCTGTTTTACTCTGGACCCAGACTACCTTGGGTTCAAATTAGCTCTCTAACCTTAGGCAAAACAATTAATCTGACTGTATCCCAGGTTTCTTATCTGTAAAATGATGCTAACCATAGCATTGACTCAACAGGGTCATGGTAATAATTCAGTGAATATGCCTGGCAAGTGCTATGGAGATATTAGCTCTTCTTACTATTATTTTGCCTTCTAAGATTTCCTGAAGTGAAGTGAAGTCACTCAGTCATGTCCAACTCTTTGCAACCCAATGGACACCAGGCTCCTCCGTCCATGGGATTTTCTAGGCAAGAGTACTGGAGTGGGTAGCCATTTCCTTCTCCAGGGAACTTCCCAACTCAGGGATGGGATCCAGGTCTCCCACATTGTAGACAGACGCTTTACCATCTGAGCCACCAGGGAAGTCACAAGATTTCCTGTGATCTCATTTAATCCTCACCACTATCTTCGAGCTGGGCAAGGAAGTACCTGGTCTCCTCATTTTAAGTTCAGGACACTATAGCTTCAGGATGGGGAAATGAGGGGCTGGGGCATCAGGGAATTTGCCATCAGGGACACTAAAGGACAGTTTTGACACTGATGTATACATAGGTCTTTGATGAGTACAGATGGCATTGAGAATGTCAGAAAATTCATCCTTCCTCATTATAAACATTGCACTAAGACATGGCAATAACAAGCGACTAATACATTCTCATTAGTCCAAGAAAGTCTGTTTTTTTCAAGAATTCTCTCCACACAAAGGAAGACAGTGGTCACGATGTGCCAAAGGAAGACTCCATGAGACCTAATGAGGCCCTGATCCAGGAATTAGAGCTTGGAGAGAGAGAGAGGCAAGAGGAGGTGGAGGAAAGTGGAGGACAAACAGGGGGAACCTGAACTAGGTCTGACCTAGAAAACCACTCATGTACTTTTCCTTTCCAGTGGGGGGAATCAATCAAAGCTGCTGCTGCTAAGTTGCTTCAGTCGTGTCCGACTCTGTGTGACCCCAGAGACGGCAGCCCACCAGGCTCCCCCATCCCTGGGATTCTCCAGGCAAGAACACTGGAGTGGGTCCCGATTGCCTTCTCCAATGCTTGAAAGTGAAAAGTGAAAGTGAAGTTGCTCAGTTGCGTCTGACCTTCAGTGATCCCATGGACTGCAGCCTTCCAGGCTCCTCCATCCATGGGATTTTCCAGGCAAGAGTACTGGAGTGGGGTGCCATTGCCTTCTCTGCAATCAAATCTAGAAATCCCAAATTTTTAATGCTATCTATGTGCCAAGCATTGTGCTCATAGTCCTTACGCATTGTGTCATTTAATCTTCACCAACAGCTAAGTGAAACAGGTAATATTATTGGCTTCTCTAAAATAAAGAAGTTGACGATTAGAGAAACTGCTAAAAATTTTGCAGTCAAACAACTATTGGGTAAGTGTGTCAGACTTCAGACTTAGGTAGGGTCACATGGCGAAGCAACAGGCTCTTAAGCCAAGCTGCCTGTGTTCAAGCCTGGACTCAGCCATTTTCTAGCTGCGTAGCCCAGAGAAAACTGCTTAATGTTTCTGAGTCTCCACACGCTCATCTGCAAAGTGAGATAATGATAGTGGAGGGTACTTCATAGAGCTATTAAATTTGTATACATAAAATGCTTAGAAAATAAAGTGACTACAGAAAAATAAAAAGTAAACATTAACTGTTACTATTTTTACTACTTTTTTTTTGGTTTTGGGATTTGTTTGTTTTGGCCACACCGTGCGACATGTGGGATCTTACTTCCCCAACCAGGGATTGAATTTACACCCCCTGCAGAGGAAGCATGATGTCTTAACTACTGGACCTCCAGGGAAGTCCCTATTTTTATATAACATTTTTTTTAAATTATTGTTTCTATCCTTACCCTGGAGGGCTTTGGTGTCACCCCGTTCTGATTTAGAACTCTCATCTTACCGGTTCCAGTTTCTTAATTATTGTACCAGGAATGTTGCCCATTTCTGCTCCCCACCTTTACCTTATTCTGTTGTTATTAGTGAGGAAGAATCCTACAAATTATATTTACAAGGATTCCTTGCTAACTGGCTCTCAGCTGAATTTATCCAATAAGAAGTACAGGCTAGAGACAGGAAGAGGTGGCCCTACCTCCTCCAGGACTCCAACTCTCACTTGACATCCTCACCCTCTGAGGTCCCACCTCCCTGCAAGCAGCCTCCATCCATCCTGAGTTCCACTTCCAGCTGGATGGTCCTTACTCTGGGCTCTGAGAACTGCACCTCCTCCTCCCTTTTCAGCCTAAGATTAATAACTATTTCCTGCTGTTGCTAATCTCTGGGTTGCCTCACTTGGCCCCATTTGGCTTTTCAGTTTGCGCAACACTTTTTAACCAGTTCATCATACTGAGTTACTGTCTATTGATGAGCTGCTCAGACCCTGGCTAACATAAATACAGCTTATGGAGATGAGCAGAACAGGTAAGAACAAAATCAGGCCTGATCCTAAAAAGATTAGCAGAACAAGGACTCAGGCTCTCCAGAGGCCAGTGCAGAAGCCCATCATGCCTGAAACCCCACAGTCCAAGCCAGAGCAAGGTGACATGATGCCTATGCATGGAATATAGATGAACTCACTTACGAAGGCAGGTTGGTACTCAAATCCCTGGGAAGGACTGGGCTTTCAGGTAAAGATCAAGCGGTTTGGTGTAAAAGGAAAGAGAGAACGAGGAAAGGTCTGAGAGACTCTGGAAGTTTGGGTGTTAACAATATTTTGGTTAATTTAATTATACCGTAGGAGAGCCATAGGAGAACTCATAATTTGAAAGAGCCCTGTGGGGAATCTTTTTGTTCTGCAAATAATTATCCCTGTAATTTATTTGCTTTTGTTTGGATTTTCATATATTGGACTTGTTTATTTATTTATTTATATCCAGAAACAATAGGGACCAACTCAGCTGGGGACAAGCAGTTGCTTTGAATTAGGCACTGTTTGGAATAAACCACAATCAGTTTAGTAAAATTTTGATTATATTAGCCTTGCAAATAGGCTTGCCCAGGGTGAGTAGCAGTGTATTCTGGATAAGTAAGGGGAAAAAATGAAATTATGATTCCAGTACATCTTAGAGCTGGAATTGATGCTTTTGAACTGTGGTGTTGGAGAAGACTCTTGAGAGTCCCTTGGACTGCAAGGAGATCCAACCAGTCCATCCTAAAGGAGATCAGTCCTGGGTGTTCTTTGGAAGGACTGATGCTAAAGCTGAAACTCCAATACTTTGGCCACGTCATGTGAAGAGTTGACTCATTGGAAAAGGCTGTGATGCTGGGAGGGATTGGGAGCAGGATGAGAAGGGGATGACAGAGGATGAGATGGCTGGATGGCATCATCAACTCGATGGACATGAGTCTGAGTGAACTCAGGGAGTTGGTGATGGACAGGGAAGCCTGATGTGCTGCAGTTCATGGGGTCACAAAGAGTCGGGCACGACTGAGCAACTGAACTGAACTGAACTGAACTAGGGCTGGAAGGATCCTAGAGCTGTCAGAAATAATCTTAAATACCTGGTCCTCATGGCCCTGTTTGAAACATCTTAGCCAAGTGTGTGCCAAGTGTAGCTTTGAATGTCATCATCCATCTAATGGTAATTTGCACTCACTGGTCATGGTTTTACCTGCTAGGACCATGGGAAACAAATTTGCTCCCCAAGGCTTGCTCTATTTTTAGATATCTTTGCTCTTAAAATGAAAATTTCTCATTTCTTCAGCCATTCCTCCTGTGACACTTCTTCCAGGCAGAGGACTGGCTAATGAGTTACAGTATACATACTAGGTAGAATAATATGTATCACTAAAATAATCCTTCTGAAGAAGGGAGGGCAACTCTTAATGCTCAAAGACAAGAGGAGATTACAAAACTGGAAGGAAGCCATTTCCATATTGCTGAACACTTAGACTCAGATGAGCTTTCGTGTTTTCTAATTGTAAAAATAATTTGGCAATAGTACAAGACACTTAGAATATAGAAAAAAGATCTCCACATTCACAAATGACAGTATCTGCCCAATGTTGCTCTATGGATAAACTCTTAGAATCACTGGAAAAAGATCAAAATGAGAGACCCCAGGACTCCATTTGACTTACTGCATCTCTGAGGATGAAATCTGGGATCCTATGTTTTCCACTGACTCCCAGGGGCCTCTGATGTGCAGATAACATGGGGCTCACTGCTTTTTAATCACACAATGGTCATCTCTGTATTCCCTTCCAGTCTTTTTTCCACATGCATTGTTGTTGTTGTTCAGTCATTAAGCTGTGTGCAGCTTTCTGTGACCCCATGGACTGCAACACATCAGCCTTCCCTGTCCTTCACTATCTCCCAGACTTTGCTCAAACTCATGTCCATTGAGTCCAGATGCTATCTAACCATCTCCTCCATGCATATGTTTATGCAACTGTACTCAACTTTGCACACAAATATTTTTAAGTAACTTTGAAAAATTAGTGTTCTTTGAACTGAAATGCCTGCTCAATGTAAAAATATAGGGAAGTCAGAAGAAAAAGTATCCTGTCATCATATAACCTTAGACAACCACCATTAACATTTTGATGTAAGATACTTACCTTTTTTCTAGGCATCATTTTTATTTGATTTGTTTTCCTCGGGATGATTGAGCTGCACATGCAATATTAGAATTTATATTTTTCTGAACATTATGAGAGCGTGATTTTTTTTCCATGCTATTACAAACTTTTCATAATATTTAACCACAGCTCTATTGTTGGCCATCATTATACTTATAGATAATTTTATGACAAAAGTCTCTGTGTGTAAAGCACTTGCTATTGGACTATTCTCTTACAATATATGCCAAGAAATAAAGTTATTGGATCGAAGCATATAAATGTTTAGAATCTTTTTTTTTTTTCAAAAAAGATCAAATCATCATGATTACCTCAAAAGTCCTATCAAGTAGGTCAGATCATTGCCTCAGCATCTCTGTTTACAAAATACTTAATTCTAGCCTGAAAACCTAAAACTGACTCTGCAAGGGAAAACATCTCAGTGATGCAAAGAATTCCTTGAACAAGCTACATAGCAATCTCATTGTATGGCTGAATCTGAGTGTCCTGCCATGGAGCTGACATGCTGGGGGAAGCCACATAATAAGGATCTTTCTAGATTTCTAGAGCTGGGTAGGGAAGGTCTGCAAAAGGAGCAGCTCTGCAGTGGTGCCATCCCTGCGGAGGGAAAAACCACCCCTCCTGGGTGCCTGCACATGGTCGGGGCTCACCTGTGCGGATAACGGGGAAACGAGGAGCTGGCTCTTTGACAGAGAGAGCAAAGAACTCCCAGTGAGTGCTCATTATTGGAGGGCTCGGATTCTCCTGGAGAAATAATGAGTGGCACCAGCACTCAGTGGATTCCTCAAGGACCCTTCAGCAGCCCACAAGCTGGGCTTGATTAGGCTGATTTAACAACAGCAGTCTAGCAGGGGGGAGGCACGCAGAGGAAAGGGGTATCAGGAAGGGGCAAAGGGAAGTTTTGAAGGGGATGTTGAAATATAAAGAAATAGTCCATTTAAAATACCTGACCTCTAATACAGTGTGCTAAATTGCTAAAGCATCTTCCCTTCTAAGAACATGGCCTATAATCTCAGGACATTAGGAGCTGCTGGACAGAGGCTGTTTGTGTTCCTTCCTGCTTCTCCTCGGTCCACCTCTGACACAACTGTGTCTCAGGTATGTGGTGGGTTTCCGGCACACTGACAGCTTCCCATCTCAAGTCCCTGCATCTCACTGCTCCCCTGCCCATTGGTTTCTCAGCATCTAGTGAGGTCTGCTTGGCTGCACAACTGGGAGGGAGTGAACTCCCCAGAAACAATCTTCACCCCATGGGGGATGAGGACAATGGAGCAATACCCCCAGCTTCCAGCCCATCTCTTGAGACAGTTCTGAAGTATATCCTACAGGGTTTCTTGAAATGTCTCCAGTGGGATTGGGCCCACTTGTCCACTGAAGCAACCTATCATTAATGCATATATTATTAACTTACTTCTCTTCCCTGCCACTCTTGCCCTACTCCCTCATCTGTGCTTCCCAAGTGTGTGCTAAATCACTTTAGTTGTGTCCAGCTCTTTCTAACCCCATAGACTGTAGCCTGACAGGCTCTTCTGTCCATGGGATTCTCCAGGCAAGAATACGGAAGTGCCATTCCCTTAGCCATTCTCTTCTCCAGGGGATTTTCCCAACCCAGGCATCGAACCCGTATCTCTTACGTCTTCTGCACTGGCAGGTGGGTCCTTTACCACTGAGCCACCAGGGAACCCTAAGACCACGTCCCAAATAAACTACAGAACCCAAGCCCCTGTCTGAGAGCCAACTTGTGGGAGAACTAAACCAAGATAGTAACAATCTTTATACCCGTTTAGCAGATTAGAATACTGAGTTTCCAAGGGCCCCTATGACTTTTACAAGTTCCCCAGCTGCCATGTGGCAACATCAGAACCAGAATCTCACTGTCTAGCTAGTATTCTCTCCACAAGGTAGTTTATTTTCCAAACCAAATAATAACTATATATTGAGTACCTATTAGACACTAGGTGCCCCAACTCAGTGCAAGAGAAAGAGACAATTATTTACCATAAGGCAATATCTTATTTATAGCAATCATCTAGTTCAATTCCATTATTTACTGATCAGAATTTATTTAAGGTCTGGGGGTTGTTGTTGAGTTACTAAGTCATGTCTGACTTTTGCAAATCCATGGACTGCAGTCTGCCAGGCTTCTCTGTCCATGGGATTTCTCAGGCAAGAATACTAGAGTGGGTTGCCATTTCCTTTTCCAGGGAATCTTCCTGACCCAGGGATCAAACTTGTGTCTTCTGCACTGAAGGCAGATTCTTTACCACTGAGCCACCAGGAAAGCCCATTTAGGTCCCACATGCCATGCCAGGCACTTTGCCAGGTACTGGGAGCCTAAAGATGAATGAAGCCTGGCCCCTGCCCTTGAAAAAGTTAGAATCTAATGGTGGGGGGCGGGGGCAGGGGAGCTAGACACAGACATTTTCAATATACAGTGGTGAGAACATAGCACAGGATGATACAGGAACAGAAAGGAATGATACTGAACTCAGGCTGGCGGGTGGTGTGGGGAATAAGTATTGGATAAAATGTTTCTAGAATGAGATTCATTCATTAATGCATGCAACTAGCATTCCCTGAGTTGCTACTACATTCCAGGTGGCATGCTAGGAGTTTGGATTACACTGGTGAATCAAACAGCTGCAGTCACTGCTTCAGGCCAGAGTTGAGCCTTGGAAGACGCCTAAGAGCTAGCCAGAAAGAGAGGACTGGGGAAAGGCCTTCCAGATGGTATCTGCATAACCAGGGTGACATGAAGCAGCATTGAGCAGGGAGGTATTTTTGCTCTGTGTGTGTGTGTGTGTGTGTGTGTGTGTGTGTGCGCGTGTGTGTGTGTATGCTGGGTGGAGGTGAATGTGAGAACAGCATTGTTGGAGTATAAATAAGAGGAGAGAAGGCCAAGAAATGAGTTGCAGGGCTGGCCAGGGACTGTGTCAGGGTGGAACCTAGACAAACATGTCACTATAGGAACACAAGGGAAGGAAGGTGGTGTTAATTCCACAGGGAATGGAGTAGGACATCAGAGAGAGCTTCAAAGAGGCATCAGCATTTGAGATAGGCTTTAAAAAATTGAAGGGATTTAGTGCCATATAGAAGGAGAAAGGGAAACTCTAAGAAGATTTGGCTTATTCTACAGAGCAAATCCTGTTCCTTGTGCATACAGAATGACAATCCAGCAAAATGTTCTTTCAGAAAACATTCCTCCAGGGTGAGATTCAGGATGTCATCTCTTGTTGTGCAGAGCCCAACCTACACAGCTAAAAATAGCGTCTGGGAAGGCCTGACCTCACAAGGGATCTCCCTCAGTCTTTTAACCAAGTGTACAAAACACATCCAATTAGACATTCATTCATGTGAAGAACTAGCTGTTCTTCAATAAGCCTTTTTAAATGCAAATATGCTGGATGGAGGGGAAGCCAAGACACATAACATCAAAACAGTGACTGGGTCAAATGGAGGCCTCAGTTCAGTTCAGTTCAGTTCAATCGCTCAGTCGTGTCCGACTCTTTGCGACCCCATGAATCGCAGCACGCCAGGCCTCCCTGTCCATCACCAACTCCCGGAGTTCACTCAGACTCACGTCCATCGAGTTAGTAATGCCATCCAGCCATCTTGAGACCCCAGATTATTTCCTAATGTTCTCCTCTCTCCTCCTTCCACAATTGATGTACTTGACCACTACTGCCTTTCGTCAAAACACACAGTACCTAGAATGCATCTGAGTCTCAAGTAGGAAGGATTTAAGCAGACACACTCACCATCTAGCCACCCTGATAACCGTGAAGGCTTCCCTATTTTGGATACCTGGGCTTCAGGTTGCTCTGAGTACATGTCATCAAATTATCACTTTCTGGGCTCAGAAACCTGCTGATTAGTCCTGGACCTGTTACCACTTTGCCAACCTTCCACGCAGACATCTCTAGCCCATTTGGCTGTGGGTCTTGGCCCACGGAAATATCCTCTTTTACTACCTATAGCTGGACAAGGACCTAATTCCTAAAATGAGTCCCAGCCACTCCCCACATTTGGGGGTCTGCCTGGTCAAACCCCAGCTAGAATGGCAGAGTTAATTCCCTCATTTATTTCACTAGAACTTACTGAGTACCTGCTGTGTACACAGCCTCAAAGATGGCCTCAGGGGTCAGGTGAGTGAATGAGTAACTGCTGAGCAGTGTGAGGCGGGAGGAACTGGAACTGAACTGAAGACGGCTGAAAATAGGAAAAGGTTTAGGCTTAGATCCTCTTTGAGCATTAGTTTTCTCAGCTGTGAAATGGAGATATTGTTTTCTTTGTGGGGTTGCTGCTGGGATCTGAGATAATGTTGTATAAGGCATGATGTAGATAAAGATGCTCCGTACACAATGGATCTTGCATTGTTCCCAGCCAGCATAAGACTGTCGAAAGGCCTATTTGGACTATACACTTCACTCTGGGGACCTGAAATGTTTGGTGTAGTATATTACCTCTTCCATGGAGTGTTTACATTTTAATAGAGCAGCTCTTCCCAAATGTATCACTACAAATGTTTTACAGGTGTGCCCAAAGAGTGAGTCTCTCCTTCCTGTGGGAGACTGGAAAGGGTGGGGGGGTTAAAGACAGGAGACTAGGGGTCTTAAGCCTTCTTCCCAACCCTTCCTTGTTTTTTATAAGTAAGGGATCTAAGGCACAAGAAGATACACTAATTTGTCCTGGGTTATGTAACTACTTGGGCTTCCCAGGTGGTGCTAGTGGTAAAGAACCCATCTGCCAATGAAGAGACATAAGAGACCTAGGTTCAGTCCCTGGGTTGGGAAGATCCTCTGGAGGAGGGCAGGGCAACCCACTCCAGTATTCTTGCCTTCAGAATTCCATGGTCAGAGGAGCCTGGTAGGCTACAGTCCATGGAGTTGCAAAGAGTTGGATCTGACTGAAGTGCCTGAGTACACGCATGTAGCTACTAAGTGAGGTGAAGTCGCTCAGTCGTGTTGGACTCTTTTGTGACCTCATGGACCAGGCAAGAACACTGGAGTGGGGTGCCATTGCCTTCTCCATTTCCTTCTACTAAGACTGTGGCGTATATCCACACCCAGGTCTTCAGGTATGAGTCAACTCTTCCTCCCATCGCCTTGCTGCTTTCCTTATTCAAGGCAGGTTCATTTATTAATGCTGGAATGGGGGTGAAGTGAATATTACCCCAAAGTGGGCTTCTTTCCCAGTGATTATAAAGACGCAGGAATTGACCCAGGAGCACTAAGGACTGCTTCAATATCTGTGCTAAGCATCTTCATAAATCTGTGTGCAAGTGGACAGGAGCAGAGCTGGAACTGCCTGGAGAGGTAACATATTTCAAAGGTACCAGCTCAGCAAAAGAGGGGGAAGGAAAGATCACACTGGAGACTAACAAAGAGAGCAAGATTTTGGATCAGCGGACAGCTGGAGAAATGCACATCTTGATAATTCCTATCCATCTCTTGCTTAATTATTTCCAATATCTGGATTTCAAAAATAATGTGCTTCCCCTATAGCTCCCACCAAGCACAATTTTGATCAAGGCAAACAGTCAAATGACTACTTGGGTTGATCAGTATCAGTCTATTCACACAAAGAATCCAAAGAGAATAAGGCATAGAACAGGAGTCAGATGTGTGGTGTCTAATTTCAGATTCTGCCTTGCGGAAAGAACTGTTCCCTCAATGAACATCTACTTATCCATATTTAAATTAAAGATGGATAGCAATAAAAAAAAAGTTTGCTTTCTTATAATTTGATATAGAACAGTATTCAGAATAAAGCTGGAATATAATGCATGCTCCCCTTCATGGATCACAGGCTTGCTATGGTGAAGGGGCTTGCATAACTCAATGAAGCTATGAGCCATGCAGTGCAGGGCCACCCAAGATGAATGGGTCATAGTAAAGAGCTCTGACAATGTATTCCCCTCATGGAAGAAATGGCAACCCACTACAGTATTCTTGCTGTAAGACCCATATGAACAGTATAAAAAGGCAAAATGATATGACACTTTAAGATAACTCCCCCAGGTTGCAAGGTGCCGAATATGCTACTGGGAAAGAAAACAGCAATTACTAACAGCTCCAGAAAGAATGAAGCAGCTGGACCAAAGTGGAAATAATGCTCACTTATGGATGTATCTGGTGGTGAAAGTACCATGCTGTAAAGAACAATATTGCAGAGGAACCTGGAATGTTACGCCCATGAATCAAAGTAAATTGGATGTGGTCAAACAGGAGATGGCAAGAGTGAATATCGACATCTTAAAATCAGTGAACTAAAATGAATGGGAATGGGCAAATTTAATCTGGATGACCAGAAAATTTGGCTTAAAGCTCAACATTCAGAAAATGAAGATCATGGCATCTGGTCCCATCACTTCACGGGAAATAGATGAGGAAACAGTGGAAACAGTGTCAGACTTTATTTCTTGGGGCTCCAAAATCACTGCAGATGGTGACTGCAGCCATGAAATTAAAAGACGCTTACTCCTTGGAAGGAAAGTTATGACCAACCTAGATAGCTTATTGAAAAGCAGAGACATTGCTTTGTGAACAAAGGTCCATCTAGTCAAGGCTATGGTTTTTCCAGTGGTCATGTATGGATATGAGAGTTGGACTGTGAAGAACGCTGAGTGCCAAAGAATTGATGCTTCTGAACTGTGGTGTTGGAGAAGACTCTTGAGAGTCCCCTGGACTGCAAGGAGATCCACCCAGTCCATTCTGAAGGAGATCAGCCCTAGGATTTCTTTGGAAGGAATGATGCTAAAGCTGAAACTCCAATACTTTGGCCACCTCATGTGAAGAGTTGACTCATTGGAAAAGACTCTGATGCTGGGAGGGATTGGGGGCAGGAGAAGAGGGGGACAACAGAGGATGAGATGGCTGGATGGCATCACCGACTTGATGGACATGAGTTTGAGTGAACTCCAGGAGATGGTGATGGACAGGGAGGCCTGGCATGCTGCGATTCATGGGGTCACAAAGAGTCAGACACGACTGAGAGACTGAGCTGAACTGAACTGAATATATCTACTACTTTGGGCAAGTATCCCTTAGAAGAAATGGAGTAACCCTCACAGTCAACAAAAGTGTCCAAAATGCAGTACCTGGGTGCAATCTCAAAAATGACTGAATGATCTTGGTTTATTTCCAGGGCAAACCATTCAGCATCACAAATCTAATGTGCTCCAACCACTGATGCTGAAGAAACTGAAGTTGAACAGTTTTATGAAGACCTTCAAAACCTTCTAGAACTAACATCCCAAAAAAGATGTCCTTTTCATCATATGGGATTGGAATGCAAAAATAGGAAATCAAGAGATACCTGGAATAACAAGCAAGTTTTGCCTTAGAGTACAAAATGAAGCAGGGCAAAGGCTAACAGAACACACTGGCCATAGCAAACACCCTCTTCCAACAACGCAAGAGAAGACTCTACACATGGACATCACCAAATGGTCAATCCTCAAATCAGACTGATTATTTTCTTTGCAGCCAAAGATGGAGAAGCTCTATACAGTCAGCAAAAACAAGACCTGGAGCTGACTGTGGCTCAGATCATGAGCTCCTGCAAAATTCAGGCCAAAATTGAAGGAAGTATGGAAAATCACTAGGCCACTCAGGTATGACCCAAATCAAACCCATTATGATTAAGCAGTGGAGGTGATGAATAGGTTCAAGAGATGAGATTTGGCAGACAGAGTGCCTGAAGAACTATGGACAAAGGTTTGTAACATGGTATAGGATGCAGTGACCAAAATCATCCCCAAGAGAAAGAAATGCAAGAAGGCAAAGTACTAATCTGAGGAGGCTTTACAAATAGCTGAGGAAAGAGGAGAAGCAAAAGGCAAGAGAGAAAAAGCAAGATATACCCAACTGAATGCAGAGTTCTAGAGAATAGCAAGGAAAGATAAGAAGGCCTTCTTAAATGAACAGTGCAAAGAAGTAGAGGAAAATAATAGAATGGGACAGTCTAGAGGCTTCTTCAAGAAAACTGGAGATATTAAGGGAACATTTCATGCAAGGATGGCAGGATAAAAAGCAGAAATGATAAAGACCTAACAGAAGCTGAAGAGATTAAGAAGAGGTGGCAAGAATACACAGAAGAACTACAAAAAGAAGTCTTAAAGACCCAGATAACCACAATGATGTGGTCACTCACCTAGAACTGGACATCCTAGAATGTGAAGTCAAGTGGGCCATAGGAAGCATTCAGTCAGTTAAGTTCAGTCACTCAGTTGTGTCCGACTCTTTGTGACCCCATGGACCGCAGCACGCCAGGCCTCCCTGTCCATCACCAACTCCCGGAGTTTACCCAAACTCTTGTCCATTAAGTTGGTGATGCCATCCAACCATCTCATCCTCTGTCATCCCCTTCTCCTCCTGCCCTCAATCTTTCCCAGCATCAGGGTCTTTTCCCATGAGTCAGTTCTTCACATCAGGTGGCCAAAGTATTGGAGTGTAAGCTTCAACATCAGTCCTTCCAGTGAACACTCAGGACTGATCTCCTTTAGGATGGACTGCATTACTATAAGCAAACCTAGTGGAGGTAATGGAATTCCAGCTGAGCTATTTAAAATCCTAAAAGATGCTGCTGCTAAACTGCTGCACTCCATATGTCAGTAAATTTGGAAAACTCAGCAGTCAGTGGCCACAGGACTGGAAAAGAAGTCTGTTCTTTTAGACTATTCTTTCTAATCCCAAAGAAGAACAACGCCAAAGAATATTCAAACTACCATACAGTTGTGCTCATTTCACATGCTAGGAAAGTTATGCCCAAAACCCTTTAAGCTAGGCTTCAGCAGTAGGTGAACTGAGAGGTTCCAGATGTACAATCTGGGTTTACAAAAGGCAGAGGAACCAGAGATCAAAATTGCCAACATTCATTGGATCACGGAGAAAGCAAGGGAGTTTCAAAAAGCATCTACTTCTGTTTCATTGACCATATTAAAGTCTTTGACTGTGCGGATCAAAACAAACTGGAAAATTCTTAAGGAGATGGGAGTACCAGACCACCTTGCCTGTCTCCTGAGAAACCTTTATGCAGGTCAAGAAGCAACAGCTAGAACCAGACATGGAAAAACTGACTGGTTCAAAATTGAAAAAGGAGTATTGTCACTCTGCTTATTTAACTTATACACAGAATACATCATATAAATGACAGGCTGGATGAATTATGAGCTGGAATCAAGATTGCCTGGAGAAATATAAACAACCTCAGATGTGCAAATGATAGCATTCTGAAGGCAGAAAGTGAAAAGTAACTAAAGGGCCTCTTGATGGGGTAAAAGAGAATGAAAAAGCTGGTTTGAAATTCAACATTAAAAAAAAAAAAAACCAACTAAGATCGATGGCATCTGGTCCCATCACTTCATATTCACAAACAGAAGGGGGAAAGGTAGAAGCAGCGACAGATTTTATTTTCTTGAACTTCAGAATCACTGCAGACAGTGACTTCAGCCATGAAATTAAAAGACACTTTCCCCTTGGAAAGAAAGGTATGACAAACCTAGACAAAGTATTAAAAACAGAGACATCACTTTGCTGACGAAGTTGCTTATAGTCAAAGCTATAGTTTTTCCAGTAGTCATGTACAGATGGGAGAGTTGGACCCTAAAGAAGGCTAAGCACAAACAAATTGATGCTTTCAAACTGTGGTGCTGCAGAAGACTCTTGAGAGTCCCTTGGACTGCAAGGAGATCCAACCAGTCCATTCTAAAGGAAATCAACCCTGAATATTCAATGGAAGGACTATCGCTGAAGCTGAAGCTCCAATACTTTGGCCATCTGACGCAAAGAGTGACTCATTGGAAAAGACCCTGATGTTGGGAAAGATTGAAGGCAAAAGGAGTCGGCAAAGGATGAGATGGTTGGACAGCATCAATGATTTAATGGACATGAATTTGAGCAAACTCTGAGAGATTGTGGAGGAGAGAGAAGCATGGCATTTGCAGTCCATGAAGTTGCAAACAGTCAGAAATGACTCAGTGGCTGAACAATAACAACAAATAATGGATGCTATTCAAAGAAATTCATGTTGGATTTAAGACGGTCTCCAGAAGACAACATTAAAAGAGGTACAATGTATATAGATTTTTCAATATTCTGAATTACTTGCTGAAAATAAGTTAAATTTAGAATTAAGAATATGGACATTAGAATATTGGCCTTCTCTTGACTCAACAAAGACTTTGCCTATAGCTTCTTAGAGAATAATATATTGTCTCTTCTGAAATACATGGCTGACATGGTCCTATGTAAACTGACTGCCCAGTTGTTCAAACCTGAGTTCAGGCCCATGAGGACTCTGCTTGTTTCAAATTGAGAGACTCAAGAGGCTCATTGACCAGCCCCTGACAGGTGTTATCCACAAAGACTTTATGTTGGTCCTGACTATCAGGTTAAGTTTAGTAAGTCTACTCACTATACAAACCAATATTCACTCATAAACTGATATTCAATCATTCCATAAAACTTTATTGAACCCTAGGTGACAGGTGAAGGTTGGGTGAAAAGATGGCACAGATATGATTCCTTCCCAAGGTCATCTAGGAGAAGTGACAGGTGACAAAAACTCTGTCCTTGTCCAAACTTGAGTCAGGCTCCTCTGAGCCCTTCCCTAGTCTCTGCTAGGCCTTGACTTTGAGCTCCATGCTTGACTTTCCAAGCCAAGCAAAAAGCTTTGCTAAGTCAGCTCAGCAAGAATCCTCACTTTGGTATGTGATCGAGTTCCTCATCTTCCACCCTTGATGCCTAAGTCCTTGACCTTCCATTAGCAATAATGCTATTAAATGAGTTGAGTAAAAATCCCTCTACCCTTGATATCTAATGAAGTTTCCCTTAGTAATTTTCCATCCACTGACTTCCTTATTCTGTGTTTTGGCTATAAATCTCCAGTGGTCTGTGCTGTATTCAGAATTGAGCCCAGTCCTATAAAGGGGGGCTCTCCTTCTCCTACTGCAATAGCTCAAATAAAATCTGTTTTGCCATTTTTAACAAGTGTCCAGGGAATAATTTCTATTTAAAACAAGCCTGCATACAGTAAACATAGTGTAATGAATGATACTTGCTCCCATTCCTTGGGCTCCTAAAAGTAATGGTACCACTATGTAAGGCTTTCCAGGTGGCTCAGTGGTAAAGAATCTGCCTGCCAGTGTAGGAGATGCAAGTGTGATCCCTGGGTCAGAAACATCCCCTGGAGAAGGAAATGGCAACCCACTCTGGTATTCTTGCCTGGAAAATTCCATGGACAGAGGAGCCTGGTGGGCTATAGTCCATGGGGTCACAAAGAGTCAGACATGACTGAGCAACTAAACAACAACCAACAGCCAACATTTACTGAGTATTACTTGGGGTCAGGCACTGTGCGGCATGCTTTGGCAGCCATATTCCCTGGAATCTCTAATCAAAAACTGAGCCCTCAGGGAGACTAGGACCTGGTTATTTCTGATCAATGCAAAAATCATCTACAGGCACTCTAGGAGCCAGAGCTTCCTGTCAGCCTGACCAAGAGCCTGTGTTCCTTCTAGCCATCCCTGCTTCCTTCCTCCTCTCCTACACAATGTCAGAACTGCATCGCGATCGGCAGCTATCCATGATGACTCCTGCTCTCTTCCCCTGTATATTTCAGAGATGCCGCCCACACTAAGTCTCTTGCACTTATAGTAATATTTCTGTATTCACATCTGCTTCTTGGTGGATCTGAACTGATAAATATACATTATATCATTTAATCTTCACCACAACCTTGTGAAGTGGATACTGTTATTATAACGATTTTTTACACTGAAGTATAGTTGATTTACAATGTTGTTTGTGTTCGTTTCAGGCACATAGTAAAGTAGTTCAGATATCCATTTTTCATATATTATTTTATATTCTTTTCCATTATAGATTATTATAAAATATTGCAAGATAGCGAATATAGTTCCCTGAGCTATACAGTAGGTCCTTGTTGTTTATCTATTTTACATCTAGTAATGTGTACCTGTTAATCTGAAACTCCTAAGTTATCCCTTCCTCCCCTTTCCCTTTTGGTAACCGTAAGTTTGTTTTCCATGTTTGTGAGTCTATTTCTATAACAAATGAATGGATAAAGAAGATGTGTTATAGATACACACAATGGAATGCTACTCAGCCATAAAAAAGAATGAAATAATGCCATTTGCAGAAATATGGGTAGACCTAGGGATTATCATACTAAGTGAAGTGAGTCGGAAAGAGAGAGACAAATATATGATAACACTTACATGTAGAATCTAAAAAATTGATACGAATGAACTAATTTACAAAACAGAAACAGGCTGACAGACATAATGATTTTATAGACAAAGAAACTGAGACTCCCAGAGGTTAGGCAAACCACACACAGCTAAGTGTCAAAGCACAGATTCCAACCCAAGTATGACTTACTCTAATAAAAGCATTAGCGTCTAACCTCTTTCTGTAGCTAATATGAGATCAAGGAAGCAAGCAAACACCTCCATCAAACTCTGTGATCACTAGTTGAGAAAGCTAGTGAACTTACAGATGAAGTCTACCCAACAAGCATTAATTCCTACCCTAAGAAAGGGTTGAGAAATGCAAAAAGGCAGTTCTGATACTACCACAGTGATTAAAATTAAATTTTAATTTAAAAT
The DNA here is from genome assembly GCF_023091745.1 of Budorcas taxicolor. NCBI lineage: Eukaryota > Metazoa > Chordata > Mammalia > Artiodactyla > Bovidae > Budorcas > Budorcas taxicolor. The sequence goes on along the minus strand of NC_068912.1, from coordinate 87,869,116 downwards.
TAAATGAAACGTTCCAATCAAAAAATATGTAAAGAAAGTAACATGGTTTTGCTGGATACTCTCTAATAAGCTCTGAATTTTAAAGGATATGTCAAAACCGTTCATTCATACATTCTTTCATTCATTCAGCATAATATTTATCGTGTTACTGTCACGATGCAGGCACTGAGGTATGGCAGTGAAAAAGATAGATGCTGTCTTGCCCTGTACATGTCCAAGGATCATGAGGTAGAAAAGTTTGGTAGGGTTGAACTTAAGTCAGCCTCCATCATTCATTAGCTGTAGGATTTGGGGCTGGATGTTCACCCTTCTGGAACCTCTAAGAACTGAGTCAAGATGTTCGGAATATGATAAATCTTATTAAAGTGCTAAAGCCAATACAAAGAGTATTACGAGCAATTTTCAGACTAATAAAGAGAACAAGGAAAGGATAGGTCCAGTACAAGGAAATGAAAAATGCTTCCAGAGAGTGGAGGACTGGTGGTTAGGACCATGGACTCTGGAATGGGACTATCTGGGTTTAGATCCAGCTACAGCCACTTACTAGTTGTGTGATTTCAAGCAAGTTATTCATATTTGACCTCCCTTGCTTTCCTAATTTTCTAAGATAGTGGTGGCAGTGCTGTGTACGTAATAGTGTTCCTTTGAGGACTGAAAGAGTTTACAAATATATTGCACTTAGAACAGTGTCTACCATACATTAAGAGTAATGTCAAATATTAGCTCTTTTTTTCACCCTCTGGGATCTATCTTGGTTATCCGCAGTATGACTATGTCCAAGTCTTGAACCCAGCCCGCCTTACTCTCTACTTTATATCTGCCCAATACTGTCTCTTTAAATTAGACTGACCCTCCCATACGTTATTAAAAACAAAAACCAGCAAGACAGAGATTTGGACAAAAGCCCTGGAGTGTCTAGTCAGGGTTCCAGCAGAAAACAGATGGCATACTCGATTAGGATAATAGGATTATTTACAAAGTTGTGGGCAGCGTACAGGGAAACCACAGGGGAGTGTGTGGCTCCCCGAGGGCTAGTTATGGTGGGGCTCCCTGAGGTCTCTAGGTCTGAAGGGGAAGGGGAAGGAGAGATTAACAGAGCCAGAAAGTGCAACAGGGACGCAGACCCGTGATTGAGGGATGTACACACCTCACGATGGTCTGAAGAAAGGAATCTGCGGAGCAAATGGCTTCACCTCCTCCCTCCTCCCCAGCCTCCTTCCAGCCTCCTGCCTGTCTTCCCCATTGGCTGTTCTCGTTCAGAAACCAGATGATAAGAGATTCATTTACTCTCAGTGTTGGTCTGCCTCCAGGGGCACAGAACATGATGAAGAATGGTAGAGAGCGTCTGAAAAGGACAAGCAGAAGTTACCCAACAAAAAATTTAGCCTCAGAGCATCATTTGTTCTCTGCTTTATGCTCCCTTCTTAACTTCTCACGGTTCCTGAATTCCTGGCTTTGAGACCCAGCTTTAAAGAGAACACGGACCTGATTACAGATTGGGTCCTCCAGTTGTATTCTTTATCATCACTCTTAGAAGGGGTGTCTGTTCTAACCCATCTCCTTAAACCCTGCCTCATGGTCACCCAACATGGCCCTGCAGGCACGTGAAGCAAGTCCCGCACTGTGCTGTCTATTCTAGTTCTTATCTGTCTGATTCCAAAAACTTGACTATACTACCGATAAAGTACATAACCAACAAGGACCTACTGTATACCACAGGGAACTATCCTTGATATTCTGTAGTAACCTATAAGAGAAAAGAATTTGAAAACAAACAAACAAACAAACAAAAATATGTAAATATATATATGTATAACTGAATCACTTTGCTGGACCCTCAGAACAAATAGAACATTGTAAATCAACTATACTCCAATTTTTTAAAGTCACAAAGGAAATGAAAAAGAAAGAAGATGCATCTAAAAAAACTGGTAGTGTTTAATGTTCACCATTATTTAAAACGTAGGGAAATATTAAAAACAAACAAAAACCCCCAAACCTGATTGTTTTCTTTGGCCTTGACATCTTCTTTCAGTCCTTTTGACTCGCTCCTCTTTGGGCTCTGCTGGCCGGGCGTCTGGTTACATGCTGGCTTCTCTGTGGCTCTGAGGCTCTGCTGGATCCCTGGGCTTTTGCGCCTGTCTGTTTTAGGTGGAAGCTCCCCACTCCTTGAATCTCCCAACTGCTGGGATAATCCACAACGCCGAGCTGGAAGACAGAAAAACATGATATTTTGCACTTAACGTTGAGCTATATTTACTCACTATCACAGTAAGTGACCATCTCTCTGATCACACTGGATCTTCAAAACAATCATAGGAGGTGTGTGTTATTTTTGCTCCAATTTTAGTACACTAAACTCTTGGTAAAGTGAAGTGACCTACCAAATGACACCCAGTTGGTAACGACCAGGCACTAGGCTACCTACTTCATATAAAACCTCTCACCACAATCTCAGCTCCATGACAGCAGGGATTTTTGTCTGTTTTGTTCATTACTTTTTCTCCGGTGCTTAAAGGAGTATGTGTCCTAACTGGGGCTCAATAAATGTCTATTGAATAAATATTGAATGAATGATTCCATTGGACTCTCATTCCAACCCCAGAGGGGAAGTATGATTATCTTCCTCATTTTAGAGATGAAGAAATTTAGGAGGTTGAGAAAGGTTAAGCAGCTTCCTCGAGATCACATCTAGTTAGACTCTAACCCAACTGTGAGTCCAAGGCCATGCTCTAAAGGAGGCTACTCTGTGTGATTCAGGGACCAACGCTGGATTGTGAATTGTTTGTCTCTGGTATGTGATAAGAATAGAAATTGATGGTAAGCTTTTAGAGACTTTTATAATAGCAATTTTACATTGCTTTTGTTTTTCCAGTATCTGATTAGTGTCTTGTCTTATTTATTGTACAAGATGCTGACTAGGGTGCTGTTGAATTCAGAGACATGTTGCTTGTGGTACAAAGCACAGGCCACTAGTAGGACTCTGTATCAATCCTCAGTTGATTAGCAATGAAAGAGGAGTCTAGGTTTTCCCCACAGAGTTTGATAGGCACTGCTCTAATTTACTCCATTTGTGCCAAATGTCAACACACCGTTCTTTTTTTTTTTTTAATTTTTATTTTTACTTTATTTTACTTTACAATACTGTATTGGTTTTGCCATACATTGACATGAATCCACCACGGGTGTACATGCGTTCCCAAACTTGAACCCCCCTCCCACCTCCCTCCCCATAACATCTCTCTGGGTCATCCCCATGCACCAGCCCCAAGCATGCTGTATCCTGCGTCAGACATAGACTGGCGATTCGATTCTTACATGATAGTATACATGTTACAATGCCCTTCTCCCAAATCATCCCACCCTCTCCCTCTCCCTCTGAGTCCAAAAGTCCGTTATACACATCTGTGTCTCCTTTGCTGTCTTGCATACAGGGTCGTCATTGCCATCTTTCTAAATTCCATATATATGTGTTAGTATACTGTATTGGTGTTTTTCTTTCTGGCTTACTTCACTCTGTATAATCGGCTCCAGTTTCATCCATCTCATCAGAACTGATTCAAATGTATTCTTTTTAACGGCTGAGTAATACTCCATTGTGTATATGTACCACAGCTTTCTTATCCATTCATCTGCTGATGGACATCTAGGTTGTTTCCATGTCCTGGCTATTATAAACAGTGCTGCAGTGAACATTGGGGTACATGTGTCTCTTTCAATTCTGGTTTCCTCGGTGTGTATGCCCAGCAGTGGGATTGCTGGGTCATAAGGGAGTTCTATTTGCAATTTTTTAAGGAATCTCCACACTGTTCTCCATAGTGGCTGTACTAGTTTGCATTCCCACCAATAGTGTAGGAGGGTTCCCTTTTCTCCACACCCTCTCCAGCATTTATTGCTTGCAGATTTTTGGGTAGCAGACATTCTGACTGGTATGAGGTGGTACCTCATTGTGGTTTTGATTTGCATTTCTCTAATAATGAGTGATGTTTAGCATCTTTTCATGTGTTTGTTAGCCATCTGTACGTTTTATTTGGAGAAATGTCTATTTAGTTCTTTGGCCCATTTTTTGATTGGGTCGTTTATTTTTCTGGAATTGAGCTGCATAAGTTGCTTGCATATTTTTGAGTTTAGTTGTTTATCAGTTGCTTCATTTGCTATTATTTTCTCCCACTCAGAAGGCTGTCTTTTCACCTTGCTGATATTTTCCTTTGTTGTGCAGAAGCTTTTAATTTTAATTAGATCCCATTTGTTTATTTTTGCTTTTATTTCCAGAATTCTGGGAGGTGGATCATAGAGGATCCTGCTGTGATTTATGTCGGAGAGTGTTTTGCCTATGTTCTCCTCCAGGAGTTTTATAGTCTATGGTCTTACATTTAGATCTTTAATCCATTTTGAGTTTATTTTTGTGTGCGGTGTTAGAAAGTGATCTAGTTTCATTCTTTTACAAGTGGTTGACCAGTTTTCCCAGCACCACATGTTAAAGAGATTGTCTTTACTCCATTATATATTCTTGCCTCCTTTGTCAAAGATAAGGTGTCCATATGTGTGTGGATTTATCTCTGGGCTTTCTATTTTGTTCCATTGATCTATATGTCTGTCTTTGTGCCAGTACCATACTGTCTTGATGACTGTGGCTTTGTAGTAGAGCCTGAAGTAAGGCAATTTGATTCCTCCAGTTCCATTCTTCTTTCTCAAGATTGCTTTGGCTATTTGAGGTTTTTTGTATTTCCATACCATTATTTCAAAAGCAGCCCTTCTACTAAACACAAGAGGAGTATGTGTTTTCACATTTTTAGTTCCTTCCTTCTCTCATCATACAAGCATTTACTGAGTAGTTTCTGTGTGCTGGGTCCTGTGTGGGGTGCTGGGGTGTAAGTCGGATATACCTGGGCCTTGCCTATATAGCTGACCCTTGGAGTTTACACATTATTTGGTGTAGCTGCATGTTCATGGACCTATCTCTCTTGGGTAACAAAGAAATGATTTCAGGAGAAGTCTTATCAATGGCAAATGAGCTAATGAAGTCACTCAGGCTCTCTGTGGTGCCCTGGAAAAATACTAGTTCTTTCCTTGTCACACTGTTAAGACTGCAGCCCTGAGATGAGGACTAAGAAGACACAGGGCATGAGCTGACTGACACAGTGAAACGGATGGGTGACATCATGGTGAGCTGGTTTATGCTATTTGTGTCTGAGATACCAAGATTCTGACTACCTCCTGAATGCTTTAAAAGTGTATCAGAGACAGTGATCCCGTGATGCTAGCAGGGGAAGTCACTGCAAAAGAAAAAGAACAATCAATGAAAATGACTGGTCAAAGCACTAAATCTTCCTGCAAAGAGCTCAGGGTTGGAATCAGACAGACTGTGTTTAAGTCTCAGGTCTGCAGCATGGTGGCCTGTGGCCACAGGCAAGTGACTTAACCTCCCCGAGGGGCAGAATTCTTGTCTTGAAAATGAAGATAATAACTCTTACTCCCCACTGTTGTCGCAGGAATCTGTGCTGTAAATTCAGTACAGGAATCCTGCTACGATACTCATAAGTAGCTGTGGTGATTGTTTTTGTTTGTTTGTTTTGCTGTTTGTCATAATAGGTACAAAGCTGGGTGGGAAGGTCTAAAGCTGAACCCTTACCTGTGTCACGTGCAACAGATTGTCTGGGTTTGAATCTTGGCTCTGTTGCTTACTTACTGGCACATAACAGCTGCTATGCAAATATTTATTTAAACTAAACTAAAAAGGTGGGTTTGATCCAAACAGGAAAGCAGAGTCTAAGCTGAGAGCTCACTGATTCTGCATTGATTTACTGAGGGCTTTGCATGGTGCTGGGCACTGGGGTCAAAGAGTGAATAGTCTTGAGTTTCTACCTTTGTGGAGATCAAATCCAGGGGAGAAGGCAGGCAAGGCAAAAAGCAATTAAGTGGTGGGGGAAGATAATATGAATATGAATGAGGATGGTTTGGGATCAGAGCAGAAAGTCAACCTAAAGAAGGATGCTCCTGCTTAATCATTAGGCAGATAAGAAAGGAACAACTTTCCAAGGATCGGGCACATGACCAGGTGGCACCTGACCTATAAAGCCCTTGACATACATGTTAGAGCTGTCCCTTCACTTGTCTGCCTCCCCACACCAGACAGTAAACTCCATGAGATCAGGATCATCTGCTTTGCCCTCCACTGTCCTTCCATGGCCTCACAATGACATTTAGTATGTTCTTAATAAATATTTGTTAAATGACTGAATACATATTCCAGACCTATTTGCAAGAGGTCTCCTATTTTGAGTTGTAAAATGACAATAGCTAGTACATGGCAATCATTTAGTTTGTTCCAAATGCTGTTCTAAGTACTTTAAGCATTACATCATTTCATCATTACAACAACCTATAAACAGTCAGTCAATCTGTCAAGAAAAGGTTGTTCAAACACTCTAATGTGCACAGCAATGGGTGAGATGCTGGGGAGGAAAGAGAATATTGAGTTTGCCAGTGCTCTTCCATTGGTCTCTTCCAAATAGCTCCCTTCACTCCCTTTCTCTCCCCACTTAAGTGGAATTTTGCTCCAAATATCCAATCAGGCAAATCCTCTGCCAAAGGCCTCTCCATGATCTTGTTTGTTCTCACTCACTCTGCACTTCCTAACATTTTCTATTCACCTTGTAGCATGCAGAATTTATTGGAATGGCACTGAAGACCCCCCCATCCCCCTGAAGTTCCCCTGGAATCTGTAAATGTGATGAGCTGTCACTCTTATGACTGTGTTATAAGGCACAGCTGGGTTTTTTTTTAAAAAAGGAGCATAGACAGGTGAGCCAGATATAATCATAAGAGCCCCTGAAAGTACAGTACTTTTTCAGGCTGGTGGCAGAAGAAAAGGCAGGAGAGGAAAGCAAGGAGATTTGGCAGAAGAGAAAAGCTAAGAGTCAAAGCATGAGAAAGACTCCATCCTCCACTGCCTTGGAGATGGAGGGAAGGGGCCATGTGAAAAGGAATGTAACTGACCTCTAGGGAGAGTGAGCATTCAGCAAAGAAACAAGCACCCTGGACCTACAGGCTCAAGGAACTGCATTCTGCCACCAACCTAAATGATTTGGAAGTGAATTCTTCTCCTTAGCCTCCACATAAGAGCCCAGGCCAGCTGACACCTGGACCTTGACCTTAGGAGACCCTAAAGCTGAGAACCCATATGAGTTCATCTAGGTACTGACCTACACACTGTGAGCTAAGACATGAGTATTATTCTCAGCTGCTAAATTTGTGGTGCTTTGTTACCAGTTAGAAAACAAACACATCCCTTTATCCTACCGTACTTCATGTAAACATCTGTTTACTTGTCTGTTCTATCAGGGCCTCCCTGGTGGCTCCCTGGTAAAGAACCTGCCTGCAATGCAGGAGACAGGGTTCAATCTCTGTGTTGGGAAGATCCCCTGGCAAAGAAAATGGCAACCCACTCCAGTATTCTTGCCTAAAGAATTCCATGGACAGAGGAGCCTGGAAGGGTTGCAAAGAGTCTGCCACTCAGCTTAGTGACTAAACAATTCCTCTCTAGACAGTGAGTTCTTCAAAGGCAAGGACTGTACCTTGTGTCTCTTTATCTTCAATGGGCAACACAATGCCTGGCAGAGAGGAGATGCCCAGTAAATATTTTCCCTTGACCTAAAATGGATTCAAGCAAGGTTAGGGATCTGAACTGGACACACATTAAAAAAAAGAGGGAGGATTTCAAGAGACAAAAGACCCAGGGCTGGACTGAGCTCCCATAACTCTCAGGGGAGGTCTGAGACGAGTGTGGGTTGGAACATTCAGGGAAGACTTGAGCTTATTTCTTATTCCATTAAATAGTTCCTCACTTCTCACTTCATGCTAGACATCTTACTCCCACTAGTGCAAAATGAATCTGAGCTGGTGGCAGAGGAAATGGATCCTCCTGAAAGCTCCAGATGGAACTTTGAGGCATCACTTAAAAGTCTGTGCTGATGTTGCATTCTGAGTGGACCACCCACAGATGTTGGGCAATGGCACCCCACTCCAGTACTCTTGCCTGGAAAATCCCATGGACAGAGGAGCCTGGTGGGCTGCAGTCCATGGGGTCACTAAGAGTCGGACATGACTAAACGACTTCACTTTCACTTTTCACTTTCATGCACTGGAGAAGGAAATGGCAACCCTCTCCAGTGTTCTTGCCTGGAGAATCCCAGGGACGGGGGAGCCTGGTGGGCTACCATCTATGGGGTTGCAAAGAGTCGGACACAACTGAAGCGACTTAGCAGCAGCAGCAGCAGCAGCAGCAGCAGTTGCCATGAAACCTGGGAAAGACTCCTTAGATGTATTTACAGGCCTGGTCCAGGCAGTTGTCCAGGAAATGGGCCATCCTCAGAGACTGTGACCCAGACCTGGAGCCATGTTTCTGCCTCCAAGGCTTATTCAGACACAGAGAACCATCAAATGTGAGACCTCTAAATACTAACTCTTATGGTTTACAGATGAGGAACCTGAGAAGCAGAGAGTGGATAGAACTGGCCTATGCTAAAGAACAAATGAGTATGAGAACTGGGTTCACAGCTCAGGGTTTCTGATTCCCTAATCCACATCATCACTGACTCCCAGCATCCATTTGATTAATGGCCTCAGGCTCTTATCCTTCCCCAGGGAATCTCCATCTTTGCTCACCTCGAAATTTAAGACCTGAAAGGCAGAAAGAATGAATTTTTTTAGCTAATCCAAGCATGCATTGTAAATCTTTGTCTTCTTTCTGATGTGTGACATATAACCCTCTTCTTCAGCTAGCAGACATTTGGCATCTTTCCATGGTGATAGAATTGGTTCTAGAAGAACAATTCTCTCGTAGGCAGAGAGCTGATAAATGTAAGACAACACATTTGCCAGGAAAGAAGGTTTTGGAATCAGGGAAATATGTGGCGGGCATTCATGTAGGTTGGAATATTTGGGCGGAATTGGAAAGAACACAACTCTAGGGTTACTGACTGTTTCTTCTCACACACAGAGTTGACAAGAAGAGGGGTTCCCATTTCCTTTAGGTGTCAACTAAGGTCTTTTCATTTAACACAGGAAGATGCATTTGACTTCCTTCCTCAAAAAATTGCAGAGGCTCCCCACGGTTCACAGAATAAAATCCACAGGTTATATACCCCGGCATCAGTGGCTATTGATATTTTACTCTCAAATACATTTTCTGCTTCATATTCTAACATCCTTTTTAGATTAGAATTTTTTTGTTTGCACATAACAGAAACCAAATTTGAACTAGCGTAAACAAAAGGGGGGCTTTATGATACAATTTTTCATTATGACTCATGAAATCCATGGGCAGAAATGTAGCAGAGACCCTTTGAACTGAGGGTTCAAACACTCTTAGGACTCCTCTCGCTCCTCTCTGCATGATTTCTTTACTATTTTCTCTTTCTGCAGAATGACTTATCTTTGTATCACAAGGAGAAGAAGTATGACTCCAAATGGAGCTACTGGTTAAGTTATTGGCTTCTCTTTACAGGTTCCAGATCAAAAACTCCAAGAGATCAAAACTGATTGGCCCCATTTGGGTCTCCAATACTCCACTGGAGCAATAAACTGAGGACAGTGCCCGAGGGCTCTTTATACAAACATAGAACTCCCGTGGTCACTTTTTCTAGGAGAGAAGTACTCATTTGACATCCAATGGGAGGCAAGGCAATGCAAAGAAATAGAGGAAACCAACAGAATGGGAAAGACTAGAGATCTCTTCAAGAAAATTAGAGATACCAAGGGAACATTTCATGCAAAGATGGGCTCAATAAAAGGACAAAAATGGTGGGGACCTAACAGAAGCAGAAGATATTAAGAGGTGGCACAGAAGAACTATACAAAAAAGATCTTCACGACCAAGATAATCATGATGGTATGACCACTCAGCTAGAGCCAGACATCTTGGAATGTGAAGTCAAGTGGGCCTTAGAAAGCATCACTATGAACAAAGCTAGTGGAGGTGATGGAATTTCAGTTGAGCTATTTCAAATCCTGAAAGGTGATGCTGTGAAAGTGCTGCACTCAATATGCCAGCAAATTTGGAAAACTCAGCAGTGGCCACAGGACTGGAAAAGTTCAGTTTTCATTCCAATCCCAAAGAAAGACAATGCCAAAGAATGCTCAAACTACTGCACAATTGCACTCATCTCACACGCTAGTAAAGTAATGCTCAAAATTCTCCAAGCCAGGCTTCAGCAATACGTGAACTGTGAACTCCCTGATGTTCAAGCTGGTTTTAGAAAAGGCAGAGGAACCAGAGATCAAATTGCCAACATCCGCTAGATCATGGAAAAAGCAAGAGAGTTCCAGAAAAACATCTCTTTCTGCTTTATTGACTATGCCAAAGCCTTTGACTGCATGGGAAATTCTGAAAGAGATAGGAATACCAGACCACCTGACCTGCCTCTTGAGAAACCTGTAAGCAGGTCAGGAAGCAACAGTTAGAACTGGACATGGAACAACAGACTGGTTCCAAATAGGAAAACGAGAACATCAAGGCTGTATATTGTCACCCTGTTTATTTAACTGATATGCAGAGTACATCATGAGGAACGCTGGGCTGGAAGAAGCACAAGCTGGAATCAAGATTTCCAGGAGAAATATCAATCACCTCAGATATGCAGATGACACCACCCTTATGGCAGAAAGTGAAGAGGAACTTAAAAAGCCTGTTGAAGAAAGTGAAAGAGGAGAGTGAAAAAGTTGGCTTAAAGCTCAACATTCAGAAAACGAAGATCGTGGCATCCGGTCTCATCACTTCATGGGAAATAGATGAAGAAACAGTGGAAACAGTGTCAGACTTTATTTTTGGGGGCTCCAAAATCACTGCAGATGGTGATTGCAGCCATGAAATTAAGACACTTACTCCTTGGAAGGAAAGTTATGACCAACCTAGATAGCCTATTAAAAAGCAGAGACATTACTTTGTCGACTAAGGTCCATCTAGTCAAGGCTATGGTTTTTCCAGTAGTCATGTATGGATGTGAGAGTTGGACTGTGAAGAAAGCTGAGCACCGAAGAATTGATGCTTTTGAACTGTAGTGTTGGAGAAGACTCTTGAGAGTCCCTTGGACTGCAAGGAGATCCAACCAGTCCATTCTAAAGGAGATCAGCCTTGGGTGTTCTTTGGAAGGAATGATACTAAAGCTGAAACTCCAATATTTTGGCCACATCATGTGAAGAGCTGACTCATTGGAAAAGACCCTGATGCTGGGAGGGATTGGGAGCAGGAGGAAAAGGGGATGACAGAGGATGAGATGGCTGAATGGCATGACTGACTCGATGGACATGAGTTTGAGTGAACTCTGGGAGTTGGTGATGGACAGGGAGGCCTGGCATGCTGCGATTCATGGGGTGGCAAAGAGTAGGACACGACTGAGTGACTGAACTGAACTGAACTGCGAGGCAAAAGATTAGAGGGTGAGGGAGGGAAAAGACAGCTACCCCATATCCTCTTCTTAGGGCAGCATTCCTAGCAGTAGTTGCATCCTCAGCATAGCACAAGCTCCCACCTGGTTGCTGTGCTATGGTTTCATCTCCCCCCAGGTAATTCCAGCTTTAGCAATACCACTTCATCCCTGTAGGTTAAAAGTTCTAGTGGCTCCCTGGTGCAGCTGATCTCTGAGTTGCCTCACCAGTCCCTCTTGCCTTCTTAGACCCTCCATTACCTATGTGCCTAATTCCCTATATTAAATGTATTTCAAGTCATACACTTAGAAAGGCTTGTTTCCAGTTTGGGCCCTGACTGATATGACCCCCTCCTCCTTCTTGCCATAGCAGTATGTAGACAGAGCCTTCACACATCCATCAGCCTCCTTGCCCTTTGTCACTATTTAGTGGCAGAGTAAAGATTATTATTTCCCCTCAGGGGCTTTTGGATGATGCTATTGCCAAAAATACTCAATGGTCTGCCTCTACACCTATGCTCCTTTTAGTATTCTGAGTTTTACCTTTGTATTTGGCTGATCCTCAGAAAGTTGCATACTTGCTTTAAATTGGCATTGCTATTGTTCAGTCTCAAAATCATGTCCAACTCTATGACCCCATGGACTGCAGCACACCAGGCTTCCCTGTCCTTCACCTTCTCCCAGAGTTTGCTCAGATTCGTGCCCACTGAGCTTCAAGCATCTCTCTTTATTCTCAATGCATCAATGGAATAAATTCAACAAACTCTCTTTTATTATATATCTAGCGCATGCCCGGTACTTTACCAGGTGACCAAGATCTCAAGACAAATAAGACTCAGTCACTGCCCTTAGGAAGCCACCCATCCACGTTCTTTTAGAAATTAGTGTAGCAAAAAGTTTATGTTTTCAAGTCTTCTTACTTCCTCTGGTACTGCAAACAAGCACGATCAAAGTCTCCATCTTACCTGTCTGCCAGGAAGCTCAGAGCTAATCTGAATTCTCAGTAATAGTGACCATATTAGCCTACATAACTAGTGGCTGTGCCTCTTCCTTATTCCACATATATTATCTAATTCTATGTTAACAGCCTTATTTTATACATATCTTTGATGGTTCAGTTCAGTTCAGTCGCTCAATTGTGTCCGACTCTTTGTGATCCCATGAATCGCAGCACGCCAGGCCTCCCTGTCCATCACCAATTCCGGGAGTTCTCTCAGACTCACGTCCATCAAGTCAGTGATGCCATCCAGCCATCTCATCCTCTTTAGTCCCCTTCTCCTCCTGCCCCCAATCCCTCCCAGCATCACAGTCTTTTCCAGTGAGTCAACTCTTCGCATGAGGTGGCCAAAGTACTGGAGCTTCAGCTTTAGCATCATTCCTTAGGGCCACTCAAATACCTTCTCTATGTTGACTGACTATATATTATCAATAATGCATCATCCGTCTTTGTAGGAAAATCTAGCATATAGGTATACAGTAGATGCTCAATAAAGAAGTAATTTACTGTCAAAATCAGATGGTAATCTAGACTGCACTTTAATGCAGTTGCGAATCTATTCATGACAATTGCCTGTGCCAATATCCTCAGGCCTCAGCTCTTTGAATTTTTCCTCATCATATTAAAAATAGAGAGAGCGAGCAAGCTCTTGTTTCCTGGTGCCAATTAAGGCATCTTGATAGCTTCTTGAGAAAACTAATTGTCTCACTTTTTATGTCCAACATGGTGCTCAGCAATTGGACCCCCATCAGGCCATCTCCAGTTGAGTGAGTATAATCTGAATCACCCTCATCATGCTTAGAAAAGCAGCCATTCTCTGGCCTCTTAATATTCAATCTGGGGGAAAAAAAAGTTCAATCCAAAGAGTTTTATTTTTCTTACTGTTTTTCTGTTCCAAGACACCTGCCTCTTGGTTGATCATGTCTAAATGTTAAAATGAAGTATCTCAGAGTCCTTTGAAGAAAAGGGATGTGGTTAACTGCCGAGTGCGTTGAGTGTGCATGCTGGGGACTCCTACAGAATTCAGCTGTCTCAACCTGAGTCTCATTAGAATATATCCTGCTATATATATTCACTGTGCAAAGAGAAACTAGAGGCGCAGCTGGATTAACCAGAACATAAGCACGGCCAGGGCCTGGTACTTATGTCACCAGCATAAATACCACTGACAAACTTGTCCCTCTTTCCCACTGAGCCCTAATGGGCCTCAGAATCTTTCTCAACCCAACACCTGAGGCAGCCATTCCCACTGGGTCAGATTCAGCACTTTAGAGATTCTCATTCTCTCCTGTTTGCAGCTCTCAGGCCAGAGTCTTGGATTGGGCACCTGAACCCTGGGGCACCTGGTGATAAACCCCAGGCCTAAGGGAGTGGATCCAAGGAGACAGGGGAACAGATTGTAGACACTGCATTTCAACTAAGACTATTGCTTCAGGGGACTATTCACCCCAGGTAAACAGTTCACGCAAGCATTGTGTGCTCTTTGAATTTTATCTTTTTTTTTAAATCAGAGCTAATATTTCTTTGTAATTATTTTTTCTGTTTTAATTTCACCTTTCTCTTAGACTTTAGACTTGGCTACTTGCTGCCTGGTGACCCTGGGTGAATCTCTTTACCTTGCTAAGCTAGGGCCTCCTCATCTCTGTGAGCATACCACCTTCCATAAGCTTCTCGAGACTGAACAAACAATATATTTATAGCACAGGAATAAGCAGCAAAAATCTGAAACCAGAAGTATATTAAGCATAGGAAGCTCTGGTCTGAACCTTAGAAAGTTCTTAACTGTTCAGAACCTGTTTTCTCATCAGAATAAAGAAAACAATTGTACTGATCTCATAGGGCCATTCTAAGGATCAAATTGGTATTCTAGTTAAAGGCTTCCCTGGTGGCTCAGATGTTAAAGAATCTGCCTGCAATGTGGGAGACCTGGGTTCAATCCCTGGGTTCGGAAGATCCCCTGGAGAAGGGAATGACTACCCATTCCAGTATTCTTGCTTGGAGAATTCCTTGGACAGAGGAGCCTGGAAGGCTACAGTCAATGGGGTCACAGAGTCAGACATGACTGAGCAAACAACACACACACACACACACACGCACACACACGTACGTAAAGGGGTTATGCTCTGGTTGTTTTGACACCTGGCTTCTAGCAAGAATGGACCAAATCTTAGTTCCCCTTTGTTTAACTCCTTTCTGAAATCATCGTATCTCCTCTTATACCTCCTAGAATTAAAGTGAGAGGTGAAGCTTTGTTGATCCAATTAGAAGTGAAAACCTTCTGTCAGAGGGGAAGCAGGACCACCCAGGAGCTGCCAATGTCCTGCCCTCAGCAGATTCAGACATGGACTCTGCCCCACCTGCCTGCACCCCCATCCACCCTCTGGCCAACAACAGGCCTCTTTGGCTAGGGAATGCTCCTTCCCCACTCTCCAGGAGACAATGTATTCAGCTCCATAATTACATGCTTCTCCTCAGTCACGTAGCATTATACACCACATCACCACACTGCCGAAAAAAAAAAACCAACAAAAAAAAAACCCAAATGCTAATTAGTCCTCAAATTATCATTGATTTGATTTGATGTTGAATAAGCTTTGCCGTTTATATTTAGGCAAGAACTTCAGATTCAAGATGCTCTCTCTCAGATGGGGGTTTTAAATAACTCCGTGGGGCCTGTCTTGCTTGCTTGGTGTGTTTACCTCAAGAAATCAGTCTGGCTGCTCTCCCTGGCTGCAGATGAATGCCAGGTTGATTGGGTGCAAGGGAGGAATTATCCTCTTGGCCAGTGTTCCACCCACGAAGCCCCTAGGGGCCCCTGATGGCAGAAATCCCCATCTTGCAAAAAGACAGACAGGAAGAGGAGAAAGATGCAAGGAGGAAAGACGCTCTCTTGAATCATAAATGCCTGAAACAGCATTTCTGATTCCCGTTAGATGGAGCTTCTTAGTACCTACAGGGAGCCAGACTCTTTCATAGGCACCATCTCCTTTAACTCAGACAACAGTCTGATAACAGGCATTTTCAGTTGTGACAATGAGGCTTAAGAGCATGAGATGACCTCACTCATTACTGAGCCAGTGAGTGAGAGAAGCTGACGCTCATCCTCCAGTCCAGGTCTGTGGGGAATGGCTCATGGTCTCTTCTTGATCACTTTGTCTCTTGGGCCCCTCTGTTTCCACAGCCCACCTCCAAACCCCTCAGCCCTTTGTCCCACCCCAGACATTTGGCCAGCCCTTGGTTACGTGAAAACATTTTAAAAATCATTCAATGGCTTTATTTGAGAAAATACTAAATGGTGTTTGTGTGCTTTAAAAATTTCCCTTTGTGAACTATGCTTTGAAGTGATTGTGCCACTGGGAAAAGAAGGAAGGAACAGTCTTGAACACCTACATATTTATTGGCAATCTAAGAAGACAAGAATTTGCCTTTACTAGCTAGTGTCTATTCCAAAATTATCCATAACTCGTATGTATAACCCTTTTTGAAACACAGCTTTAAAAATAAGCACAAGGGCACAATTTCACTGAAGTCTGTATTTATGTTATTAATCCCCATGTTGGACTTTGTTTAATAAATCAATGTGTACTCTATTGACTTTGACTTTCCTTCCTATGATAATAAATACAGTTTGAGAAAAAAAGAAAGGGAGGGGGAGGAGGAAGTGTGGGCAGGCAGAGGGAAGATAGGAAGGCAGTCAACATCAAACTCTCCAGCTGTACTGTTATAGGGGAACTAGCAGACCCAACCCACCCGCGCCTCTAGTCACAATTCCCTGTCCCCTTCCCCACACTCTTGGTGACAGGTAGTGTGGGCCAGTGGTTAAGTACATAGGCACCAAAGCCAAATTCAAATCTTAATCCGTACTCTACTGCTCACTAGCTAATTTGGGCAAATTTCTTGATTTTTTTGTGCACCTTCCCCCATTTGTAAAATGGAGATGATGGTGTTGACTCCTTTGTAGTGTGGGGTGAAGGTGAAATGAGCAATGTAATCCTAGCATGCCATACCCAGTTGCTAGCTGCCATAAGCACAGAGATGTACTGCCCAGGCCCCTTCAAAGACAGACTTGTTCCCCAGCCTCCAGCTGCTTCAGGATCTGCCTGCAGAGTCACATCACCTGAGGTCACATCTTTTCTGGGATTGTCATATCTCATGACTGAGGCAGGGGTAGAAAGGCATGGCCGTTTGGGTCCAATGCAGTACAGCTCTGATGGGGAATACTTGCACCCAAGCCCTGCAATTTGGGCTAAGGTTAGGACAGTGACATTTTTAGGAGGACAGGAGAAGACAATGAGAGATGGGAAAGAGCACAGAGTCAGATATAACATTAATAATGTTTTCAATTTTTGTTTTTGGTGGTATATTCCTTCATTGTTTAAGTAAGAAGATAAATGATGGACTGGGTAAATGAATGAGAAATAAATATACATAAATGAGTAAAATTTTACATCAATAAAGAATCCCCCTTCAAAAAAAAACTAGGGCTAAGGCCTACAATGCAATCTGACTTCTCCCTCTGAACGACTCTTCACAGTTCTTTTTTCCCTTCATCTTGTACCCCAAAATCCATCTCAAAGGTCTTCTTCCAGAGCACCCATGCAATAGCTATTAATATGGCTATTAAACCCTATCACCTTCTCTTCCTAAATAACTCTCTAATATAGCCCTGCTTCTCCAATCCTTCTCCCATTTTCCTGGTTTGAGTCCTCGGCCTTTCACGCTTAGACCTTCAGCCTCCTCACCACTCCATCAGCTCCGCTGCGTCCTCTTCACGTGTGTCTGCTCAGGGCTTCTCTGCAAAGACTTGCCTGACACTCTGCTTGTTCTCCATTGCCAGTCCTTAATAGGCAACAAATGCCTCTTGCTCCAGCAGCCACCTTCCCTCTGCCCTTCCCTTCTGCCCTCAGAATGTTTATAATTCCTTGAATGCTTGATGGACTTTCCTACTTTATGCTTGTTTTCTCATGGCCTTTAAAAAATTTTTTTTAATTGACTGATGATTGGTTTACAATTTTGATTTCTGTCATACATCAACATGAATTAACCATAGGTATACATATGTCCCCTCCCTCCTGAATCTCCCTCCCACCTCCCACCCGTTCCCACCCCTCTAGGTTATTACAGAGCCCCCATATGAGTTTCCCGAGTCATACAGCAAATCCCCATTGGCTATCTATTTACACATGTCAGTGTATATGCAGCCATCCCACTCTCCATTTATCTCACCCTTTCCCTGTTCTCCCCAACCCTTGTCCATAAGTCTGATCTCTATGTCTGCTTCCCATTACTGCTCTATGGTCAGTACCATCCTTCTAGATTCCATATATATATGTTAACATATGCGGTCTCCTTAGCCAGAGCAATTCTTGCTCATTGTTCAAGACCTAACTGAAACATCACTTCCTCTGAGAAGGCTCCCCAGCCCTACCAGGGAGACATAATTACTGTCTACCCACGGAAACTCTTGTCTTTGGAGTTAATAAGTAGTGTTGCATGCACTTGGTGGTTTAGTCTGTCATTCCTTCTATTAGTTGGTGACCAACTTCAGGGTCTGCATTACAACAATTTTTAGACATATATTATTTTTGTGTATTTTTCTTACTATAAAAGTAGCACAGGCTAAATACAGAAAATTTGGAAAATGTAGATTAGAAAAGGATGAACGTTGCCCATAAATCTGAACACCACTACTAACCACCAATTATTATTTTTTTTGTGTATCCTTCCATCCTTTTTTCTGTGTATACATATCTATTTTAAGGTAGACAGTAAAAATTTGACTATATGTACATGCTGATTTTTTTAACCTGATTTTTAAGTTAATATTTTAAAAGATTTTATTAAATAGTCCTTTTATTTTTAGAGCTGCTAGTTCTCCATTTTATGGATTAACCATAATTTATTCAAACTTGCTAGTGTTTTATTCATCTTTTTATTCCAACACATAACATTGTATCTGAAATACAATACATACTTGGCAAATATTTATTGATTTTATCTCTTCCACACTAAGAAAGGAAAAAACTAAAACCTTCCTTAAAGGAAGCTACTGATGCTGATCTTATTTCTTGCCTTTCCTTTACTGTCGCGTCTCCTAACATTCATTACATTCACAGTCTGGTCTTCCTCAGCTCCATTTACTCCCTGGTCCATGCTGGCTGGCTTATGCAGCCACCTCTCCACTGTATTTGCTTATGTGACCTCCTTGTGATGAAATCCAATGTTTCTGGTCCCCATCTTGCCAATTCTCTCAAAAGTGTGTGTGACTACTGCAGATTATGCCTTCCTTCTCAAAGCCCTCCTCTCTAAATCATCTGTGACTCCACCCCCTGCCGGGTTTCCCCAAACTTCTCCACCAGGGACCCCCTCTTCCTGCCCATCCCTGAAATACCTTCAGTGTCTCTCTCTTTTTTTTTCCTCCAAGGACAATTTTTAAAATGCCATTATTCTCCAGAGAATGACCTGTCTGTGAGAAGCAGAAATTCAACTTAAACTATCTTTGCCCAAAAAGGCGAGGCATTAATTATTCACAGGATCCAAGAAAGGGATGAATAATCAGATACAATCAGGGCAGTAAGACAGCTGGACATCAAGAACAGTTGGACTTGGAACTTGAAAACTACCCATGATGGCACGTGCCCACGTCTTTTCTCTGACTCCCTCAGTATGTCAGCTTTATTTTCTCTCATTCGGGCTGCCTCTTTCACAAGAGAGGAAACATAGAGGCCTAAACCTTCTTAGGCTCACATCACTCATTTCATTCCTCTGGAGAGGTGCACTGATGCAGTTTCTTAATCCCAGCTCCAAAAATGTAAAGCAAGAGCTCATATTGGCCAGGCTGAGGTCCGATGCCCACGTATAAATCAGGCAGTGGCTCTTGCAGATTGCATAGCTATGGTAGGGGAAAGGAAAGGCATAGTTCTCAGAAGGAGAAAAAATACTCTCTTCACAGAAAAATGAGAGGGGTGCAGTTGAATAAATAACATTATAGTGGTCCACTAAAGCCTTGATAAAGGATGTTAGCTAAAGAGTTGTACACAAAGTCTGTATGAAAAGACGCAAAAGAGCACGCATATGTCAGGGCATCTACAACACTGAGTGTGAGTGTGAGTGTGTGTGTTGAGAGAGAAAGAGATAGAAAGAGATTGAGATACTACTATATGTGAGGGTTACAACTAATTGTTCATTTAAGAGTCAATGCTTCAGTACAAACTCTGATGAGACATTTTAATTCCATTTATTTTAATGCCCTGATCATCAGAGCTTTTGGCTTCCGTAGCTTCAAGAGAAAAAGATCTTTTGGACAGGGTACCAAAGATACTGGCTGCTAAAAAACTGTATAGCTCTAACTGTAAACAAATAATTTAACAGCTTGTTTTCCCAAAAAACTTTTGTGAAGTTCATCTTGTTTCCCTAGTGTCTAGCACAGAGTAAGATTTCAAAGTCTTCACAGAGTCAATGCTCGCAAAAAAGCAAGAGTGAAGTCCCTCTGAAACCATTCACTACTAGTGGAAATAAGAATAATGTCAACTCAAATTTGCCAATGTGAAGACAGACGCTAAACCATTCTCTTCTGCAAGGATAACTAAAGGTGCCTTTTGTTGTTTTTGTCCCGTGGATCTCATTTTTAAAAAATATCTTCTTTGTCTATGATAGATTGGGGATTATTTTTCTGAACTCTTCTCTGTTTCTCTATGATAGGATTATGTTTACATGTGATATGTCTACACAAACTGAGGGAGGAATCTGCATCCTGGCCTCACTGACTTTGAGCTTGGCCATGTGACATTCTTTGGCCAATGGGAGATCAGGAATATGCGACACTTGTCAAATCCAATCAGGAGCTTAAAATGTGCTTGCAGGGTTTAGCCTGATCCCTCTCATTCCCACCTCCACTGAGAAAAGAGCATTCCCAGCTAGCGGCCATTCTTTGGTTTAGGTTGCAGTACAAGAAGACACATAAGCTAAGTTGAACCCAGCTGATCCACAGCTTTCATATAAGGCAAATAAGAAATAAATATGTGTTGTCATGAGCCTCTGAGACAGAGGTTGTTTATTATTGCTGCAAAACCTGACTGATATACTACCTAAATAAACTCTACATATTGTCATAATTAAATCATTTCCAATTTTTTTATTTCATCAAGTGCCATGCATAACCACTAGCCAGCATAGGCTAGGTAAGTGATAATTTGCTAGAGTGGCAAGTTTTTGGGCAGTGAAGTCAATCAAACTAATACCTCATGTAGCCCAGATTCTTCCTCTCCACAAAACCCTGTTAACTTGTAAAAATCAAGATCACATTATTGTTAGCGTGAGAGAAAATCATGTATGTGAGATGCTAGCACAGAATAACTTATTAGTGAATGATTGTTCAATGAAGGAAGAAGGAATTCATGAACCAATGAATAAATTTCATATTCCATTCATTCAGTCTCTAAATATTTACTGAACACTTATGCACTAGCCCTTCCTAGAATATGGTATTGAGTAAAATGGGGGAAAACATCTCTACCCTCATAAAAATTAAATGCCCATGAAAAAGACAGAGAAAAACCAAATAAATAAGTAAATCTATCATGCAAGGTAGAACAAAAGCTATGCAAAAAATAAAGCCAGGTGAAACAATATCACATTAAATCATTGGATGATCAGAAAAGCCCTCCCTGAGAAGGAACACTTGAGCAAATACCTGACTTAGATGAGGGTGCATAATGGGGCTTCCCTGGTGGTTCAGGGGTAAAGAGCCCAGCTGCCAATGCAGGAAACATAAGAGACATGGGTTTGATCCCCAAGTTGGGAAGATCTCCTGAGTGGGTTGCCTTGCCCACTCCAGCATTCTTGCCTGGAGAATCCCATGGACAGAGGAGCCTGGTGGGCTCTAGTCCATGCGGGTCACAAAAAGTTGTACATGATTGAAGTGACTTAGCATGCACTATGCAAATACCTGTAGGAAGAGGATCCAGAAAGAGGGATCAGAAACTTCAAAGGCCCTGAGGGGAATGTACTTGAGATGGTCTATAGGAAAAACAAAGAGACTTATATGACCAGAGGACAGTGAGAGAGTGGAAGAGGAGAATTAAACTAGGTGGTGTGGTTTGAAGCCAGATTCTGTGGCATCTTACAAAACTGCAGACTTTACTATAGGTGTGAAAGGCAGTGTTGAGGCCTTCTGAGGAGAGCAGCAATACGTTTTGACTTAAATTTGAAATTTTTGCTCCATGGAGAGTAGACTAGAAGAAAGCAAGTAAGGTCACTGTGAAGCACTACTTCAGGGGCATCTTCACACTGAAGTTGATGTGGACAGTGTCCCTGGAGTTGTACTGTGTACCATGTATGTGATCATAGCCATTGACCTGGAGGCAAGGCTGGAAGAAAGGGGTTTGGTCAAGCAAGTACAAAAGATTGATGGCAAGGATGAGAACGGAGGGGATCGGGAAGAAATGGCTGGATTAGGATTATATTCTGAAAGTAAAACTGATATTTGCTGATACATTGGATATAGGCTGTGAAAGAAAGGCAAAGGTCATAGATTATTCCAACTTTGGACCAAGTAGTTGGGTGAACTTGGTGTCATTTACTGAATGTGATATACTGAGGTAAAGGCAGGCTTATGGAGCAGGGTGGAGAATATGTCAAGAGTTCTGCTTTAGCCCCATTATCTTTGAGATGTTTCACACCTACATGAACATGGAAAATAGGCAAATGAGATGAGTCTGAAGGTCAAGAGGAGAAGGTGGGACCAAAGAAATAAAATGGTAGTCATCAGGATATAGATGCACTTAGTGTCATGGAATTGAGTAAAACCCCTCCAAGAATGTCAGCTGAAAAGAAATCAGCCCATTAGTTTTTGTGTTTCCCCCAGTGACAGGATTAGTCATGTAGTGGATGATCAAGAAATTAGTTAAATTAGATGTAAAGGCTTTGGACTAAAAAGAAGAATAAGATGCAGAGACAAACATCCATGACATAATAATGACCTTGGCATTTTGCAATCTAGGCTATAAGATATATCTTGTTAATACTTTTAGGATAGTTTGAAGGGTTATCTGAGTTCTGATCCCAAAAGATAGAATTCTACACTCAGCTGCCGTTCACCTTGGTGTCTTCTCGGGGTCTCTAGATCTCTTGGTATGTGAGACTGAGATTTTTTTTTACTTGAAATAATAATATTCATAATAATAACAACACTAGCTTCTATTTATTGAACACTTCTGATATCTCAGGGTCTTTAAAAATATACTCACAAGAATCTAGTGAGCTAGCTAGGTATTAGCATCCTCAATGTGCAGTAAGGAAACAAAATCCATACTGCTCCTAACTGGCAGAAACGGGATTGGCACTTACTTCAGTTTGGCTTCGAATTCTGGACTCTTTCCATACTTTCTGGCTGCAAGGATCCAGTCCTTTACTAAAAATGGGTTCAATTGGATTAAATATTCATTTTTCATATTTAGGATAGTAATAACATCTCTCATTTGTTGAGAGCTTGCTATGGGCCAGGGAAATATGCTAAGCAATTTTGATATATTATCTCATCTACTCTTCATTAGAACAGTTTGAGGTAGCTATTATTACAATCACCATTTTACAGATGGGCACATTGAAACTTAAGGTTATTGGCTTCTCCTAGGTCACACAACTAATTTAGCAACAAATAGAGGATTCAAGCCCAAATTTGGTTCCAGCACTTCAGCACTTGTCCAATGCAAAGGCTAATACTTGCAAAGTAATACGGTTTAGAACAATAAATAAAAGCTAAATAAGAAAAACGTTTTGGATCAGAGGAATTTGTTAAGAGAAACAAGCAACTTATACAGTGAATTTTTAAAAGCTATTTTGAATCAGATAATGAAATTTATTTTATAAATATTTTTCATTTTTCTAAGTAACCCAAGAGGAAAAGTCAAAGTCACTCTTTAATGCTAATTCAAATGAATCATGGTAGCATAATCCACTGGGAAGAACTCATTTTCAAAAACCGACTTCAAATCTTAGCTCTGCAACCCTCTGGCTCTATAATCTTGGATAAACTACTCTCCTCGTGACTTTAGCTTCCTCATTTGTAAAATCAAATACTAACAGTGTGGGAGGGGATCAAATAATGGAGTAAATAAGAAGTACATTATAATTTACCTAATAAGGAAATATAAGGAAAGTGCCTTATAACTTGTGAAGCACTACAAAAAATATGCATGCTTATTGTTAATATATGTAAATGAACAGAGTCTCCAGACGTAAATGGATGAAGGAGCAAATTACCCAGAGAGGCAATGGTCTCTTTTAATTGCAGGCACACAGTTGGTGTCCTATAAATGCTTAGTTAAGTTCAATGGGTACAGAGTATCAGTCATGCAAGAAGGAAAACATTCCACAGATCTGCTGCACAACAATGTGCATATAGTTAACAACACTGTAAATGTACCCTTATTAATTATTAAAAGCGTAAATTTGTTACATGTTTTGGTACAACAATTTTTTTTTAAATTGTGACTACAGTGTGAAGGCCGCTTTCCATTTCAAAAGTTTCTTCTAAAAGCCAAAGTCACTCCTGAACACCTGGGGAACACCTTCAGGATTCCACACTACAGCAAACCTTCATTTCAGAAATCAACTTCGATGCTTGAAAATAATAGACAAAAAGCTGTTTCTTGGGGGCAGAGAGGACTTCTCTCAACTTCCTTCGCCTTGAGAAGCATAGAGCAACCTAAGAACTGCCTGGTGTTCTTTATCTCTGTGCCCTCCGCCCTCTGCCCTCTGTTCACGCTTCCCCCCAGCCCTCCGAACACCCTACCTTCCCCCACGCATTTGCATCTCTGTCAGCTGCTGCTGCCTCCTCTCCAGCCCCACTTGAGTCCTTCATTCCCCTCAGCCACCCTCACCTCCCTTCCACTTTACTGCAGTTAGCCTTTATATGGGATTTACCACTAGTGCCACCTGGGAAACAGTTATATGGAATTAAGGCATAGATATTCTTTCATTTCTATGGCATTCTTAAATTTTTTTAAAGCTGTGATATCCCTATTAACTTAGGAAATTCCAATAATTCCCTTTTAATGAAATATTCAAGAGAATTGGACATTTTGAATTCAAGTCACTCATTGAACAAATATTATCCAGAGCGCAACTCCATCTGGGGATACATTTGTGAACAAGACCAATTCCATCCCTGCCCTAATGGAGTCCACAATTTGGAGATTAGAAAAGAAGTAATCAAGATATGGTGTAAACAAATTATTGCACAGGACTATTTATAGCAGCACTATTCACAATAACCAAAAGGCAGAGACCACTTAAATGTCCATCAATAGATAGATGAACAAGTAAGTGAAATGTTGTATATACATACACACAACAGAATATTACTCAGGCTTAAACAGTAATGACAATCTGATACATTATATATAATACAATGAATGCACTTTTCAAAGACACTGTGCTAACTAAAACAAAGTTGGCTTAAAACTCAACATTCAGAAAATTAAGATCTTGGCATCCAGTCCCATCACTTCATGGCAAATAGATGGGGAAACAATGAAAACAGTAACAGACTTTATTTTCTTGGGCTCCAAAATCACTGCAGATAGTGACTGCAGCCATGAAATTAAAAGATGCTTGCTCCTTGTAAGAAAAGCTATGACCAACCTAGATAGCATATTAAAAAGCAGAGACATTACTTTGCCAACAAAGGTCCATCTAGTCAAAGCTATGGTTTTTCCAACAGTTATGTATGGATGTGAGAGTTGGACTATAAAGAAAACCGAGCACTGAAGAACTGATGCTTTTGAACTGTGGTGTTGGAGAAGACTCTTGAGAGTCCCTTGGACTGCAAAGAAATCCAACCAGTCCATCCTAAAGGAAACCAGTCCTGAATATTCATTGGAAGGACTGATGGTGAAGCTGAAACACCCAATACTTTGGCCATCTGATGCAAAGAACTGACTCATTTGAAAAGACCCTGATGCTGGGAAAGATTGAATGAGTTTGAGTAAGTAAGGAGTTGGTAATGGACAGGTAGGCCTGGCGTGCTGGAGTCCATGGGGTTACAAAGTCGGACACGACTGAGTGACTGAACTGAACTGAAACAACCAAACACAAAAGATTATATGTTATTCCATTCTTTTTATATAAAACACACAAAGCATCAGGTTCTAAGAGGTAGGGGAAAATGGGGATTGATTCCTTAATGGCAACAGGGATTTCTTTAAGGCTGGTGAAAATGTTTTGAAACTCATTTGAGGGAGTGTTTGCTCAACATCGTGAATGTGCTAAATCTACGAAGTTTGTGAATGAACCACCAAATTGTATACTCTAAAATGGGGACCTATTTGCAGGAAAGACAGACACATAGACATTAAGAGCAGATGTGTGGATGGAGCGGGTGGGAGGAAGTGGGAGACTCGGATTGACATATACACACTACCATGTGTGAAACAGATAGCTAGTGGGAACCTGTTGTATACTGCAGGGAGTTCAGCTGGGTGCTCTGTGCTGACCTAGATGGATGGATGGGGGAGAGGCCAAGAAGGAGGGGAGATACACACACACACACACACAAACACACACACAAACACACACACACACACACACAGCCAATGCACTGTGCTGTACAACATTGTAAAATGACTATATCCTGATTTAAAAAAAATATGTAAAACATGCCCAATGTCAGCATACCATATCTTTTTAAAATTATTTCCTCATTGGCATATATTTAATAGTTTGTGAAATGTGTTCATTGAAATTGTATAACTTTTGAAATGCTTAACATGCTATCTCTGTCTTGTGATAATCTTATAGTTATTACTTATCATTTGCAAAGGTTTGGAAGATTACTATTTCATAAGTTTTTTGAAAATATAAATTTGAGTTCTCAATGACTTAAAATGGGATAAAATCATCTAAAAAACATGTTTCTTTCACATGTACTATTCTTTGAGAACCTCCTCCATATAGACAAAGAAAGTGGATAGATATAAAGAATTTTTTATTAAATATTAAATGTTTTCTAGATTATCAATTATCCACATCAATCCTCATTAATAAAGTATAACAAATAATAATTATTATTATACAAAATAAAATAGTAATTTTATACTACATGTACTTCAAAAAGTTTTTTAATATACAGTGTTAAAATTGCCTTAATGGAGTAAAGGAAAGATGAAACTTGTTAGGATAAGTTTTAGGGAGGAGATGCGCTACAAAGTATATTTTTATCCATCTCACAAATATTTACCAAGTTTTTTTTGCAAAGTGGGACCCGTTCTAGGTGCTGTGGATACAACTGTGATGACAACAGCAATGTTCCTCTTCCGTTACATTGTCAGACGAGCATGGGAGAAGCAAACAAGAATATAATGAAAATATTTTATTTTATTTTAGGAGGTGGTAAGTGCTGTGGGAAAATACAGTAGAGTCCAGATCTTGGGGAGCTTCAGAACATGTTGAAATACAGCAAAAATTATCAGACAAAAGGGAAAATGTTCAAAGGCCCAGGAGAAAGAGAGTCTGACATTTTCACTAAACCTTATAAAATTTCTTTCTACTTGTATGTGGATAACTCGTGAATCTTCCCCATCCAGAGCCAGCTTAATATTTCTCTTTTATTCCTCACCTCCGTTAATGTTATCTGTCAAGCTAAAACTTTAGTGCTATTTTTAGCATATCCCTGTTGTGTAAGACTTGAAGATAATTTTCCAAACAGAAATATTTTAGTTGCTGTTCAGTGAAGAATGTGCCGTGCTATTAACTCTAAAATTAATACTGAAATTTTTGAATGCAGGATTTTATAAGATATCCTGAAATCTTAAGAATAATCTTATGATATCCTAGGTCAATATTTTTCTGCTGAATACATCTGCAATTTTATAATTGAATTAAGAGGGAAGAATAGGATTTGCTTTTAGAAATTATAATCAGAGCTAAGTTTTTCAAGATTATTTCTACTCTGTGAAAAAAACTAATATTGATTTTACTAACTCTATGGTAAAAGCTATAAAAATAAGGAGAGAGTTGATCAGTAAAAGAAAGATAAAGTGAAAGTATTAGTCGCTCAGTCATGTCTGACTTTTTGTGACCCCATGCCAGGCTTCTCTGTCCATGGAATTCTCCAGGCAAGAATACTAGAGTGGGTAGCCATTCCCTTCTCCAGGGGCTCTTCCCAACCCAGGAATGAAACCCAGATACTCCACATTGCAGGCAGATTCTTTACCATCTGAGCCACCAGGAAAGCCCCATATCCCTGATTAAATACAGTCTGGTGTTTTTCTCTAAAGAATGTTGCTTTTATATATTTTTCAGAGAATCTTAGAGTTTCCTGCTTTCTGCTTTAACCATCTTCTCTCGGTTCTTCCCGCAACTCACCCACAAAGTTCCTTTCTTTTGTTTTTCATCAGGTACTATAGATATCCATTCCCCAATTTTTCCAGGACAATAGTAAAAGTTCAGGTATGAGGGTAAAGAAGGGAAGACATGTCACGTTCATGAGCCAGGTTCATTGACCCAAAAAGCCTTCAGTTCAGGAGACTCTGGTGTTCAGCTTATATTGAATTCAGCTTCTTTTGGTTCCACTACCAACTCCCCCAACCCTACTCCACTCACTCTGAAAGGATGCCAGCAATGAGGTTATTGGAATAATGATACAACTTCAGAGCCTCAGATTCATGAAAGGCAGCAGCTAGGTTAAGGTGAACCTGTACCTTTTAATCATCATAGTCTCTCCCTCATCTAGAAAAGATATAAGAGCCTATTCTGAAAAGAGTGTGGGGCTTCTCAACATCCCAAGTCACAAAATCACATGTCACAGGGATGATGTGCTATGACTACTCCAAACAAAAAATTAAATCATCGGGCAAGAATGAACTAAATCAGAATGTGGAATTTGAGCTGGAATCTATATGTGCCCTTAGTGCAACCTCAATTAAGTCACTTTAAAGCCTAGTTTTCTCATCTGTGAAATGGAATGACTGCTTCTCAGGGTTGTCTTCCACAGGTGGAAAAACCTGGCTCATAGTAGGTCCTAGAAAAAGATGAATCTCAACAAAAGTTGTTTGAAATTTTCATCTTGTTCCAGATTGCATATGCAAAATGTTGTGCTTTTGAGGGCTATGCTGATAAAACGGCTGGGTGGCCACCAGTGTCTTTTCCTCAATGTATGTCCAAATATTCTGAGCCCCATGCAGATCTAGCAAATGTAGTACATTACCCACATAGCATTATTTGTTGGACAAAAGCAACGTGAGCAACTTGAAGTACAGAAATTAAGAGTTAAGCGAAAGGAGGAAAGTGTGACCGACATATGGCAGAGTCAAGCCTTATTTCTACAAGTCTTTCCTTATCAGTTCACTTCAGTTCAGTCACTCAGTTGTGTCCAACTCTTTGTGACCCCAAGGACTGCAGCACACCAGGCCTCCCTATCCATCACCAACTCCCAGAGTTTACTCAAACTCATATCCATTGAGTTGGTGATGCCATCCAACCAGCTCATCCTCTGTCATCCCCTTCTCCTCCTGCCTTCAATCTTTTCCAGCATCAGGGTCTTTCCAAATAAGACCCATCTTCCTTGTAATAGTCCATCAGGTAAAAAGAAGGCACGTTAGAGATTACAACTGGAGGATAGAAAATTATAGCCCAGAAAAGTCACATGACTGCTCCAAACTGACAGCAATTAAGGACGGAATCTTGGACTGAAATCCAGTGGTCCTAGTTCCCAGCCTTGGGCTCTTCTATTCACACCCCCAGCTTCCCTTAGCAGAAAGCAGTAGAGACCAGTGTTTGAATTGTAAAGAACCTTGTGCATGTGTGTGTGTGTGTGTGTGTGTGTGTGTGTGTGTGTGTGCTCATTCATGTCTAATTTCCTTGCAACCCCATAAAATGTAGCTTGCCAGGCTCCTCTGTCCACTGAATTTTCTAGGCAAGAATACTGGAAGGGGTTGCCGTTTCCTGCTCGAGGGGATCTTCCCAACACAGAGATTGAATCTGAGTCTTTTTCGTCTCCTGTACTGGCAGGCAGATTCTTTACCACTGCACCACCTGGGAAGCCCAAAGAACCCTGGAGTTTATCTAAAACATACAAATTGGTATCATAGGGCTTCCCTGGTGGCGCAGTGGTAAGGAATCCACCTGCCAATGCAGAAGATGTGGCTTCCATCCCTGATCTGGGAAGATCCCACATGCCTTCACTGAGCCTGTGTGCTGCAGCCACTCAGCCTATGCTCCAAAGCCCTGGAGTTACTGAACCCATGTGCTATAGCTCCCAATGTCCGCACACCCTAGAGCCTATGCCCCACAACAAGAGAAGCCACCCCAATAAGAAGCCCTTGCACTGCAACTAGAGAAAAGCCCCTGCAACAATTAAGACCCAGAAGAGCCAAATAAATAAAAATAAAAAAATATTAAAAAATAAAGAAAATTAGTATCATATATTAAACACAGCATGCCCAATGAAGTAGAGATTATCTGCAGTTTACTGATGAGTGGAACTTAATATTCAGATAGGGTGAGTAACTTATCCAAGGTACAGAGGTAGTAAATGAGGAATTGAGATTTGAATCCAGGTAATCTGATTCATGCCCTTAACTACTCTTCAACTATGACATAAGCAAATTATATTATCCATTAATAAAAGAAGACAAGTGATATCTTGAAAAGGACTTGGAATTAAGAGTTAGACAAACCTGATATCAGAATTTTGCTCTGCTACACATTGCCACTCACCAAGAGATTTTTTATTTTTATGCAGTGGGGAAAGATATCATCTTAACCGAGTTATCACTTCCCTAGGCTATATGACAGTGTCCTGGTTAGCAGTGTTTATCCCCCTCCTGGTAGACCATAAACTCACTAAAACAGAAGAGCACCCACATCTTTCAGCGGGACCTTCGTATTTCCAGCATCTAGGGAAGTGCTCGGCACATGGTACAATAAACATTTTATTCAGTGAACTGGAACTTCAGTAAGTCACTTTCTCTGCTTTGGCCTCATATTTTCCATTAATAAATGTACTTTTCTGCAAAAGCATTTCCTAGCCCTGAGGTCTTCTGAATATTTGATTCTGGGATGGCCAGAGAGATAACATGAGTTGCAGCTTTTAGAATATCTGCATATATGAAGCTTCTTAAAGACAGCAGTACTTGAGCTTCTAGCAAAATATGGTCAAGACAATTAGATATTTGTAACTGGAAGAGGCCACAACTCAGGAAGAATCTGAGAAAATTTGAAGATGGCTAATCTTGCTGCTGCTGCTGCTAAGTCACTTCAGTCGTGTCCGACTCTGTGCGACCCCATGGACGGCAGCCTACTAGGCTCCTCTGTCCCTGGGATTCTCCAGGCAAGAACACTGGAGTGGCTTGCCATTTCCTTCTGCAACGCATGAAAGTGAAAAGTGAAAGTGAAGTTGCTCAGTCATGCCCAACTCTTAGCAACCCCATGGACTGCAGCTTACCAGGCTCCTCTGTCCATGGGATTTTCCAGGCAAGAGTACTGGAGTGGGGTGCCATTGCCTTCTCCGATTGCCATTGGCTAATCTTGGAAGAATTCAAAAGATTAAAAAGTGTCCCAGTGAATTGGTCATCTTGGATATGACCTCAGGCTATAGATTTACCACTTAATAGGCAATGCCTGTGGGCACCAGTGATCAGCAAGATCCTAATGAGATTGTGAATGAGTCAATAAATAGGAAAAAGGAAGAGAGTTCCAGAAAAACATCTATTTCTGCTTTATTGACTATGCCAAAGCCTTTGACTGTGTGGATCACAATAAACTGTGGAAAATTCTGAAAGAGATGGGAATACCAGACCACCTGACCTGCCTCTTGAGAAACCTGTATGCAGGTCAGGAAGCAACAGTTAGAACTGGACATGGAACAACAGACTGGTTACAAATAGGAAAAGGAGTACATCAAGGCTGTATATTGTCACCTTGCTTATTTATCTTATATGCAGAGTACATCATGAGAAACGCTGGCCTGGAAGAAGCACAAGCTGGAAGCACAAGCTGGAATCACAATTGCCGGGAGAAATATCAATAACCTCAGATATGCAGAAGACACCACCCTTATGGCAGAAAGTGAAGAGGAACTAAAAAGCCTCTTGAAAATGAAAGTGGAGAGTGAAAAAGTTGGCTTAAAGCTCAACATTCAGAAAACGAAGATCATGGCATCTGGTCCCATCACTTCATGGCAAATAGATGGGGAAACAGTGGAAACAGTGTCAGACTTTATTTTTCTGGGCTCCAAAATCACTGCAGATGTTGACTGCAGCCATGAAATTAAAAGACGCTTACTCCTTGGAAGGAAAGTTATGACCAAACTAGATAGCATATTCAAAATCAGAGACATTACTTTGCCAACAAAGGTCCATCTAGTCAAGGCTATGGATGTGAGAGTTGGACTGTGAAGAAAGCTGAGCACCAAAGAATTGATGCTTTTTCACTGTGGTGTTGGAGAAGACTCTTAAGAGTCCCTTGGACTGCAAGAAGATCCATCAGCCCTGGGTGTTCTCTGGAAGGAATGATGCTAAAGCTGAAACTCCAATACTTTGGCCACCTCATGCAAAGAGTTGACTCATTGGAAAAGACTCTGATGCTGGGAGGGATTGGGGGCAGGAGGAAAAGGGGACAACAGAGGATGAGATGTCTGGATGGCATCACTGACTCAATGGACATCAGTTTGGGTGAACTCCAGGAGTTGGTGATGGACAGGAAGGCCTGGCGTGCTGCAATTCATGGGGTCACAAAGAGTTGGACACAACTGAGCAACTGAACTGAACTGAAGTGAGCCAGATTAGCATAATATAGCAGCACAAGATATTTTCATTCAGTGTTCATTGTATCTCATCCTTTCGTCTGAACTCCAAACCTGTATACTTAACTGCTCACTGGACACTTCCACATGAATGTCACACTAACATCTTAAACTGAATATATCAACTCTGACTTCAATATTTTTTAGCTCTCAATTTCCTTATCTCTCCAGTATACTTTATAGCAAAGCTCATAGCCCAAACGAAAGTCCTGAAGTCTTCCTACACCTGCTTCAGTCTCCTTCCATTAAAAAGCACTTATTCCACTTCTTTATTATTTCCCATACTTTCTCTTTTCTCTCATCCTCCCACCACATATACCCAGCTCATGCCCTCATAACTGTTCTCTCAAAATGTTGCAGTTCTCCTCTAAATGATTTCTTGTATTCTAACACCGGCTGTTCAAATACAATCATCCAAAGTGTTCTTTCTAGGATTAAAATCTGGCCATGTCACTCCCTGCATAAAGGTTGTCCATACTACTTTACTGATAGGCTTTGTCCAAACCTCCTGTCTTTTACTTGGCTCTTGCATACCTCTCTAGATTGATTTATCAATAGTCTCCTATTTGCCTCATGTGTTCCAGACCCAGCTCCTGGCACCACTGAAATGATTGTGTGGCTGTCCGTGGTGCTGAATCAACTAGCATTGGCTGTTGGCATTTTCTCTTCTACTAGGATGCTGGACCGGAGAAGGCAATGGCACCCCACTCCAGTACCCTTGCCTGGAAAATCCATGGACGGAGGAGCCTGGTGGGCTTCAGTCCATTGGGTCGGTAAGAGTCAGACTCGACTGAGCAAATTCACTTTCACTTTTCACTTTCATGCATTGGAGAAGGAAATGACAACCCACTCCAGTGTTCTTGCCTGGAGAATCCCAGGGACGGGGGAGCCTGGTGGGCTGCCGTCTATGGGGTTGCACAGAGTCGGACACAACTGAAGTGACTTAGCAGCAGCAGCAGGATGCTGGACACTCTTGTCCAAGTACTCCTAGAACACTAAGTTTTTCTTTATTTTTATTTTCTGTATTGATGAAGTCTTTGAAATTTTTATACAACAATATGCCTTTTCATCTGTACATATTTTGCTTGAGTGAAGTCGCTCAGTCGTGTCCAACTCTTTGCGACCCCATGGACACCAGCCTCCTCCGTCCATGGGATTTTCTAGGCAAGAGTACTGGAGTGGGTTGCCATTTCCTTCTCCAGGGAGTCTTCCCAACCCAAGGATAGAACCCAGGTCTCCCGCACTGCAGACAGACGCTTTACTGTCTGAGCCACCAGGGAAGTCACTTAGGCAGTTCTATTTTTCTTTTCTGTTTTTAGTCTTTGGAAAATAAACTGGGGAGAAACATTTATCAATCTATGTACCTACATGCTTTAGTTGGTTTCTATAGACATTTATTGATTACTTATCAAGATACTTATAGCACTGGATCATGCATTGGGCAAAAGAAAGGAGGAAAGAGTCTGTACACTCTAAGAGCTCACAATTAATGAAAGATGTAGATATGCAGGTAATTAGAATGTAGTGTAAGTACTGGATGGGATAGAGGAGGTATACAATTGATGTCGTAGAAATCATGGTAAGGGGACATATAATAAAGTTAAGACTTTATAAAATATTAAATGTACATTGATTTTTATTCAGTCCTTACAACAATTACACATGATTAATATGTTTATTGTGTTTATTTTAAAATTTAGAAAATTGAAGCTCAGAGCATGGAAATAATTTCTCCAAAGTCACATGGCTGCTACATAATGTAACTTGGATTTGAACCTAGGTCTGATGGCTCTGGTGTGCTGCAATCCATGGGGCCACAAAGAGTAGGACATGGTTGGGCAACTAAACAACAACTGATGGCTCTAGGAACATCAGTTAACTCCTTACAACTCTTGCTTGCTTTTTCCCCAGGAGTATCTAATCATGTCTAAGGACTAGATAATGAAAGCTACCGAAGGAGAGACTTGGATCACTGGTGAAATCAAATACCCTTCAACTTCTGCTTAAGGAAAGCATGGGATTATAAAATCTTTGATTTGGAAGTGATTTTTGGTATCAATCCAAAATGCTACAGACTGGTGAATTTCCAAAGAGATTTTATTATTTATTCAGTGTCACACAATCTTCAAATACTAAGTTTATATCTATAATCAGATTTCCCAAATCTGAGACTGTTATACTTTCTACCCTACTACATAGGTAAAGCATGCAAAGATGGAGAAAAAATGGCTAAAGGGTGAGGTCAAATAAAGAACAAGGGATGGGTGGGGTAAAATGATGTTTTTTCTTTGTTGTTTCACATTGATCAAATTCCTGATAATTCTTAATATTCAGCAAATTTTTTAAATAAATGAACTAAATGTAAACTGGAACCACCAATCTCATCCAATATCAAATTTCTGTTAAATTTTGGTAAAGAATATGTATTAAGTAAAAACACCATTTTCCCTCTCTAATATGTGCATCATTTTAAAAAATGACTGTTTACTGAGCAGTTACCAAATGTCAGTCAATATGCTAAGTGCTTTACACTTATCATCACATTTACTTCTTTAACAATTCTAACAATTATATATATATATATATATATGAATTAAGCATGTTAATATGTTGACCTCATTGTGATGAGGTAACTAAGGACTGGAAAAGTTAAAAGTCACTCAAGACCAGAAGCTATGAGAGAGATAACTGGGATTTAAATTCCTTCAGCCTGACTTCATAATCCATGAGCTTAATCACACCATACTCCCTGCTAACCTCACTTCAGTGGAGCTAAGAACACTTGTCCTTTTTTAACCCAGGATACAAAGGAGAATCCCTCGGTCCATATAAATCAATGTCATAATATCAGTCTGGAAAACTGGAGGGAGGAAACTGCATCTAGGCTAAATGAAAGAGGAGAAAACATTAGCAGAGGTGGTCTAGGGAGAGTTCAGTGTGTCCTGATCACAATGCACTCCCTTTTCCTCCCAGGTCTGCCTCCAAAAGGGTCACAGAGAGTCAGACATCATTCTCTCCTGGAAAATCTTAAATGATCCTAAGCCACATGGATTTCACCGGGTGAAATTTTTGCCACTACATGTGTGCCAACCCTGTGTGTGTGTTAGTTGTTCAGTCTGTCTGACTCTTTGTGACCCCATGGACTATAGCCTGCCAGGCTTCTCTGTTCCATGGAAATCTCCAGGCCAGAATATTGGAGTGGGTAACCATTCCTTTCTTCAGAGGATCTTCCCAACCCAAGAATCAACCTGGGTGTCCTGCATTGCAGACAGATTGTTTACTGTCTGAGCCAGCAGGGAAGCCCTAGTTCCATCCCTAATCATACACTTTTCCCAGGACAGTTGTGATCTCTGATGAGAAATGGTTCTAGAGTCCCATTTCATGATGCCAGCTGAGGCCTACTTATTCCTGGAATCAGTTTCTAGGGCTGGAAAATCCTTTACTATTTCCTTGTCCTCAGACTTTCAAAACGTTTCCTCACAGAGCCCAAGGCCCAGGGGAACATCTTTGGGAAGAAGACAAGAAGGAGTTGGGAGGGTTAAGGTTCCTGACTTCAACCAGGTCACCTACTCTATTGCCCTTTGAGATAAGGATTACTATACAAGGCTTAAGAGCTAGGGCACTCAAATCAGATGACCTAGGTCTGAATGCAACTCCACCACTTACTGTCTGTGG
Organism: Budorcas taxicolor; assembly: GCF_023091745.1. Classification (NCBI taxonomy): domain Eukaryota; kingdom Metazoa; phylum Chordata; class Mammalia; order Artiodactyla; family Bovidae; genus Budorcas; species Budorcas taxicolor. Next base: position 87,833,214 of record NC_068912.1, on the reverse strand, counting down.
GACTAGGTCAAGTTACCTAACCACCCTGTGCTTTGAAAGTCTCATCTTTAATATTTAGATAGTAACAGCCCTTACAGAGTTGTTGAGAGGTTTTAAGTTGCTGCATATAAAGCACTCAGAATAATTCCTGGCATGATAAGAGCATTCAAGAAATTTTAGCATTATTAGCGTGCTTATTTTCCACATTGGTTTCTATGTGAAAATATTATAACTACTTTTTTTTTTAAGAAAATAAAGGGTTGCGTTGGAAAAGAGAGTTTTGTATGCTACCACAACAGGTTACTTTGGAGCTGAACAGAACCTAGGCATCCTGATTTCTTCCCAAAGCTCATTCCCTTAGATCACACCATGTTATGCTTGCTACCTGCATCCCCAGTGGTCATGAGAAGGACCCCTGAATAATTTTGTCTTTCATCATTTTCTCCATACAGTGGATCTGGGTCAGCAGGAATCCTTGCACTTTTGCTGCCACTCTGAATAACAAGTGAAGCTTAATTCACTGAGTTTGTAGTGAGAGTGGGTAGAAGATCGCCTATATAATTCCTACTCCCTTTGCCGAGAAGATCACCCCCCAGATCTTGAAAGGGCTGGTTGCAGTTCAAATATCTCTGAATCCAAAAAGGCCTCCTCTAAACATTCAGACTAAAGCACCATCCTGCAGTCATGCCCTACCTCATCATTTTATTTTCTTCACTGCAATTATCTTTATCTGAAATTTTGAGATGCTTTCTTACTTATATTTTGTATGCTCTACTATAAGAACAAGAAAGGTGTATGTTTTTATCTCTGCTACTTTCCTAGTCCTTAGAACAGTATCCAATATGTAGCAAATTCTCAGTATATATTTGTTTATTGGATGAATGTATGGATAGTTGGAAGAGAGGAAGTCAGGAAAACTGAAATGAAAAGGAGGAAGGGAAGGAGGGAGGGTAGGAGGGAAGAAAGGGAGAGGGAGAGCAGATAAAATGGATGGATGGATGGATGGATGAATACATGAAAAGAGAATAAGGGAGATCTTTGTGTGTTATAGGGCCTGTTTTAGTTCCTTAGACTTACACTCTGAAATAGAACAGAATGGTTTCCAGGGGTCACTCAAGTCACACAAAAGCCAAAGGAGAAAAGAAGATCACATAAGGAATCACAGGTGTGAAAAGTATGAATATGGACAGCCTGATTATAGTGCTGCTGCTGCTGCTAAGTCGCTTCAGTTGTGTCCGACTCTGTGCGACCCCATGGACGGCAGCCCACCAGGCTCCCCTGTCCCTGGGATTCTCCAGGCAAGAACACTGGAGTGGGTTGCCATTTCCTTCTTCAATGCATGAAAGTGAAAAGTGAAAGTGAAGTCACTCAGTCACGCCCGACTGTTAGCGACCCCATGGACTGCAGCCCACCAGTCTCCTCCATCCATAGGATTTTCCAGGCAAGAGTACTGGAGTGGGGTGCAGGATTATAGTGAGAAACTCACAATGTCCACTTATAGCTACAAGGGAGGCTAAAGACTGTCAACAGAATTAAAAGGAAGGGTTAGGTTTTGCTGACAAAAAGTTGGGAGGAGAAAGACTCCATGTTGTTCTGTATGAAGAGCAGTGGGAGAGAAGTTAGATGACACTACCAACTGTGTGGCCTTACACACCTCACCCAACATATGTGAGTCTGTCTTTCTTGTTTGTTTGTTTAAAAAGCCTTTATCCATTTTTGATCAGATAAAGGACAACCTGAATGTCAACTTGTCACCTAATCGTAAATTTGAACTTACAGGATTAACAGCCCTAAGGACACTGCACCTACTGACTTTGACAACATAACTTAAAGTGGAAATCTTTCTTTTTATTCCCTAAGGTTGCATGTTGAAAAAATAAACAGTTTCTCAGGACTTCCTGGTGGTCCAGTGGGCACAGGTTCAATCCCTAGTCAGGGAACTGAGATTCCACATGGGGGATCTTAGATCTTTTGGCTGGTACACCAGCCAAAAATAAATAAAGAGTGAAGGTTATGTTTAAAAAGAAAGAAAAAATAAACAATCCTTTGCAGTCATCAACACTGGTACTTGGCCTAAGTTTAAGGTCAAATAGCAAAACAGGAGCAAAACAAGGCCAAAAGCATTATAACTTGATAGCCCATCAAGTACAAACATCACTGGAACAAAGCAAGTTCCAGGCATCATATAAAACAAACAAACTAAGCCAAGTTCATTAACATACAAAATTACACTTAGTTGAAGGTACTATGAGTCTGTTCACTCTAATTCCCATATTGTCTTCTATATGGGAAGAGAGGGACAGAAGTCGTAAGCTTCCCAGGGTTGTTGTGTAGGTATACTAAGATCATGGTTATGAACTGCTTTGTGAACTCTCAAGTGCTGTGGACACAAGTGTTATATCTATTCTTAAGAGAGACTAGAAACATTACTCTTTAGCCTCTCTTCTTCCTTTTAGGGTCTCAGGGAGAGCACAGGTTGAATCTCGGGCCTTTGGTGTGAGTCGCCAGTGCTTGTCACTGACATATGACAAGCAGGCACTCCGCAATGTCTATTTATAAGATGGCATAAAGACAGGAGTATGTGTGTGTGTGTGTGTCAGTCACTCAGTCGTGTCTGACTCTTTGCGACCCCATGGACTGTAGCCGCCAGGTCCTCTGTCGATGGAATTCTCCAGGCAAGAATACTGGAGTAGGTAGCCATCCCCTTCTCCAGGGACTCTTCCTGACCCAAGGATCGAAACTGTGTCTCCTGCATTGCAGACAGATTCTTTACTGTCTCAGCCAACAAGGAAGCCCATATACAGGAGCCCATTAACAACCCTAAAGACCCTGCACCTACTGACTTTGACAATATAACTTAAAGTGGAAATCTTTCTTTTTGTTCCCTAAGGTTGCATGTTGAAAAAATAAACATGAAGCCTCCTTTTCATGAAGGAGGCTTTGGAATGGTCCTGAGTCTGAATCTTGCTGTGCCACTTCCTAGTGGCATGACCACAGGAAAATTATTTAACCTCTTTGAGCCTGTTTTCTCAACTGTCAAAACAATGTTGCTCATACTATTAATTGGGTTGGTACAAAAGTAATTGCAGTTTTGCATTGTTGAACTTTGGCGTTTGATGTTGGAATACATTTTTAAATGTGGCTATGTTATACATCATTTTAATGCACATTTCTCACTTAATGTTTTTTTGCTAATGGCTTATTACTTGCTTTTTCTTTTATATTTATTTTAGACTAGGGAAATGATGTTAGACAAAAAGCAAATTCAAGTGATTTTGTTATTTGAGTTCAAAATGGGTTGTAAAGCAGCAGAGACAACTTGCAACATCAACAAAGCATTTGGCCCCAAACTGCTATGAATGACCAGTGTAGTGGCGGTTCAAGATGTTTTGCAAAGGAGATGAGAGCCTTGAAGATGAGGAGTATAGTAGCTGGTCATTGGAAGCTGACAATGTCAAATTGAGAGCCAACCAAATTGAAGCTCATCCTCTTGCAACTACAGAAGTTGCTGAAGAACTTAATGTCAACCACTCAACAGCTGTTTGGCATTTGAAGCAAATTGGAAAGGTGAAAAGGCTCAATAAGTGGGTGCATCTTGAGCTGACCGCAAGTCAAAAAAATCATGTTGAAGTGTCATCTTCTCTTATTTTATGCAACAACAAACCACTTCTCGATTGTTTTGTGATGTGCAATGATAAGTGGATTTACATGACAGCCGGTGATGACTAGCTCAGTGGTTGGACAAATAAGCTCCAAAGCACTTCCCAGAGTCAAACTTGCACCAAAACAGGTCGTGGTCACTGTTTGGGCGTCTGCTGCCAGTCTGATCCACTACAGCTTTCTGAATCCTGGTGAGACCATTACATCTGAAAAGTCTGCTCAGGAATCGATGAGATGCACTGAAAACTGCAAAACCTACAGCCGGCAATGGTCAACAGAAAGAGCCCAATTCTCCTCCATGACAACGTCTGACCACACATCACACAACCAAAACTTCAAAAGTTGAACTGGGCTATGAAGTTTTGCCTCGTCCGCCATATTCACCTGACCTCTTGACAAACCAACTAACACTTCTTCAACCATCTCAAAAACTTTTTGCAGGGAAGACACTCCCACCACCAGCAGGAGGCAGAAAATGCTTTCAAAGAGTTTGTCAAATCCCAAAGCACAGATTTTTATGCTACAGGAATAAACAAACTTATTTCTCATTGGCAAAAATGTGCTGACTGTAATGGTTCCTATTTTTGATGAATAAAGATGTGTTTGAGCCTAGTTATAATGATTTAAAATTCATGGTCTGAAACTGCAATTAGATTTACACCAACGTAATATATTAGCCAAGACCTGGAACCTGAGTGTCTGTCAACAGATGAATGGATAAAGATGATGTGGTGTGTGTATATAATAGAATATTGCTCAGCCATACAAAGAATGAAATAATGCCATTTGCAGCAACATGGATGGACCTAGAGGTGATCACAGGCAGTGAAGTAAGTCAAAGACAAAGACAAATATCATATGGTGTCACTTATATGGGGAGTATAGAAAGATGACGCAAATGAATTCATTTATAAAACAGAAACAGGCTCAGACACAGAAAACAAATTTATGGTTACCAAGGGGGAAAGGGGGGAGGGATAAAGTAGGAGATTGGGATTACCAGGTACACAACTATTTATAAAATAGATAACCCACAAGGACTTACTATATAGCACAAGGAATTATACTCAATATCTTGTAATAACCTAGAGTGGAAATGAATCTGAGAAGAATATACATGTATATATGTAACTGAATCATTTTGTTGTACACCTGAAACTAACACAACATTGTAAAATCAACTATACTTCAATAAAAAAGAATTATAGAATAAAATGAATATAGGCAAAAATTAATAATGCTGCTCAGTTCATAAAGTTATTCTAAGGGTTAAATTAATTGACATTAAAGAAGGGGGCTCCTGAGCACACAGTAGGTGATATAAAGGAAGTATCTGTGGTGATAAACGTGAAAATCATCGAGCATAAGAGATAAAAAGTAATGAAAGGTGACACTGGTGTCCCAGTGGGTGGAGAAGAACAGGATGGATTCTAGGCAGTCACATCATCTCTGCACATCATCTGACATCAGCCCTGCTCCAGGAACATAATCAATGGAAGTGAATTTCCTGCCTGTTGGGAGCACAGTGTGAGCCTCAGATGAGAGAAGGGTTCACACGGACGACGGAGGACGAGAGGACTCAGACCTGAGCTGTCTCTGCCTCTACTCCCTGCCTCAGTCTGCTCTTCCATAAAATGGGAAAAGGAGAACAAGGTAATCAAAAAGGCCCTTCTGAATGTAAAAATCTCTTGTCTCCAGACGAAAAATGATGCCAACCCGAGGTGAGTGGATGGAAAAGGGAGACTTTTCTCTTTTCTTGGCAGATGAAATGTGTGTGTTGGTTGCAGTCATGCTGAGAGGTTAATTAGCATCACTGAGCCTGTTTTCTCATCTGTAACAGGGAACATTAATACCTATCTTGCTGGATGGTTGCATGGGTAAAATGAGGTGATGTGTGTTGGGCACAACATAGGCTGTCATCAAACACTCAAAATATTCTCATTCTCAACCACCCCCTCACCATCCTTCCCCAGGCAGGCTGGAGCTCTTAACCTTTCCCTTACACTACTGCTGTGACTGGCTTCTAAGGGACTCCCTGTCTGGCATCCAATAGATACGTTTGCTCTTCAATGAATGAAAAGGTAAAAAGTCCCATTCAGTCCCTTCAATCCCCCCTCCACCGAGCTGTCAGGATTATCCTCAGTGGCATCGCTCTCATCCCCTTACTACCCTGCTCAAAAGACATCTGTGGCTCTTTCTCCATCACTCTAAAACAAGGACCATAGTGCTTAGCCTATCTTTGTTGTTGCTGTTCAGTTGCTAAGTCATGTCCAACTCTTTGTGACCCCATGGACAGAAGTGTGCCAGGCTTCCCTGTTCATCACTATCTCCCAGAGTTTGCTCAAATTCATGTCCATTGTGTGGATGATGCCATCCAACCATTTCATCTTCTGTCACCCCCTTCTCCTGCCCTCAATCTTTCCCAACATCAGGCTCTTTTCCAGTGAATTGGCTTTTCACATCAGGTGGCCAAAGTATTGGAGCTGCCGCTTCAGCTTCAGTCCTTCCAATGTATATTCAGGGTTGATTTCCTTTAGGATTGACTGGTTTGATCTCCTTGCTGTCCAAGGGACTCTCTGAGTACTGTTAATCGCTACTTGAAACAACCCATTTCCCAGCCAAACCAAATTCAGCTGCAGGCTCCTGCTTTCTCACCATTCCCATGCCACATATAACACCAGCAAAGCAAAAGAATTATGTCTGTTTTGGATACTGAAAGCCACATGGGGATATTTCACTCTGGTACAGTCCAATCAGAATTTGCTGCATCAACGTGGGAGAATTTCTGCATTGTTTTTCTCATGAAAACAGTACTCCCTCAGTAATGAATTCAGCAGGGGCTCTTCCTATCCCTAGTCTTGGGGGTTCCCCTAACAGAACAATGCTTACTTTCCTCCATTTCTCCTCCTCTAATAGGGGCTGTCAAGAACCCTGCTCCCAGCATCCCAGGAAGAATGCATAAATCCAACTGGAAGCTTTGCATGGCTGTCACATTTTCTTTCTAATCAGCAGCCCCTTCCCCCCACCTCTGTTTTCCACCAGGGAGCAGAGTTACTCCAATCTCCCTCCTAAGCTCCCCCCCACGCTTAAGAGGACCTCTGCCCTCCCCCAATCCCAGGAGGTTGCAGCCCCTCATTATCCAAGGAGGCTCCCCCTTGGAGGTTCATTTCATTTATCAGTTCTGAGCTTTACCCCTGACTTGAGCCTTCCTTGGGTCACGATCTGCCCTCCTCCCTCCCTTTCCTGGGTCAATTCCATAGATTTTTGCTGCTGCCAAGAGCAGCTGCTAGGGAGCTGGGGAGGGGCACTGGGAGAGATTGGCTGTCTCAGCTCTGAGTGAGACACCGAGGAAGAATGAGACTTTTAACAACTGCAGCTCAGTGATGAGAAAGTGATGGGGCCCCAACACCATCACTCAGACACTCCTTTAAGCCCTCTGCACTTACCAGGTGAAACGGAAAACATTTTGATTAGGCCTAACTCGATGATAAATACAGGAGTCCGGCCCATGCAGACGCTAAATCCATTTCCTGCTGCAGATGAATGGGCAGGCAGCCTGCAACCTGATCACAATTTTCCTTGGCCAGAGCGGAAATGAAGGCCCCTGTGCCATCACCCATTGAACTCAAAATAGCTGTTTATTCAGCTTTTATGAGAGGATCCTATCCTCCACACAGGACCCCCATATGGCAGTTTTAATAGCAATGTATGCTGGTGCTTGTTATTTCATGGTAATGGGTAATCAGAGCTTTAAAAAAAAAAAAAGATTTTTAAGGCCATTCAGTCAATTTGCTCTTGTTTTAAAGCCCTGAAACCATTTTTGCAAATAACTTCTTACACAGTATCTCCATACAGGAAATAGACAAAAATGGAGCTTCTCTGAATAATGTTCTTCAGAAACTTGGGGTTCCGGGGACTTCTCTGGTGGTCCAGTGGCTGACACTGTGTTCCCAAGGCAGGATTCACAGGTTCGATCCCTGGTCAGGGAACTAGACCCCATACGCCCAACTAAGAATTCACATGATGCAACTGAAGGTCCTATACGCCACAACAAAGATGGAAGATCCTGCATGCTGCAACTGAAACTCAGTGCAGCCAAATACATACATATATACATAACAATTATAGCGTATGAAATGTAAAATTGTGAAAAAGAAAAGAAAGAAAAAAACTTGGGTTCCAGAGACAGCCTTCTGAAATACAGTGATTCTTCCAATCATCAAACATAGGTAGGCACCTGTTCTACCGTATCCTGGCAGGCAACCACTAGCTTGATTATCTCTAGTGATGAGAAGCTTATTGGGTTAAAAATAATAACATTCCTGTCCTAGAATCTCTTACTAATGAATTGTGTGACAGTGAAGGTGAAGTTGCTCAGTCGTGTCTGTCTCTTTGTGACCCTATGGGACTGTAGCCTGCCAGGCTCCTCCATCCGTGGGATTTCCCAGGTAAGAATACTGGAGTAGGGTGCTATTTTCTTCTCCAGGGAATCTTCCTGACCCAGGGAGGGAACTCAGGTCTCCTGCATTGCAGGCAGACTCTTTACCCTCTGAGGCATCAGGGAATCCCGACTGTGGACATGCCATTTAACCTCACTAGACCTCAAGCATCCTCACGTAGACCTCAAGCATCCACACGTAGACCTCAAGCATCCTCACGTAGACCTCAAGCATCCTCACGTAGACCTCAAGCATCCACACATAGACCTCAAGCATCCACACGTAGACCTCAAGCATCCTCACGTAGACCTCAAGCATCCTCATGTAGACCTCAAGCATCCACACGTAAACATAAGGGAAAACAAGAACAACTGCCTGTTAAAAGGAAACAATGAATATCATGTGTGGAAACATTTGAAATTCAACAGTTCAGCAGGCACACTGGTGGAGCAGAGGGCCATCCATAAGTAAAAGGACTAAGCTTGGAGTTGGACTTCAATTCACACCTGAGTCTGCCGCCTATTAACTGTTTGACTCTGGGTAACTTACCTAACCTCTCTGTGCTTCAAAATAATCTATTTCAACAAATGATTTGTGGAATTGTCTGAAGATTAAATATGTGACAAATGTGAAAGTGAAATTCACTCAGTCGTGTCTGGTTTTTTGCAACCCCATGGACAGTCCATGGAATTCTCCAGGCCAGAATGCTGGCGTGGGTAGCCTTTCCTTTCTCCAGGGGATCTTCCAAACCCAGGGATCGAACCCAAGTCTCCTGCATTGCAGGTGGATTCTTTGCCAGCTGAGCTACAAGGGAAGCCCCAAAATACTGAAATGGGTAGCCTATCTGTTCTTCATCAGATCTTCCTGATCCAGGAATTGAACCGAGGTCTCCTGCATTGCAGGTGGATTCTTTACCAAGTGAGCTATCAGGGAAGCCCAAATATGTAAGAGAGATGCATTTTCTAAAACACAGGGGATGGTGATGATTGCTATGAATAGGGTGCACATACGAAGCTAGTCTCAGCCATCTTGACCTTGGTGGGCAGTTGACAGTTACCACACTCAGACCAAAAAAATTCTGAACCAGCTGGTAAGGACAGTCCTCTGAGGTTCAACCCAGTGTCCTGGAGTACAGTAATTGTGTCACAAGGGGGATGAGGCTAACTATTTTTACACCAGACTATTGAGGTCTTGTGAGGTTAAGTGACTTGCCCATTGTCACATAGCTCATTAGTAAGAGGTTCTAGGATAGGAATGTTATTTGTAAGCCAATCCAATGAGCTTCTTATCATTAAAACTCATCAAACTGGTGGTTGCTTGACAGGATATGGTAGACAGGATGTCCACATATGCTTGATGATTGGAAAGAATCACTGTATTTCAAAGGGCTGTCTCTGCTTTTCTACCACCCCATGCCACCTATAACCTTCTGGAGAAGTTGTTATTTATTCAGAGAAGCTCCATTTGTATCTATTTCCTGTACTGAGATACTATATAAGATGTTATTTGCAAAAAACCCTTTGTGTACAATGCTAGATGCTTAATATGAAGGAAATCATTTAACTCCTATTTGCTCTCAGCAACAGTTCTCACCCTTCTCCAATCCACTCTCTGCCACAGGGAGGCTAACTCTCACCAACTGCAAGTCCAAGGCTCATTGCCAAAAGGCAAGGTTTAGCTAGTTGGAGGCAATGAGGGGAGACAGGAGGAAGGGAGGAAAAGAGAAGTTTAGAGCATGTCTCACCTGACCCTCTTTGCTTTAGGCAGAGGCTTGGCTGTAGCCCCCAGGTAAGCCTTTTAAACCATGATCTGAGTTCCCGCCAGGCAGCCTCCTCAGTACCTCTTGCTCCTGACTGCCTGCCCAGGAATGGCAGCCTGCCAGGTCCTGGCTAGCAATGGGCTCTGAAACCAGGGCTCTACATACTGCCTTTAGTCCAGTGGCTTCCTACCCTTCCAAATCCTGGAATTACCTCACCTTCCCCAGCTTGCTATGTTGTTCCTTCTACCAACCCATGACCAACTTATATTAAATTCCATCTATGGAACTACCCAATTGTGAGTTCTATTTCCTACAAAACCCTGACAAGTACACCCTCTAACAGCTCTACAAGGTTATTATTTTTCCCTGTTTACCTTTGAATGAACTGAGTCTCAAAGAAGTAATATACTGAAGATTACAAAATAGAGTGGTTGAAAGTGAATAAAGTGAAAGTTTTGCTCAGTCGTGTCTGACTCTTTGCGACCCCATGGACTGTAGCCTACCATGCTCCTTTGTCCATGGGAATTTCCAGGCAAGAGTACTGGAGTAGGTTGCCACTTCCTTCTCCAGGAGATCTTCCCAACCCAAGGATTGAACCCAGGTCTCCCACCTTGTAGGCAGATGCTTTACCATCTCAAATTCAGTCTATCAGACTTCAAGGAAATCTATGTTCTTTCTACCAAATCAAAGCCTTCTCCTGAGATTAGTTAAATCACATGAGGCTAGAAGTCTCTCAATAGTGGAGAAATCCTTGTTAAGAATTACCAAAAAAAAAAAAAAAGTCCTCTTCAATTTGTTTCAGGTTTTAATTTATTTCATATTGACAGCAGATGTTCTATTGTTTGAGACTCAAATCTGCTATTAAAAAAACAGTGATATAATAAAAAGAAAATGGAAGATTAAGTGGGCTTCAAATTGAAGATCTTGAGTCTACCCCTAACTTGGCTATGAGACCTCAGGTAAAACCCTTATCCTATTGAGGCCTCAGTCTCTCTATCTTTAAATTGAGGTCTTTGGACTCAATTATCCAGCAGTTTGATTCTGTGATTCTAATGGTGTGGTTATATAGTGATTTTTGTTTCACACTACAATGAAACTTTACACATGTTGGAACATTTTTTGGCACAAGAAACCCTCAATTAAAGTGAATAAGTTAAGTCTTTAGCATGCCACTCTTAAAAGGTTTTCAGACCCTGAATTAGAATGAACAAAGGAAGACCTAGCAGGAAATTTCAGAAAGGTGGCTAACCTTGATTTAGATCATCAAGATGTTGTTAGGGAGATTGGACTGCTTGGCTGACTGCAGCTCATCTGTGGAAGTTTTATGGAAAAGTGAGTTCAGAACAGGGTTCTGAGTGAGAAGAGAATCTGGTTCACATTCCATAGGCATCTTCACTTCCAAGGGGGCATTTTGTACCCCACCTGCAGTACAAGCCCACTCAAGTCTTGAGAAACTTAAACTATTCCTACTCAGGGGAAATTTGTGAGTCCAGGATCTTAGTGGCACATAACATGAGGATGCTGACTATGCTAGAACCTTGGTCTTGGTTTGAGTATCTGAGCTCCTTAGCCTGAATCCCTGCTTTTCTGTTAGTTCCATGAAGTGGTACCCAGTGCCTTAGAATCATATTCCCATATCCCAGGATGCAAGCCAAGGGGCCTGAGGAAGTGCCTTTGGGAAAAGTGTTGTCAATATCAATTGTCAGCAGTAACTATCCAAGACCAGTCCAAAGGGAAGTTCTCTAGCTCAACATCTGGACCTGACTACTTCAAGGGAACAGGTATACTTTTAAAGAAAGGTGCTCACACCTTAATCTTAAGCAGGGTTCTTGCACAAGCCTAGATATAATCATGGCCCCAACCTTCAAAGAGTCAAATGTAAGAAACAACTGAGAAAGTTCAAAGGTAGGTCATAGGATAAAATAGCTCTTGGCCTTCTCATTCATCAGTAACAACTCTGAAAGCAGGAGCCACACTAGAAAGAGGGGTCACACTAAAAAGCAAGAGAACTTTAACCAGAATGCTCATAATGTGGAACACAGTACAAGGCAGGAAGGTCGATTGTGATCTTCTTGGGAAGGAGTGGTTGCTGCAAAGATCCATAAAGGGACCACTAGAGTCTTTCTGGATGAACACTTCTAAAGAAGGTGAATCTAGGTAACTTCAGGGCTGTTCCTGGATGTGGGCACATGAGTGAGGAAGCCAGTAGGGAGGGTTTGCAAGTTCAGGGCCAGAGGGAAACTATTAACTTGTTCAGAAAAATGAGGAGCAACTGGCCACACCCATCACTGGTTCTCCTTCTTTGTTCCTCTACCTTGTAGCACCAGCCTCTCCTTTAAATCCATCGATGTGAAGGGATGCCTTACTGCTGGCCTGTCCAGGGCACCCGCTGATCCCAGACATGTCTCGGTTTGTCCTTATGCACAGGATTACTGTGATAGCATAGGGAAGGCATGTCCTCCACTGGACACATGCGAGAAGCACTGCTTTCCTCTCCGCAAACTTTCATTTTTCCTTTTGTGCCCAGAAACCTCCCCTGCCTCCTCCGAATTCATTTGTGCTGGAAAAAGGTGATCCGTGTGTACATGCTGATATCTTCATCCAAGTGCCATACTTGCAATTAAGCCTGTAATCCCCTTCCTATTAGCAATAGTAAGAAATGGTTATTGAAGATTGAAAAATGCTGATGAAGAAATAGAATTAGTTACCCATCCATGTGCTCAGACTCTGAGTAGAGAGAACCAGGTGTGTATCTAACATTTGTAGACAAAGGAACCGCCACTTAGGGATGAACAAGTAGAGTCAGAGTGTAGAGATTTGATCAAGGGCAGCAGCTAATGCATGCCAGTTCTAGCTCTCCAAACTCTGCTCTTTCCACCTCATTCTAGCATAGTAATAAGAGACTACCAGAAAAAAAAAAAAATGAGTTTGATGGAGACTGAGAACTGATGCTTTTGAACTGTGGTGGTGGAGAAGACTCTTGAGAGTCCCTTGGACTGCAAGGAGATCCAACCAGTCCATTCTGAAGGAGATCAGCCCTGGGATTTCTTTGGAAGGAATGATGCTGAAGCTGAAACTCCAGTACTTTGGCCACCTCATGCGAAGACTTGACTCACTGGAAAAGACTCTGATGCTGGGAGGGATTGGGGGCAGGAGGAGAAGGGGACGACAGAGGATGAGATGGCTGGATGGCATCACGGACTCGATGGAAGTGAGTCTGGGTGAACTCCGGGAGCTGGTGATGGACAGGGAGGTCTGGCGTGCTGCGATTCATGGGGTCTCAGAGTGGGACATGACTGAGCGACTGAACTGAACTGCTACATTCACACTAGTTCTGCCACAGACTCTAGTTATCTGTAAGATCCTGCTTTAGGAACCCTAGACTTCACTATACCAAAATAACAAGGCTGGTCAATTGTTCATTGAGTTGGAAATTAGTAGATGGGGAAAACAAAACAAAACAAACTTAAAACCTTTGTAGAATATACCACAACACACACACACACACACACACACAAAGATTTCTCCTATTTCAATTACGTTTGTTAACGTAGGTAGAATAGGATGACAAGTAAGAAAATACCAACAATTCTACTTTCTTCTTTGTTAGTCAAAAAGAAAGAAGGGATGGGAATGGGAATTATAATGCATTTTTTATCTACTGTGTGCCAGGAACTATAATCATTACAAGTGTTCCCTGTGTTTAATGAAAAAAGGAAACTGAATTCTTCTGAGCTGAATAAACTGCCACATATATAGTAAGCAATAAAAACCAGGATTTGAATTCAAGATTTGCTGGCTTGAGGTCTAGGTATTTTTCCTTCTTTATGCAATTTCATCTCCTGAAGAGAAAAACAAGTCAGCAGACTATTATCAAGCTCTTGCTTTGTGTCAGGCATTCATTTCCTCTCATTTCAACAAACGCTTATTGAGCCTCTAGTAGGTGCCAGACACTGTACCTGTTATCTGGTGGCTCATGGTCTAATGGGAGAGACAAGCAAGCAGCTCATGAGGAAACTGATAGAAATTCAGTGGGAATAAACGGGTGTCAGAGTGCAGACAGGGACTTTTCTTATTTCTGTTTTTCCCTTTCCTTTTCTCTATGTGGTTATGTCAGTGCTCCCAGGTTTAAAAAAATGGTCAAGGCATCAGTCCTATTTTACATACAGCCAAAGGATAACACTTGAGACTGATGCAAGCGAAGATCCCTCTTCTTGTAACATATTATAAAACATGGAGCCCGTAAACCTGCCCCATCAAGGGAGCCAGTGTAATTGGTGCACCTTCTCTTGTAGCATTTAAGGTGTTATCTCTATAAATACAGTGCATTTTGCTTTAATAAAAAATGAATTTTCCAGAACAGTGACAGTATTGACCTTACATATTATCCAAATAGAAATTGTAATGAAACAAGTCGAACAGTGAGTAGTTATAATAGATATGCAAATATTGGTCTTTTCTTAAAGGTCTTTCGGCCTACTCACACGTGTCTCTCCTGTGTTTGAGAGGGCAGATTCAGCCTGCTTTTATAATCTAGGAGGGCACAGAGGAGGAGGGAGAAAGAGAGAGGAGGGGATGCTTGTCAGATCATCATGGATAGTAGAGTCCAGGAAGGTTGTGCTCTATTCCACAGCTTCATGTTTTGGGGACTTCCCTGGAGGTACACAGGTTAAGACTCTGGATTCCACTGCAGGAGGGGTGGGGGTTCAATCCCTGGGCAGAGAACTAAGATCTCACACGCTCTGCAGCCAAAAATAAATAAATAAATGAATAAAAGGAAATTTCTTGAACTGAGTGAAAATGGAAATACGACAAATCAACTTTTAAAAAATTTTTTAAAGAAACAGATGTTAGGATAACTGCTCTCATATGTGCTACCTCATTTGACCCACAAGACAACCTGTGACATAGGAATAGATGTTGCTATTTTATGCGTGAGAAGACCAGATCTCAGAAAAATGTGTTATTTGCCCAAATTCATACAACCGGGGAATAGCATCATTGCAATGTGCATCCTAACCTCCCTACCCTCAATTAGTTGATTTTTCATCTACAAACTCACCTGGGTAAAGCCTGGCTATAATAATCAAACTGAATCAATAAATTCATTTCCTCATTAACTGCATGGATAGTTACTGAATGTCTCCTATATGCCAGGTCCTTTCCTAGGTGTGATAAGAAATTATGAAATAAAAATTGATTTATGGGGCTTCCCTGGTGGTCCAGTGGTTAAGAATCTGCCTGCCAATGCAGGGGACACAGGTTTGATCCCTGGTTTAGGAAGATCCCACATGCCACAGGGCAGCTAAGCCCATGCGTCACGACTACTGAGACTGTGCTCGAGAGCCTGAGAGCTGCAACTACTGAAGCCTGCGATCCCTCAAGTGTGTGTTCCAGGACAAGAGAAGCCACCGCAATAAGAAGCCGGCACATTGCAGCTAGAAAGTAGCCCCTGCTCACCGAGAAAGTCTGGGTACAGCCATGAAGACCTAGCACAGCCAAAAATAAAAATAAATATTTTTAAGTGGTTTATTTGAGAAACTAAATGTTTAATAATAAATAAGAAGTGGTTTCTGATCTAAAATGTTCCCAGGTTGTCAGGAGATTTCATACAGACTTCAAACAAATTTTAAAAGGAAATACAGAAGCAAATGGACAACTCCGTTTTCCTTACTACAATCCCTTTAAGAGCCTTTAGACAAACTCACCAGCCAGTCTCCACCTGAAAAGTGGACCAGTTCAATTTCAGATTTACTATACAGCAGTAAATATGAATGAGAAGTTTATATGGTTCAATCCTTAATTATCTCTAGGTGGATTGGATACTTAGTAGGCTATCAGTGGAGATTTGCAGCTAGTTTATTGACCAGATTGAATTTGATGGAATGCAACCAAGGAAGAGTTTTATTTTTCTCCCATCACTCTTTTCCCTCAAGCTCAGATGAATCTACCCCTTAATAACTGTCCTACAGACCTCTGATTTTCCTGGTGACTTTCACGAATTAAAATGTCCAGCCAGGTTTGGATCAATTTTCTCACCCCAACTTGATGCTCACTTCTTCCTCTCACTCCTGACCTAGCAGGCCTGGGTAAGAGGAACTTGTGGGTGAAGAGAAGGCTTGTATGGTCTCTAGACACCTCCACGTCCCCCTATTCCTCCTCTGCGATGGTGGGTACAGTATAGTATAAGAATGTCTTACCTAGGGCTATTTCCCTCTTTTTTTCTTGACTAACTCTAGGTCGCCATTCATTTCCTCTGTGTTGTATAAAACCAAGAGATGCTTCCATCGTTGTTGTTGTTTAGTTGCTAGGTCAGTTCAGTTCAGTTCAGTTGCTCAGTCGTGTCCAACTCTTTGCGACCCCATGAATCGCAGCACGCCAGACCTCCCTGTCCATCACCGACTCCCAGAGTTCACTCAGACTCACATCCATCGAGTCAGTGATGCCATCCAGCCACCTCATCCTCTGTCGTCCCCTTCTCCTCCTGCCCCCAATCCCTCCCAGCATCAGAGTCTTTTCCAATGAGTCAAGTCTTCGCATGAGGTGACCAAAGTACTGGAGTTTCAGCTTTAGCATCATTAGTTGCTAAGTTGTGTCCAATTCTTTTGCAACACCATGAACTGTGGCCTGCCAGGCTCCACCATCCATGGAATTTCCCAGGCAAGAATACTGGAGTAGGTTGTCATTTCCTTCTCCAAAGGATCTTTCCAACCTAGGGATCGAAGCCTTGTCTCTCACTTTGGTGGGTGGATTCTTTTACCACTGAGCCACCAGGGAAGCCCGATTCTATCTTAGGCAAATGCAGAGTCTTAAGAGCACCCTGCTTAGAAAGCCAGTCCACCGTAGTGATAAACTGCATAACCAGAAATGAGATCCCAGTTTCCTCTCTTGAAAGCACCGCAATCTCTGTAATACTTCTCTTGGAAATTTCCTCACTTAGCTGGAGGGAAAAGCCTCGAGAGAGGGAAAGAAAAGACCATAGTATTGCTCCCTAGCCAGCAACTTCCCTCCTCTTCAGTCTTTTATTAATGCAAGGTTTGTAGAAATAGATGGAAATGAAAACTGGGATAAACACTGAGGTTTCCAAGGTCCTCAAAGTAGTGTCTGCCCTCATTCACTTGGCACTTGATTCCCTTTGACATGAACTTTGGCTTCTCATTGCCAATCCTGGGCAACCAGCAAAGTTCCTATTCAATAATCTACAAGTATAATGATAGTACTGGTCTATATGTTGTCTAAAATCTGCAGGAGCCTTGCTTGTTTGCGTGTCATAACACCATAGCTGGTATAGGACACTCAAGATCTTTTTAAAAGCAGCTTACATTCAAAGGGAGAAATATAAACATATACTTATGTGCATGTAACAACAAACATTACCAAATCAGTGATGAGTACTATGCAGGTGATTCTCATGGGAAGTAACTGAAGGAAATTTACATTACATGATCAAGAAAGGTTGTTCTAAACAGACGACATTGGGCTGTGATTTGAGTTAACAGAACTAGTATGGTAAGATCAAAAAGAACATGCAAGATAGTGAGACTAGCTCCTACAGAAGCCCTGAGATGAAGCTCTGTGGGTGGGGCCCAGTAGGAGAGTGGGCAAACATAGAAGTTTGGGTCAGAGATGTAGCTAGGGCACAGATCTCCTGGGAATTTTTCACTGAAGTAATGATTTCTTTTTATTATATTCTAGATGAAATAGGAACCCACTGGAAGATTTTAAGCAGTGAAGTGATGAGATAAAGGTTGGATTTCTTTAGTGGCAAATTTCTTTTGGCAAATGGGGATAAAATGGAAGGGAATAGTCGTTCAAATCAAAAATGGGTGTTTGGCCTAGGTCTACAGCAGTGAGAACAGAAAAATGAGAGGGTTGAACAGACACTTAGAAGAATAATGCATCAGGCTAGCTGGTAAATTGGATGTGGAGGTAAGGAAAGGAGAGAAACGGAAAGTAACGTGCACATTTGGGGCTTGAGGATCTTTGTGGGGAGCAGTGATATTTCTGAAGAAGAGGAAAAATAGAGAAGTAGTTCTGAGGTTCAAGAGCTGTTTTTCAGTCCCACAAAGTTTGACATGACTCCATGTCAGCTTTCAAGGAAGAGGGTCCAGCAGGCAGTAGGCATTTAGAGGTGTGAATCTGACGTTCCTGAGGGCAGCAGGGTTGCATAAGCATGTTGAGAAGTCAGCAGCAAACACATGCTGGAAGCCGTAAGAGTAGATGTGTCCACGGGCATTCGCATCTTGTTAAAATGCAGATTCTGATTTAGTGGGTCTGGGGTAGGGCCTGACAATGTAGGCATCTGTGAAGCTCCTAGGCAATACAGGTGCAGAGCTCGCTTTGAGCAGCCTGAGTCTAGAGAGGATGAGCAGAGGAGAGGTAGACAGAGGCCCCTGAAATCCAGCATCTACAGCTGGTGAGCAGCAGTCAGTAAGAGAGATGTCCCTCTTCCCCTCCCCTCAGTTCTTTCCAGCCTCCCTCCCTCCCTTCCCCCATAAACATTTATGAGGCCAGTTCGATGTCAGGAGCTGTGTTCAACAGTTTATGTTCCTCTATCAACTGACGGCTGCCAAACCTTAATTCAGTCTTTTGCTCTGCAGGTAAATTTCCCATCCCCTGCTGCTCAAACCTTTCTGCTGAACTCAGAGGCTCTGTTTACCTGTTTCCAGAAATATCCAGATTAGAAATTTAAGAATGTAAACACCTGTTTGAAAGGATTGCCTCAGGAGCCTTAACTATCTCTGGGCAGATGAGGCAGGGGAACAGGAAAATTGTCGGGGTTAGAAAGATTTGGCTAAGCTTGACCTTGGGGAAGAGAACAGCTGGGGATTTAGAATTTCAGCCCTCATCCAAATGCAGCCAAGTGTGGCATTTCTCCTTCTAATTTCAGGAAAGAAGATAAAGACAGTTCCCTACAAAGTCAGGCTGGTGCTCCATCAAAACCAATACTGATTATGCCTGACAAAGAAACAAGAAAAGAAAGAAGCATAACAAGGAAAAAACCTAACCAACATCTAGTTAAGGGAAAACTCAGACTGAACATGACTCGTCTGAAAACAAACAAGTCAATTAACCAAGGATCTCTCTAAAGCAACCCAGTCCCCATCCAGTCCAGCTACTAAATTGCTTCTTGCTTACTTCTCGGCTCAAAGACAGAAAGGAAACAGAAGGTGGGGGTGCAGACTGGATTTATGCATGAAGAAAATGATGGTGATAAAAGACAGGGCTTTGAAAAGCAATCAGAGCTACCAGCCTCCCAACTGAGAATTGTTTAAAATAGCACACCATCAAATAAAAGCTGCATGTGTACCAGTCAAATCCTGAGATCCCTTTCGGACATGCTTTCCAGAATTCCAGAATAATATGGCAAGTCTCCTTGTCTTTTTTCTTTTCTTCTCTCTCTCTTACACACACACACACACACACACACACACACACACACACACACACACTGTGTACGCACACACAATCAAAGGATGTTAGAATCCAAGATGGCTCCAAAGAGAGGAGAGTGAACTTGAGATCAATGATTTAGCAAAATATGAGGAGGAGTAGGGAGAAGGCAATGGCAGCCCACTCCAGTGTTCTTGCCTGGAGAATCCCAGGGATGGGGGAGCCTGGCAGGGGCTGCCATCTATGGGGTCGCACAGAGTCGGACATGAGTGAAGAGACTTAGCAGCAGTGGCAACAGGAAGAGGATAGGTTGTTTCATTAATTCATGGCTCTATTCCTTCTATTTTTAATAACATGAATGCCTTGCCCATGTGGAAGACTTCCCAGAGTGAAAGCAATTTCACACACATGATCCTATATAAGCCTTCATACCAATCTGTGAAGAAAGTAGAAAATATTACCTCTCTTGTTTTCACACATGAAGAAACAGACTAAGAGATATAATGGGATTTGTCCAAAATTACTTTGCAAATCAATGCAAAAGGACATAAACCAAGAGCTTTGGCTCTCAAGTTCAGGGTTATTTCCACTCTACCAGACTAACTTTAAACTTTTGGTTGGAGATGTCAAGAGTGACAGCTTTGTCCTCAGGCTCAAGCTGTGTGCCCTCTTCCAGGAAGTGTGCTGACTTCTCAGCTGGAGCGCATTTCCTCATTCTAGGAATGTGAAGGTCAACAAGTCAAGTCAATGAGTCTATGGTTAAGTGCTGACAGGTCAAAACTGTGCTAGCTAGCAGCACAGGAGACGCAGAAGAAGTTAAGATGTTCTAGATGCTTCAACACTCAATACATGCTTATGGCAAGAGTGCGAGAAAGAAGCTTTATTAGGTAGCAAGAAGGGGAAGTGATAATCATAATGATGGCAGTAGTGCATTTCTTCATTCAACTAGAATTTATTATGTTCCCAGCCCAGTGCTATCAGTGGGAAGACGATGATGGTGATGGTGATGGTGACGGAGATGACTATCAATCGCAGAACTGAAAGCGCACATGTTTGGCAGTCAAACTAACCTAGATTCAAATTCCAGCTTCATCACTTACTAGCTGAGGGATTTTAGGCATCCATCCTTGAGCATCAGTTTACTCCTTTCTTGAACAGAGGTGACATTAACTTCCTTGCTTGCCTTTACATCATGTCTACCAAGTTGACCACCTACTCTGTGCCAGGCAAGGTGATAAACACTGAGGATACATAAATGAATAAGACTCCACCTCTGCCCTTGGGGAGTCCATGTTCAGGTGGGGGTGTGGAGGCAGAATATAGGTTAATTCCAATACCTAGTGTCAGTACCTATGAAAATATCAGGTATATACAATGCACTCTGGGAGCACAGAGGAAGGTGTGGCAAATTCTGCCTGGAGTCAAGGAAGGGCTTCAAGGAGGAGGTACTGCAAATGAATCCTTTAGATTTTTCACAGGTGGAGAGAGAAGAGCAAAGGCAAAGGCAGAGGACCTTGAAATAGCTGCTTGTTGTGGGAAGAGCAAGTTTCTGTTGTGAACATAAAACACGTTTGTGGATGTGAAGGCCTTCCAGACTCCATCAAGCACCATCTCTGCACACTTAGGGGCACGATTTGTTTATATGGATCCATGATCAGTCTGAATCCCTGAGGCTCTCTCTCTTCTTGCAGCCTTTCCATCTTTATATCTGCCTTGACCCTGCTTTCTGCTCCAGTTTCTGCAGGAAACATGGCCCCCCTTTCACAGCCATGGAGCTGGACTCCCTCAAGCAAGGGAGAGAGAACACAAGATGCAGAGGAATCATCCAGAGACACATTGTAAGATGGTGGGCTGTCAAGTCACCATCAGGAGCAATCACGTGTGTTTGTTTGTGGAAAGTAAAATACTGAAACAAAAGAGCTTCAGACTTTGGAGCGATCACATTAGGAACTATAATAACTTATTTCCTAATTATACAGGTAACGCATACTCCTCATACAATATTTGTAAATACAAAAAAATATTTAAAAATCTCATCATTTAGGTAAATATCTTTGATCTTTTTTAACTTTTTTCCCCCAAATTAGAATTATTCTAAATACATTGCTTTGTAAATAGACTGATTCCAGTTAAAGTTATGTTATGAATATTTTCTCATGTCATGAAAGTCTTCTGCAACATGATTTATTGTTATTTTGAGAGATCGCAGATATTAAAAAAAAGATTCAAAAAACATAATGAATGCTCATGTACCTACCTACCAGCATGGCCCCCTCTACAGATCACAGCCTCAGCCATCCTGCCTGCTTCCCCAGTGCCAGGAAGTTCTTAGGCTGGCATGTGGCTAGATAGAAATAACTCCATGTCTCACCTGAACAAGCTAGGTCTGGAGGCGTCCTCATCAGGTGCTTTCTGCTCTCTTGCAGATCAGACCACTAAGGAAAGGCTTTCATTGTATGTACAAAATTCCTCTGTGTGTAATGACTACGTGCTTGTTTGTATCCTTACTGGACTGGTTTTCAGGACAGAGAATCTTGTCTTTGTTCATTTCAGCACCTACCATGGTGCCTTGTAAGTTTCTGTTAAAAAAAGCGTGCTGGAAATTTCTAGCTCTGGGGCATGATAACCTAGAGGTTAAGAAAATGAGCTTTAAAATCAGACTCCCTGGGTTTCGGTCTCAGCTCTACCATTGTCTTATTATTTAACTAACTCTCTAAGCTTTAGTTGCATCACGAATAAAATTGAGATAGTCATAGTTCATACCTGCCCCTCAGCTGTTCTCAACCTTTGAGGCCAACAGCTCCATTCTCATGACCCCTTCTCTGTGGCCTAATATTCCACCATGAAAAATCCATTCCATTATGATAATCATAGTCCTTGGAATGCTGAATCAGCATATACATGCTCCCTTCCACTGGGAGCTGCCCTACCCCAGGCTCCACTAAGTGAGACTTGGTTTTTAAACTCCCCTGACTCTGAGCTGCAGCTGATTGGTCCAGAGATGGCACCTGCACCAAGCTTGGCTAAGAACTCCTCTCTCTGGGATTTCTGAAACAGAAACCCAGAACGCCAATGTTGGTCCCTCCTAGAGGCAGATGTAAAACTCAAGATTAAAGACTTTTCCTACTATGTCTCTCACCCTGGGAAAATACTGATCTATGGTGAGAGCAAATGAAGTTACAACACGGAAAAGAGCAGAAGCCTTTTGAACCTACGTCCTAGAGTTCCCAAGGCCATTGCATGCCTGCTATTCCTGAATGTTGGTAGTTAGACTATTCCTTGATTTTGGTTTCCTAAAGACAAAAAATTCCTCTCAATGGTTACATTGAAGTTTGCTTGTGTCACTTGTAACCAAGAGGAAGGAAGAGAGAGAGAGAGGAGTGGGGAGGGGAAGGGAAGTAAGGAAAAGTAGAAAAGAAGGGAAGGGAGAGAGAAGGGAAAGTAAGGGAAGAGAAGACTATTACCTCAATTCTTTGAAAGTATCTCCAGAAGGAGCAGTACATTCCGTCAGTGACACTGAAGAGTAAGAATCAGAGAACTTCAAATGTGGAAAAGTCCCTAAATATAATTTAATCAAACCTAAACTCCTCAATTACCAGTGAGAAAACTGCAGAGCAAGGAGGAGACAGAACTTGCCCAGATCAGAAAAGCAGAGTCACAGCGCCTTAGCTCAGGCTATCATAACATAAAGCCATTGACTGAGTGGCTTGAACAACAGAAATGTATTTTCTCACAGCTCTGGAGTCAGGAAGTCCAAGATCAAGGTCCAGCAGGGTTCAGTTTCAGGGGCAGGCTCTGCCTGGCTTGTAGATGGCTCCCTTCTTGCTGTGTCCTCACATGGAAAGAGACAGAGGGAAAGAAGAGAGAAGCTCTCTGGTATCTCTTCTTATAAACGCACAGATCCCGTAGTATTAGGGCTCCACCTTCATGATCTCATCTAACTGTAATTACCTCCCAAAGCCTCCATTTCCAAATACCAAATAACACTGGAGGTTAGGACCTCAACATAAGAATTTTGACAGGATACAGTTTAGTCCGTAATATACAACTTTGGGCTTCCCTGATGGCTCAGCTGGTAAAGAATCCGCCTGCAATGCAGGAGACCCTGGTTTGATTCCTGGGTCAGGAAGATCCGCTGGAGAAGGGATAGGCTACCCACTCCAGTATTCTTGGGCTTCCCTGGTGGCTCAGCTGGTAAAGAATATACCTGCAATGCGGGAGACCTGGGTTTGATCCCTGGGTTGGGAAGATGCCCTGGAGAAGGGAAAGGCTACCCACTCCAGTATTCTGGCCTGGAGAAGTACATGGACTGAATTCTCCATGGGGTCTCCAAGAGTCAGACACGACTGAGCAACTTTCACTTTCATACACCTTTAGGATTTGTAGACCTGGAATGTCTTTAAAGATCATCTAGTCCAAATTCCTTGTTGGCAAGTGGGAAAATTAAGGTCCAAGCAAATATAGAGATTTTCCAAGGGCTCATCATGACCCAGTGGACTTCCCCAGTGGTTCAACAGTAAAGAATCCACTTGCAATATAGGAAATGTGTGTTTGATTCCTGGGTCAGGAAGATCCCCTGGAAGGGGTCATGGCAACCCACTCCAGTATTCTTGCCAGGAAAATCTCATGGACAGAGAGCCTAGTGGGCTACAGTCCATGGGTTCGGAAAGAGTCAGACACAACTGAAGCGACTGAGCATGCATACATGCATTGTGACCTAGTGGCAGATTTTACCCATCAAATTATTCTCTGAAAGGCTAAGAAAATCTAAACATATCAAGAAGTATGAGTGGCTGCGAGGAAGTTGCTGGTGAGGCCTGGTAATGAGTGAGAGTAAGGGTGAAAAAAGCAGACATTCGAATTTAGCCAGTTCCGCAATCCTCACAGTTCAGTTAGGGGGATGGATCAGACAGGTTAGTACACAGGTTAGAGGACACTGTAAGCCTTGCCCATTTTTTTCATTCTTCTGCAGCCAGCCACCAGGCAGCAATTATCCATTCACTCCACGTTGGTGCATATTTGGATATGCAAATCAACTGTGTTCATGCATAATTAAGACGGACACTGTGGAAAGTTTCCTTTTCCAGCTTGCCAGACGGCTGGAAACAAAGGCTTGCACGAAGCCCTGCCTCACTTCCTTGTCTCAGGCTATGGGTTGAGGGTAGTGGCAGCCAGTCTTCTCCCGCCCTGTTGTCTTTTGCTACTGCATCAGAGAGCCTCAGGGGTAGTCTTTATTTCCCTTTCAGACCTGGAGAGACCCTGAGGCTTTCCACAAAAACAGAGTACTTTCTGTCCCCAGTAAGAGCAGAAGTAGGTACCTCCATGCCCAGAGGCAGAAGTTCACCCTCTTTCTAGAGTTAGCAGGCTCATTTTCTGATCCAAGAGGGGGTTATTTTGGAAGGACAAACACTTGGGGAATGTTTTTTTCATTTATTTTTTAATTGCAGGATAACTGCTTTACAATGTTGTGATGGTTTCTGCCGTACAACAATGCAAATCAGCCATAATTATACCTGCATCACCTCCCTCTGGAACCTCCCTGCCCTCCCCACCCCACCCCTCCTCTAGGTCATCACAGAACTGCTGGCTGGGCTCCCTGTGTTATGTAGCAACTTCTCACCAGCTATCTGTTCTACACATGGTGTATATACATGTCAATGCTACCTTCTCCATGTCCCACCCTCTCCTTCCTCCTGTGTGTCCACAAGTCTGTTCCCTGTATCTGCATCTCCATTCCTTCCCTGCAACCTAGGTCCATCAATATCATTTTTCTAGATTTCCTATATATATGCATAAACAGATGATATTTATTTTTCTCTTTCTGACTTATCGCACTCTGTATAACAGGCTCTAAGTTCATCAAATTAGAACTGACCTGACTCTACTTTGAGTCAGTTCAAATTCAGATGGACTCAAATTCATTCTTTTTTATGGCTGAGTAATATTCCATTGTATATATGTACCTCATCTCCTTTATCTATTCATCTGGCAATGGACATTTAGGTTGCTTCCATATCCTAGCCATTGTAAAATGTTACTATGAACATTGGGGTACATGTGTCTTTTTCAATTATGATTTTCTCAGGCTATATGCCCAGTAGTAGGATTGCTGGATCATATGACAGTTTCATACTGTTCATGGGATTCTCAAGGCAAGAATACTAAAGTGATTTGCCACTCCCTGCTCCAGATGAGATGGTTGGATGGCATCACCAATTCGATGGACATGAGTTTGAGCAAACTCCAGGAGTTGGTGATGGACAGGGTAGCCTGGCATGCTGAAGTCCATAGGGTTGCAAAGAGTCAGACACGACTGACTGACTGAACTGACTGATGGTAGTTTTATTCCTAGCATTTTAAAGGAATGTCCATACCATTCTCCATAGTGGTTGTATCAATTTACGTTCTCACCAACAGTGCAAGACGGTTCCCTTTTTCTCCACATCCTCTCCAGCTTTTATTGTTTGTATATTTTATGCTTTTATAAGTAGCATGCACAGGGTATTAAACCATTGCCTCCAACTCCAAATACACCCTTTTGTACAGCTCAGTGATGTTGGAACCAAGATTCAAATCCCCAAGGAGAGGAACACAGTTGTTCTGGACTTTCTTTCTCAGAGGAGAGGTAAAAAGGTTGGTTCTGGGAGTGTGACAAGAGGTTAGAAACGGAAGCAACCTGATACTGAGCCAACTACTGCTTCCAGGTAAGGAGCTGTGCTGGGCCAACAGTAGCAGGAATAGGAAGGAAACTGGGACCAGAAGGCCCTCTTTCAGCTTCTAGTCTTGCAGAAACTAGCATGAAGCCAGCCAACACCAGAGAAATGCATTTTTGTAGTCCCAGGCCCAGCATTGCAAAACAGTGTGAGAAATGGTAGATTTGAAGTTGAGAGACAGTCATAGCTT